>NW_005187414.1:3912308-3934177 GCF_000239375.1 Pundamilia nyererei
CAGATCCACTGAGCGCAGCTTTTTATGCCCAAACGGTCAATAATCTACATGATTCACTCCAAGAACATTATATTGTCCATTTTTCAACACAAAGTGTAACAGAAGCAAAAAGACAAACTTTGGTGCTTTCTTTTTTTAAAGTAACAACCTCCAAATCATTTTGGACCTCAAATGCCAAAGGGAATGTAACAGAGCTCACAGACAGACAACTCAAGTGTGAAAGAGAATTCCAAGTGGAGTAACATCAAACAACGTTCAGCAATCAACTGTAAAAACTGTTGGTGTGGCAGTAAACAACCTTTCACTATTTTCCCAAAGCTCTGACAATCATCACATTATTCACAGTAATCCCAGTCAACGCCACACTGGCCTGGGAAGGAAGATATTTACCTTTAGTATATGAAATGTGTGCGAGTGTGAAAGAAGGTGACAAAGCGCGAGAAGTCACTCATCTACACGGTTAGGCTCTTATGCGTCGCAAATCTACACCCTCAACTTGCTGATTCAAAACTGGCAAAGGCAAATTTCTAAAAATAAAATCACCACTGAGACAGTGTCTTTTAAATGAGTCTCACTCAGAGGGGATAAATACTGTGGCTGTACAGCTAACCAAAGAAATTTGAGTTGGCCTGCTCTTCCATAAGTTGATTGGTCAGGATCAGAGGTGCGGTTGGACGTTTGTGCCAAACGTATGAAAACGTACCAGTTCTGGTACGTTCAAAGCCAAAAGCAATAAACACAGACAAGCTATCCTGCAGTTTTCTGCTGATATGTTATAGGATTGTTATGCAAAAACTCAACTTTTTACCAACTTCTTTTTAAAAACTGCAGCCACACTCTGATTTCTTTGACATGGTGCCATATTGGAGCCAGCTTTCAGCAGAAGTTCAGTAAAGTGTAGCCAGCTGTCAAAAAAAGGTTTAGGTGAGTCTATGGTTGTGAAGTCCATAAGAAGCAGGTTGGTTGAGAGCACATCAACTGAACAATGGACGAGTCAGCCTCGAGATTACAGCCCAAATGTACGGTGACACAAAAATGGAACATTGGTGTTGCAGATTGCCTCTTTGCATCCCTAATAATTATGAGCCATGACAAACTCGCAGGTAAACTTCAACTTGTCAGATCCATCCACTAGGCAGTAATTATACCTGTTGGGGTGAAGCAGTGGTCCGGCTGACATTTTCATTTCTACAGCGCGACTTTTTTAAAAACTACACTTACCTAAAAATAAAAACCACATAATCTAAAAGGTTTTCACTGCAGCTAAACGTGTGCTATCAGCAGCTTGACACAAAAAAGAAGGAAAAGAATGTTTTTTGTGAAACTTTGCAACACGGATGAAGATTTTTAATCTATATTTTCCAGACAGAGGCCAGCAGCCAACCACCGGCAGCTAAATGACTGAATAGTTTGATGTCCTGAGTGAAACCATTATGCTGCGTGAACTAGATAGCGTCTCACCTCTAGCTGTGCAGTGTTTTGTGGATTATTACAATAGTTCAAGTGCGTTTACTCCCAGGCGGCCGTGCCGGCAGTGAAACCAACTCTGAATTTATTCTCCGGTTTCAATAAAGGCGCAGAGATGAGGACGGATAATGCTGATGTCACTCTTAAGTGTCGGGACCGGTTATCTACAGTCCCTCCCCACGCACCCCCCCCCACGCCTTTCCACATAAAAAATAATCAAGAAGGTATTGAAGCAATTTCATTTGGCCTCTTGTGTCTCGAGTATTTTCGAGCACAACGCGGCCCGGAGCTCGACGTGATCCGAGAGAACACGGAATTGCCTGAATAAGCACAAAATCCTTAAAAAAGGTGCTGCCGGGGGGGAGGGGGGAGCTGGGGCTGGTTGTGAGAAAATATTCCTCTTTCATTCCCACATCTTTGTTGGTGGAGCGACTCCTATCTGCAGACTGATGGGAGTCAATTGCCGATGTCAAACGTGATAACTGACAGTTTGCTATAGACACACACACCTAGGCCAATCCAGGCTATAAAAAAACCGAAAGAAAGAAATGAAGCCATTTGAAAAACCAATGGAAAGATCATCCCAATATAGCCTTGTGATCTCATCCACTCCTGGGTGCCGCTGTGTATTTTCCCCTGTGAGGTTTTGGCCTTGCACTGTGTTAAAGATACCTATCAACAAGCACACCTTTAAAAATCTGTTTACCAGGATGCAGGGCCACAAAGGGGGAATATGAGTCACAAACTCAGCCTCGTGTGTGTTCATGTCAATATCCGACTGTCTGATTGTTTTGGCAATCACTTCTTGAATGGGATTGGGAGTGTGGGGCAAACACTAAAAGGTGTGGCATGCAGATGGTAAAAAAAAAGGCAACCAGGCTTGTTGTGGCTAATCAACATGAGTACACAGTCAGTCTGTGTGCTCACTGGGCACAGAGCAGACGGCGATGAAACAATGTGCTGGAAACACCTGCACTATTTCCTGGACTTCTGCTGTCTGCAGTCTTCTGGTTTGAACACTGTTGCAGCAGGACAAGTTTCATAACTGTTTCATTTCGCCTGCGAAACGCGGCAGATTACAGACTGGATTCAATTTAGTTATAATTATTGTTTAAAACAATTATCAGTAGCACATTATTGAAAAGCAACAACCCGACAGCAACTGTTAGCCCAGTGCAATAAAGGAATTCAGGCACGTAACAAGTTAGAGTCAGAGTAGCTGCCATGACCACCTCCATCATTGTTTCAATGCAGGAGGCGTGCCCAAAGACTTAGGGAGCAAAAAGACACACCGAGAATTTGGTAAAGTTGGTCCCCATCCCCTTCCAACTAGTCTGCTGGAACTTTATTCTGATCCCATGTTTGGAAGGCTCTTAAAAAGTCAAGTTCACATAGACGGTCTTCCTCAACTGGATCAAAATGGCGATCCACTAAATCCAATTTAATTTTGAAAGAGACAGAAATTGTAAATCCGGCACAAAAAGTGGGTCAGGAGGATCAAGTGCATTGACACAGTCAAAATATACACACTGTGAGCTGACGCACGCTCAGGTTCAAGTCGTTTGCACCACAGTACCACCCTCAGATGCCTCAGGACCAGATTTGGGGTTGTAACTCAAAGAAAAGCAATGCATTACACACTCTCAGTAATGAGTAGAGAGATTAAAGGTATGTAATTCTACCTAAGAAACAGGTGCAGGTAAAAACAGACACTACAATGCTGCGAGCCTTAGCAGACGTCACTGCCTTTGATACCTGTTGAAGTTCAGGCTCTGGCTGCTGCGCTGGGGTCAGCATACACTCAGCTTTAACATCACTTTAAGTTTCTGGCTGGTTTTGCATTAGCATGCCGTCTGTGCTGATGCTTCCCAATGCAGTGTGCAGATAAATGAATAGCCTGTGTACTATAATTACATTACTTTAATGTAATTACTTTGTACAGTAATGGATTACATTATGCATTACTGGAAAATGTAATGTATTTACAGTAATGCATTACGTTGGATAGCTTAGCAGACCTCAGTGTTCAGTACCTGAACCTGCGGATGAATTCATGGTACACCACCCCATAGATGTGAACAAAAAAAAAGCCGCTTCTTGGTTCTTGTAATGGCCTGACTGCTTTTTGTCCTTTAGGTCTTTCATGAAATTTTAAATGCAGATGTGCAAGTGTGCACAAAAGCATGCCCAATATTGGCAATCACGTAGCATCTCATACTATCCCAGCGAAGAACCGTTTCTGGTAGGATGGAAGTTTTTCCAAAAGCGTTAACAGTGCAAAACAAACTTTTATGGCATTCACAAACACGCTAATAAAAATAGGCTAACTGAAGATTCACCAGTGGGCAAACATGTTTATTTCACAGTAGTCTTAAGGGAGTTTTCACTAAACAACACAGGAAAAAAAAGGCCTCTACAAAAAAATAAGGCCTAATTAAATCTAATCCTGCACTATAAACCTGCCAAAAAGGACTGATTACTTACTTTTTCTTAGCTTTAATGCCTTTCTTTCTTGTATAGATTAATTAGGCCTGGCTTTATATGGAGATCTTGAGGGTTACTACCCTCTCAGCTGTCCTAAATATTAATGAACACACGTTGAGGGGTTGCAGCCATATTGGGTGTGTAGAATCTAGGTGGTTAACAGATTTGATGCCAACAGTTTTTATGGAATTTATCATCAAGACGATGAAAACAATTCGACAGATTGGCAAAGCGATTGGCTTTACTCCTCGTCGTTTAGAGAGACCTCATATCTAGTCAGAACTGCAAAGATTTACATCCTAAATTAACCGAAACTTGGACTGACCTGAGATTTGAGTTCAGGTTTTAGCCATCCCTGCCTGACAGCTGCTAACACTCCAGAATATTTTCCATTTCACCAAAAGTGTTTTCAAAAAGCCAAGCCTTTGTTACAGAACTGACAAAGGAGTGTGTGCACTCAGACGTCTTGATTTTATCTGCTTCACATAGTGTTGAGTTAAAGTGCAGCATATTTAAATAGATAATAAACTTGGCATCCGTAATGAAGTCAAGGCTTTGCTATCATGAGGGCAGTGGGGTGTATGCTGGGGAACAATGAAATTCAGTGAAAGGAAGCTGGTTAGAAGAAAACGCAGACATGGAGAAAAAATGAAACCGAGAGAGAAATTTGTCTGACTCAAAAGCTCATTAATGACAAGGCTAGATGTGGTCTGAACAGTGGCACCACAAATCTGTGAAATCTGGGCATTTTTCCCATCAATAGTTCCAAAACAACAGGCCTCGCGCTAACCAAAGGGTCTCCCTCTATTCAGCTCCCTAAGATCCTCCAAACCAAACAGTTTGGGTGACAGCTGGACTTCCACTCTTTATGGTGAAGGGAAGCGCAGTTTGGACTGTGCTTGAAATCTGCAACTGTGGGCCAATATACACAAGATTACAGCCCACCAAGGAATGAAGATATAGCAAAAAAAACCTTCTTCTGGTCTCATGAAGGGAGATCAGCAGACTGTAGGTAGCTTCCAAACCCAAATGTGTGAATCATAAACTTGTACATTTATGCTAAATTGCAGTAATGCAACTCGAGGCTCTGTGAAAGGTCATGAAAATAGGGGTCTTATTGTGGGAGCAAACGGAGGGCAGCGAGGCTGAAATGGGAGCGAGGAACAAATGGCCTTACACTAATGCTTTCTGCAGCTGCTCCACCTTTGGTTTATTGTTCCACTGTGCCTATCAGAGAAGGTGCGGGAGGCCATTTGAACCGAGCCTAGACTTGGGGCCGGGGCAGCACACCTTGGCCTTCACACGCTCCATTAAACAGGGAGCAGGGGGAAAAAGTACAAAGTATCTGCAGCTCTTGGCTGAGAGCCGCTGCTGCTGACACAATTACTAGTTCCTCGTCCCTTGTCTGTGCTAAAATGGCTGCCTGTAGCCATGACTGGAGATGCAAACAATAGAAAAGCTGCAGACTAGCGAAAAAAAGCTTTCAAACACCCCAATGTTTTCTCCATTTTATTTGTTGCGTTCAAGTGTATAAACTTGGATTTGCAGACACTATGCCTAGTCCAGTCCTATTAAAATAGATCCAGGTACTAGTCTAAAGCTTGATACAACAACGAATCTGAAACACTCTTTGGTGCTAATAAAACTATTTGTGAAGGTGAAAAAGGTATGAAGAAAAACAACCAACAAGCTGCTCTTGAATCCTACCGTCTCAAACTCACTAGCATTTTTCCCCAAAGGCAGAAAACAGCTGGTCTGTGATTCATCCCCAACGCTCACTAATGTTCTCCCTTTCTTCCTCTCAAACACACAGCCTCACAGTGCCCACTTTCTTTAGCCAGTGGACAGTTTGCCAAGCAAAGCTGGAAGCGAAATTCAAGTCTCATCGAAGAAAGTGTTTTGTTATGCAAGCCTACTTGATTGTAAAAATAATTGGAGCATCAAATGATTCGAGGCGTTACACTGGTGGTGTGTTGGCAACAATAACTAGGTTGCAGTTCGCTTTCCAGACTTCATTAAGCCGCGCTATATGAGATAAGTAGGGAAAAAACGAAGAGAGAGGAAATCTTTATAAAGATTGCAAATTCACATGTAAACAAATGATGCACCTTACACCCATTAAGGCACCGACTCCTTTGGTCTGATTTAAGAGTGAGCAACGCCGCAAATAAACCACCTTAGTAGTGAAATGGGCTTCCCTTTATTTTACAGAGGAAGCGCATATGATGTCACATTTATGACATGTCGTTAGAGCCCGATCGATATATCGGCAGGGCCAATTTATCAGTCGGTGCTAACTATCTGTGGTTAACTGATATCAGCATTTATAATGGCAGAGAAGAAAGAGCGAGAGAAACAAACAAATGCCACAAACAAAAAGACCAACCGATCCAACTGGCTGTTGGGTGGAGCTTTCGTCCACACTGAGACGGCGTTTTTGGAAAACTGAGCTTTTTGAAAACGCTCTCCAAAGTGGATACATTTGAAAACGCCGTTTGCGCGTCGCAGCGTGGACAGCGAAAACGAAGGCTTTGGAAAACGATGACACATTTTAGTCATATGATGCAGTCATGTGACCAATTCAACTAAGATGGCAGCTGTTTTGTTTGCTCTCAATTTTGACAGCCCTATTAAAGGTTAGTAGCAGTTTGCACATGCTCCAGATAGCTCCAGATAAAACTCGGCACTCTTCCGCGACATTTCAAAGAGCCGGAAAGTAAATAAACGGCAGACGGAAATGAGGCAGGTCGAATCGTCTCACATTTCACGCATGTGCCGTACAGGAATGTAGCGTTTTTGAAAACAACAGTGCGGACCCGAAGCGTTTTTAGACGAAAACGCCATTTTCAAATTTATCTGGATTAGTGTAGACGTAGACTTAGGCTACTGCCCGCGACCCGGCCCCAGATAAGCGGAAGGAGATGGATGGATGGATATAATAATAATTTTTATTCTTTATTAATTGAAACTGAGATAAATTGTTATTTGTGATTTTTAGTTCATATCTACTTCAGTTACATATCCCTGATATTTACAGTACTATTATTTCTTACATGAATCACTAGCGGGGGAAAAATATCTGCCAATATATCCGTTTTTTAATTCACAAAAAATGTGTATTGACCTTTAAACTCATGTATCCGTCAGCTTTAGATATCATCCTGTCCGTCCTCATCCTTTGTTTTTATTGCTTTTAAATAAATTAGTTTTCATAAATTTTTATCTTTTTAAATACAACTGTCCTCAAGAGCAGCTGTAATTATTCACTTTTAATAAATCACCATCATTAAATCTACTCGGTTCAATCTCGTTGAGCCAAAATAGGCAGTTTGCAACTGTGAAACAAAAATGATTCAAATGCTTTCATTATAAAAATCGCCATGTTAAACAAATCGGAAACACAAGCCGAAGTTATCGGCGTTAAGCTTCTCTGTAACTAAGAAGCTTTGTATTCTGACCTAAAGGTGCAAACGGCAGAAAGAACGATAGACAAAGAAAAAGCAGATCCTGCATCACCTGAGGGAAACATAAAAAGGTTCATTCTGGCAAGTCTATTTCCCCTCCCAGAATAGAGCAGGGTGCATAAATGATTATCTACTGCCAGGAAAAAATGTGTCTGATTGGATTAATTCAAACGAGGGTCATATCAGAACAAGAAACAATGCATTTTTCCTCACTCTCCTACTGTGTGTTTTTATTTTAATTGAGATGGCCCTAATGGAGGGGGGAGAAGAAAAAGGCAGACAGCGGGAGAGATCATGAAGCAGGACAGCCTCAAGTCAGCTCCAACAGAGGGGCCCTGCTGACCTAGATCCAGGCTGAGCGGGGATGATATTAGCAAAGCAATTAAGGGAGATGACAGCCGTCAGGCAGGGTCAGACTGACAGGGATAGCAGTCTGTCTCCCGCCCTCTTGAGCATGTTCTTTCATTTTCTCTCTCCCTCCTGTAATGGCTATTGATTTTTCACAACTAAACAAGAGGCTCTCTCCACCCAGAAGTGCCTGATTTGGTAAAAAAAAAGAAAAAAGAAGAAGTTTTAAAAGGAAAAGTGAGTGGAAAAAAAGAAGAAAGTGTTGATGGCACGGGTGTAATGTGAGGGGAAGGGACTGAGGCTCACAGGTTGGTGACCCTGTCAGTTCTTTGCTTGGATGTGTAGAAATCACTCGGGGCATGTCTAAAACTTAACTCCCAAGAGATGATAAGAAAGTGGATCTTAAACTTTAAAAAGTTGTTCTGCATTTTTGCCACGGGGATAAAAATAATTATATAATATCTGGGGTGAAATACAGCAAATTCAACTTTTTGGTGGTGTGAAGCAGATAGAGGAAATTCAACCGTAGAAAAAAAACAGCAAATGAGGAACCCGTGCATTCATAAATGTTTGATCTGTTGGTTTATTTCATCACTTCTTTAATCATATTTTTGTATATAATTTTGCTGCACTAAACACTCTGAGCACACATAGTGCATTACTCAAAAATGCTTAGAAATTCAATATTTCAATGACCAAGTAGTCCATACTGCAATATAACATTTTTTATCCTTTCTTGAAACTAACTAAAATGTTAGTCTACTAGCACTTTGAGAAGAGTTCAGAGTTCATATTGAGCTGTATTTACACATTGGAGAAAACAGCATTCATCCTCACAGGAAGATTATGTGTTAAAATCCATTTAACTGAGCGGACATGATAGATTACTTTAAAAGAAGCCTGGATCGTTGTTCCAGGAACCATGAAATTTGGTAGAAAATGTCTTTGTTTCTGCGTCAGTCTACTGTACAATCAACTCCTCTGCTTAATACATGTGTACACCATAATTCATGAGTGAATTAGCAAAATAAACAGCAAATAGAACGGGCTCTTCCTGTCTCCTATTCCTCTATCAGCAGGCTTATTAGATCACTGTTGTGAGACCCATCTCTTGGTTTGACAGACTAACTCCACCATTTCACCATGGTCCAGCGAGGGTACTCCTTAATCGGCTCTGTAGACCCTCGACGAGCTGGTGGAGCGCTCTGTGCAGAAGCTGGTTGAGAACTGGTTAATGTGGTGGCTCACTGAGGCAGCAAACTTCAAACGGTCGAGTCTTTCCAAGTGATGATAAACTCATCATAGAGACATTTAACCTTTGCTCAGTAATTTATTGCCTCAAATTATATTTATTGGTATGTTTTATTCAAGTAAATGAAAAAAAACATTCAAGTAAACATGAATTCACCTGAACAGATAACCTGCTGAGATTCAGCTCTTAATTATTTGGTCCCACCTCTCCCCAGTCACATTGTAAAATGTCAAAATAAGTTGAAAGCGAACCAGTTTACACCAGTAACCAGACATTTGGTGTGGTGTAGAGACCCGGAGTTAGAGACTGAGAGAAAGAGAGAGAAGGGGTATACACAGAGGATGAGAACTTAACTGCTCTTTCAAATTATAATTAAACCATCTCCCTTAAGAGTCTTTTTTCTGACTTTGGATGTGCTGAATCTCAGAATGATGGAGTCGTGCCCTCTGTCTCAAATCTGCCTGCACATTCTTGCTATTTTGAGTGCATTCACACTGACAAGTACAGCTACGTGTACAGAGCACTGCAAGAACCCAGATTAATTCTCACAGTTAGTGGCTGCCATCTTATCTAAACCACGGAAGGGACCCCCAACCAATTTTCATCCAGTGGGAGGTGGAGGATATATCAGGAGTGCTGACTGTGATGCGAGCTAGCTAGTATCAGCTGTTGATTCGATCTAGCTGGACTTTTAGTCACTGAAGATAAATGCGTTGCTAAGTGTGATGTTTATGTGTGTTAAATAGTCATGGCTGGAGCTTCCCACATTCAGTTTGGGGACTACAGTACCCCGTCACAATTCAAACCAATTCAAATCAGTTAAATTTTATTTATATATCTCCAAATCGCAACAACCGTCGCCTCAAAGCTCTTTAAATTGTAAGCCCTACAATAACAGATGAAAAACGCCAACAATCAGATGACCTCCTATGAGCAAGCAATTGGTGACAGTGGGAAGGAAAAACTTCTTTTTAACAGGAAGAAACCTCCAGCATAACCAGGCTGAGTGAGGGGACGCCATCGGCTGTGACCGGTAGATGGCGGCAGGATAAACGAAGTAAATACTGCACTACATGGAAGTATACCCAACTTAAAGTACAGCACAGAACTGCTAAAAACTGAGGAAAAGTAAGGCCTTCAGCATTTATGAGTCTGCTGATGAAGCACAGGTGTAAGGAACCTAATTACCAAGTGAAATGTTTCGATAAAATAGAGAACGACATACGTGCTGCGACAGTCGCAGAGAAAACAAGATTACGGAAAATCTCATAAAAAACATATTACAGTGCAGCTCCATTAAAATGCCCACAAACCATACATCCTAATTAGTTTACAGCAATTACAGGAGGGACAGTGCCACTTACATCACTCGCCCATTCAGCTGTCACAGAGCAGCGTACGAGCCGCTAAATCCCAGCATGCTTTGCTCCAGGCATGCCACTCAGTGGTGCTGTGTTCGACATATCTGCTTTAATCTGATCTCGGTGGGTGGCTGTAAGACTGACAAAAGCAGCAGAGGTTGGCATACAGAGAAGCAAACTCAACACAAAAACAGCTGAGTGATAGTCGAGTGACATTATGAGACATAACGACTGAGGAAAAAGAGCCGGGAGAGGCTCGGATTAATGCGCACCGGATGGATTTAAAAATGTGTTTAACAGTCGCGATGCAAGTTTGTTACAAAACTTTGTAGGTGGCATCTTTGAAGTAACACCTGCGCGACAGACGGACGGAGAGCCGCGGTGCTTTAATAGACTTTTCACTGACGTTAATTGTTTTTCTTTCATCGGCTCGTCTAGCCGCGGAAGGTCAGCGCGTATAGACGAGCTTCTTTTTCAACTGCTCTCAAAAGCCAACGCAACCTGCTCATCCGACACCTCAAGTACACTCAAAAAAAAAAGAAACAGAGCCAGGTACTCACTGCATACTGAACTTTTCTCCCCAGCTCAGATTCTCAATGCTATAGTGCCAAGTACTGCTATCAACACAAATTTCTGCTTCAATCTCAAAATCAATTTTTACAAGCGGCACTTTCATTTTTTAGGGGGTTTACAGCTTGGAAGGAAAGACGGTTTCGATGTGTGGGTTTTGAGGCTCGATGTGAATTTTGATTATTTTAGTAAGCAGCGGGAGTTTAAACTGAAAGGTGATTTGTTTTGCCTCAGCAGTATGCAGCGGTTTCTGAAAGAAGATTCGAGGGCAGCGGAGTTAAGGAAAAACACATATGGTGCAGGAATGCTCGCTCACAAGTATGAGCCCCTATAGTGTTGCTTTGACATCTGCGCTACACATGTGTGCCATCCATAAAACTGCACTAGGATCACTTTAATCGTTTTACATGCACACTAAAATGCACAACCTGTGGATCATCGTAGAGCTTCCTGGATCGTGTCATTAAAGCCAGGGCAAAACGGTGAAAAACAAATCTCCATCTACAAGAGCCCGGATAAACGCATAACTGCAAATGACCTGTAGCATGTCGGTAATGGCTCACTACTCGGAATCTGTATTCGCCCTGCCATCTCTGCTGAAAGACAATAACCTTTCGCATAAATGACAGCGCACTCCTGAATCCCAGTTTAAGTGGAAAATGCAGTTAAATGCTTTTCTCTGTCTCATGCATGCCAACCCTGACATCTTTGTCACGCCTGAGAACGGCGGCGGACATCTGAGACGCCGTACATAAGCGATAGGTGACATAATGAGTTGCACTCTCTGGATGGCTATAAAGGCTCGTGTCAACATTTATGCAAATAAAAATTTGGCAGCAAGTACATTATAACGCAGTGGCACTGACCGCAGATGATAAGGAGCTACATCTGAATTCTTTGATAACAGTCCCTGTTGGGAAATTAATTTCGGCAGAGGACATTTGGTCCGTACAGAGCTGCGATGTAATTAAGGTTAAAAAGGAGGCTTCATACCAGGCATGGAAATTGCTTCCTTTTAAACGTATCTGTGAATCTGACAGGGGCTGGAACGGGGTGGACACAGGATATTCACAACATCGGCGTGCCGTTTTACTTTTTTATTTCATTTTCTTTAAATGATGCAGGACAGGAAGCAGTGACACTGTCTAACAGCTCGACCCAGAAAGCAAAAGAAGAAGAAATCCTATATACATTTTCTTTTTTTTGCCTGCAAAACAGCTTGAGTCAGCTGAAAAATGGAAAAACGTTCAATCAAGTTTAGCAGACAACAAGGAGGAAGGAACAGCAATAAGTCATGGTTTTTATATCCATCTCGGATATTGCATAATGCATTGTGTAGGCTCTAGTTTATATGCGCATACTCTCAGTATCCTTGAATACAATAGCTTGACCAGATGCAAACATATATGAGGAAAAAATACAAAGATAACAACCTTTTTTTATAGTCGCTTCTGTGGTACGTGGAGGAAAGAGCAATGTAATAAAATACAATATAATGTTCTGCAAATATGAAATTACCTATGATTCTGTTCCAGAAGCACACACTGTTTTATATCTGAGCTCGAGCTGAGCGCTGCTCAAGACATTAAGTGAAACAATACACCGCATGTGCAGCGATAACCATCTTACAATAGCATGCCAACTAATGACGCAAACCAAGCTTTGATTTACGGGTCGTGACTTAACGCTATAGCCGGAGCACAGATGCCAAGCATAAAAATCAATACGACATTACTTGCATGGAGGCCGGGCAATAGGGGACGTTGAGGTGTAGATATTCTTAAATAAGACAGCTGACATGACAGACATACTGTGTGCTCTGAAATGGCAAAGCCCGCTGCTTGATATCATCAGGCTGCAAGACGTTTTCACCGAAAGGGGGACACGAATGTTTGGCATGGAGGGCTGAGGCGAAGCACGGCTGACAGGACTCTGTGCATGAGTAGATGGATGGATGGACAGCTGGCGATGCTGAACATTTTTCAGCTTTCTCTTTGCATCATATCGCAGCGTTATACTCGCTTTCCTCGCCCGAGTTGGCAATTTAAAATGGGAACTGAAGGGGTCTTTCAATAAACTGCCCGGTAAAGCCTATTTATCGACGCTTCTCCAATGCAATGATTTTTTTTCTTCGCGTGGACGCTTTTGCAAATCCCAGTATTTCTCCAGCTCATGGGTCTAATCAATGAATTGCAGCCGGCAGATAGCATCAGACTTATTGTTTTTGTCCCAGCGTGCTCATCCTCGGCTCAGTGATGCACACGCTACAGAGACTGATTTATTTTTTAATTTCAGTGATTTTTTGTGTCTTTTTTGTTTTCTGGTTAAACACAAATTTAAACAAATGAAGTTTTATAACCCTGAGCACTTTTTAAGGTGGAAGGCCAAGTGACATTTTGAAGCTGTAATGAATACAGTACGGTTTTTTTCCTAGCCTATTCAATTTACAGTGTGCTATTTGAAATGCTGCACATAAGAGCTTATAAAAACGGTCATTTAAACATCACTATAAGCACATGACGGTGAGCCAAAGCAAGGCTGCCTCGCACCTTTTAAGCTGCAAAGCAGAGAAATTTTATCTGCTGAGCCAAACGTGAGCCGACAGTTTTTAATGACTTTTAAATATTATTGCCTTTATTGTAGTCATCTGCTCCTGATTGAGGACATTAGAGGTAAAGTGGTAGGGTAGTTTTTTTTCACCCCCATTCTCCCTTATGATGTGATCATACCGTGCAGTCCCTCAGGGCGCTTTAAGGAAAAGCGACAACACCGATACCATGAAAATGCCAGCATGCCCCATTCACAGATATTAGCCTCAATGGCCTGGATAAGATGCCATGCTAAAACCCCTGCTGCGTGTATGTGCGCGCGTTTCTGTGTGTCAGCCTCTTCTGATTCTATGCTCCTTTAAACCACGGGCCGACCCCCTGCCGCGCCGTACGTCTTAATCACTCCAGGGGCGTGCAGGAGACAATGCCTCACTGTTTATGTGACAAGAATATAACCGGGTACGTACGACAGCGCGGGTCGCAGTCAGTGTTTACGAATGTGCGTTTATGTTCCGACTCCGTTATGGTCTGGTGACAGCATGTGAATGGGATCCCCGTGCTCCCACCCCACCCCTTTCTATCATTAAAGATGTGTGTGTGTGTGTGTGTGTGTGCTGTGAAGGCCAGAGGTTGTCTTAGGAATGGCACCAGGCCCTGACCTTGCTCCTAACCCCCTCCCCTTCCTACACACCTGATTATTCTCAACCAAGACAATATCAGACATGCGCCTCATGGTGCCCAGGTCAGAGGTCATGTCATTAGTGCCATTATTTTCTGCTTAGAACATTACTTTCCCCAGGACTACCCCCCTCCACTACACTTCCAACACTTCCTGTCTCTGCAGCTTAATACTTCAGCGCGCTGTGTCCCAATGAATGCCTTTCTAAAGGTTTTTTCTTTTCCCCTTCGTCAGCAGGTGAAGACACTCTGTTTTAATAATAGTGGCAGACGTAGGGTTTTGAAAAACACTATGAAACATTACATAAGGCAACTTCTGCTGTACTCCGCTGAGTTGAAGTAAGTGGTTGTGGGAGATGAGGCACCTTTTTGCATTTAATGTCTTTATCCCGTCACAGTGGGACAGTCCATTAGGTGAAGGAACATGTGTGGATAAGCACAAAGTGTAATATTACAGACTTTAGTTAAAGGATAAAAAGGAATATACTCCAAGCAGCCACAACATTAAAACAACAAAAGCTGAACAATCTAAATGCTATTTTCACCTGGGATTTTGGCTTCAACAACAAATAAGCTGCTGCTGCTGAATGCGATTTTGAAAACTCAGTTTCGTTTTATTCCCGAGTTTTGTATCCTACCACTCTGATGCACCCTGTTGTGTTAAAGCACTGTGTGGTTTGATAAAGTTAATTATGGTATGACTGTAGGCTGCTTTATTGATCAGCTGTGTCATCATCTCTGAAATTTTCCCAAGACATCTAAGTAAGAAGTATCATTCTCTAAGGCTGTGGGCAGTCACACAGAGACCTCTGGCGTGACGTGGCATTTTAGCATGTACACATTCTGACATCCACCCAATCTCGATGCCTGTTGCTGCAATGCTAACAATTTCTCCTTCCTTGAATCACTTTGGGTCCAAATTTTCAGATAAAGTTACTTATGCAGCCATTTTTACTGTTCCCACCTCAAATTTAAAAACAGCTGTTCACTTTTTAATTAATGCTAATATCTTAATGTATCTATAGTGTAAAATCTATACTATTAAATGAAATATTAGCATCGCTGGAGGCTAGATTCTAACTACATTGCTGGTTTGAACCGAACTGTGCATAACGACATTGAGCCCACATGGTAACATAGAAAAAGAAGTATTTTCAAGTAAGGATATGAATATCTTTGGGAAGGTTGTTTGTTATTTATTTATTCTTGACCTCGGGACCTTCAGAAAATAATGTAAAAATAATGTAAACCCAAGGTCTGGATACTGGCTACAGCATCTCAGTGCCTTCAGTGAATGGAGTCACAGAGCCAAGGGAAAGATTTATTTTTTAAATCTCATTTTCATGGTAAATATATTTTTCCTGTTACATTTATTAAAAGGAAAAAATTACGTCGTCTTTGCTGCTTGAAACATACCAGCGTTTAACAGAGAGAGAGCCTAAAACGGGTGCAAAACATACATTTTCTTTGAATCCATTAATGACGACGAGAGATTTCCTGCTCAGTCTAAAGTCAAGGTTAGCCCTTTTCGAGAGCACAAAACTGGAACTTCATGTTCAGCTTAATCAAGGTGACCACCGGGATTTATTAGTATTCACTGACAAGAAGGAGTCAATGCACACGCCTCACAGCAATTTACTGCACTCCTCAACAGGAGAGATGTAACTTTCTTTCTCATTAGCCGCTGCAGACACTCTTCCACTCTTTTATTTACCTCCACCCCTCAACCTTCCTCCACAATAGCGCAGAGGATGGGCTGCCAGATGATAGCACCTTTGTCTGAGCGGCTCTGCGTGGCTACCGGAGGGACCCGTTTTCCTCCTCGCAGAAGCTTGTCATCTATCATTACTTGAGGCGGCCTTGAGAATGATTCTGGCAGACAGCTCAAGCTTACCGTCTGGGGGCCCAACATAAACAGCACACTGCTGGGCAAACAAGGGTGATGATGACCATTATTTCCCAAGATATGTGGTTTAAAAAACAAACAAACAAACAAAACTTTATTGAGTTTTGTTGGCAGGCAGTGCGACATTTCTGATCATTAGAATTCGGTATTTTCTTTTTCCTTTTCACATGTTGCTGTGTGGATTTAGGGCACATCCACACCAAGAATGTCTGGAGCAGATAAAACACTCTAGATCTCTAATTCTTTTTGGTTGAAATTTGAACAGCAGCATTCAGACTTGGCTGTGAAACAAATAACCACACCATAGCCCCATGAAAATGCAACTCAGCGTGCTACTCTGAGCTGAATGTGGTGCAGTTTGTTTGGCGTAAAACAGTCGTACCAACTAATGGAAAAATCCCCAAACCGCTCTGAGCTTTATGGGCACATGGAGACAGATGGTAACACCTTATAGCCAGCGGGTAACCACTAGCTGTAAGATATTCCCATAGACACTTTCAATTAGTGGGTAGATGGGTTAAATGCAGGGTATCAAATAGTGGCCTTCAAAGGTTTAAAGACCATTCTTGTAATATCACTGAAAGCGAAAGATTACTGTTGGATTACTGATTAGTAATCCAACAATTAGTTTGGACTGGAGTATAAATACAACATAATAAGGCAAAGGTGACTATGGCTGTTCTAGACGACCAACACTATCACAATGGCCTGGTGTTTAAATCAAATAAAAGATTTTACTATTTAAATACATAGAGGGTGGACATATTAATAAAAATAACTCAATCTTTGACCAGTTGGGGGTAGGGCTGTGCGATATGACCAAAATCTCATATCCCAATATAAGAATTCTATCGTCTGATAACGATATAAATCACAAAAATGTAACATTTCCTGTAAATTCTGTGAATCTCGGGCAGCTCGACTTGCGGGAAGTGTTTCCAGCTGGGCGTCGTGGACCTGGAGTCGAGTGTTTTAACCGATGCATGAAACGATACATTTTTAGACATAAGTTGTAACGGCCGCCGTTTCTTTGTGAGTATTTATTACACGGCGTGCTGCCCTAACCCATTCCTGACCTGAGTGGAATGATCTCTTATGGCATCAAGGGTTTGGTGACTGGGTTTTTTTATAGTGACAAAATTCTAGAAATTTTGAAATTAATGAATTTCCCCTTTTTCCTTTTAAAAAAAACAACAACTATTGTAGTCGTTTAAAGGAACTCCTAAGGTATTCGTTTATTTTTTTTTAAGTATTAGAAGGTTTTAAGAGTTTCTTAAAAAGAGGAAAGGAAATGCAGAAAGGTCAAAAGTAATGAGCTGCTTAGCCATGAAGCTCCCAGCATGCAGTTTTTGTGCTGATGCTAATGCTAGAGGAGGTTTTAAGCCCTGTGGTTACTGAGTCAGGAGAACACTGGTGACTTTCACCAACTAAACACCTCAGCACTCAGTGACCCCACTAAGTAACTTTACATGATCTTTGCAATAATAACTCCTACTGCTGATCAAGTAATATTTAGGAGACAAACTGACTTGGCAACAGTGGCCTCGTATTTAGTGCGCTCTGTAGAACGACTGAGTCTTTTCAAATGTTTGGAAGGGCAGACAGCATGGCCACCTGGGACTGGGACCAGAAACACCAAGGCGAATTTAGATGAAAAGGGGCGGTCCAATTCTTTTGTCCATGGAGTGTAGTCTTGAAATGACTGAAACGAGTCAATAAAATCCTACAGTGCATCGTTTGTTGATTTTTTCACGTCATCCCCAAACTAATGCAATTATAACTTGTAAAAAAGAAGCGATCCCAAAAAAAACAACTTTATAAATGCTAACAGTGCATCAGTGATGATCTCTGGATCTGGATCTCTTGCCACCTTCTAGCAGCACAATGATCACACAAACAAATAACAGGCCTTTCACACTCTCAAACCGTGACGCAGTTCATTTCATCACAAGGACTGAGGACAACTGAGACATTTCTCGCCTATTAATATCAAGTAAATTGAGAAGTGCAAGTGTAAATTGGCGTTATAGGTTGCCAATTTCGTCGGCTACTGTAAAATACGACTTAAATTTATTCAAGTGAAGTTTTCATTACATGAAGCAGTATTCATAATGAATCCATACACTGACAGAAGCTAATTTCTAAAGGATTAAGCATATCAATCTCACTGTCACCGCGTCCCTTCTTTGCTCAGATTTCTCTGACAAAGCTATAACTCCTTGCCAGAATTTTTTAGGCCGTGTTAGCAGCTCCAAGAATGCCTGATAATATCTCAGCCCACTCAAATCTCAACACTTGAACACTTTAAGAAAACCTTTCCCGAACAGCACTTGTATTTTCAATCTGCTGCATTAGACTGACCAAAATGTAAACACTCTACTCCACACCTGGCCCACTGTGAGCTGTGGCAGAGCATTTCTGTTACTTAATAACTAAGCAAAGAAATTCCTGATGCACAAAAGCCCAATGTTACGCTCAACTGGTAATTACCAACTCGTACACTACTTGAACCAAAAAGTGGTAAACACCGGTGGTTAAAAATTCCAGCTGTGTTATTAGACTTCAGCACATGACGGACTGCAGGGAACGGCCTATAGCACAGAGCTATAGGGATGGGTATCGTTTAGGTTTTATCCGATACCGGTGCCAAATCGGTACTTTTGAAACGGTGCCGGTGCTCAAACCGGTGCTTAAAGAATGGAGAACACAAAATTGGTCCAAAAACCTCTCATGTTCAGCTGTTTTTTGTAAAAATATAACAATGTTAGCCTTTTCTGCAGCTATGGGGCATATATGGTATCACTCATGGCTGGAAGCAGTGCTTAAACAATGGAAAAAACACAAACGTTGTCCAAAAACCTCTCATGTTTAACTGTTTTCCACTTTTTCTTTGGTCATTTTAGCCTTTTTTGGCCAGGGTGAAGGGAGTATCTGCCATCAAACAAGAAGACAGCCGCATGTAGCTATGATGATGTTTGCTAGTTCACCTTACATGCATTAATGTAATAACGTGGTTAGCCTACTCAACGTAAATTAGCTACTCACGCAGAGAAGAACGGCTGCTGCCACCATCATCCGTCATCATTTCTGCTACACTGGCAGGGCTAGGGGCCAGGACTCTCCTCTTCGTGTTTTTGGGTATGTTGCATAACAGGCAACCCACCCGCAGTAGATGCGCTCGGTGTGAGGTCTCGCAGCAAGCTATCAAATACGGCGCATTTCTGGGCTTTTAAAAAAAACGCTATGCGTCACCAGGTGTTTCATCGGATTCTTGGTGTTACCTCCTTTGACAGTATCACAGTATCAGCTTAAAGCACTTGTTGCTGCTGAGTTTGCGTCTTTTGCTGTGAAGTACAGCCAGACTTTGACCGCTTCGCCTTGGGCATTTTTAATCTGTAGCTCTGCTCTAACAGAACGTACGTACCTGGCCCCGCCTACTATCCTCGGAAACGTAAAATGATTGGCTAGAATCTAAAGTGTATCACAGCTCAGGGGAAAAAAGCACCGAAATAAAGCACCGAAATGTGCGCTGCTTTTCGGTCTGGTTACTACCGTTTATGTCAGAACCGGTGCCATGATACCCATCCCTACCGAGCTATATTTAACCTCAGACTACAACACACAAGTTGCAACTGTGATCAAAGGGGAGGCATTAAAAATGCATTGAGGAGTACAGATGATTTGCCAAATCTAAAAGCAGGATGACTGTGGGCCACCTTCCACAAACCCAACACCATAGAGTGATTTTACACCTGGAGCACCCCAGTGAGATATGAACCCAGCAAAGAGCACACGTAATGAGCACCGTTCATTAGTGATGCACTGACCCAAGACAGGACATACACATAATCACAAACACACACATGAAACCCCGCCTCGATGCCTGTGGCGCCCATGCCTGGTCACCTCGCTCCGGGATCAAAGGCAGTATGTTGTTCTAATCAGTCCTCACAGTGGGCAACCCCATTAATTCAATTCTATTTCATCAGCGGTGAGCAGACCACCGGAGGGGTCTGCACATTCCTGGGGTCCCGCGGTCCAGGAGTAATCCTATCTCTTAATGACCCGAGATCAGACTCTAGCCCAAGTAATTGCTTCGAGACCAACTTTGTTTTGCTTGCCGACATAACTGCGAGATCATCGCGGGAAAGAAACAAAGACAGACACAACTCATTTTATGGACACGGCAGGGAAGTCAAGCAGAATTAATGACACCATATATCAAATAATTCCAGACAATCAACCCCCCGCCAAACCAGGCCAACACTACACGTTATGCACAGTAAGCTGTATCAAACAATCAAGGTTTTGTCAGCTCGCATTAGAGCATAATCAGATTAGATTTTTATAGCCTTTCTCCTCTACAGCAATATCGTTAGTAAAATTTGTGAAATTAAAATGGCTCCAAAGAGTTTCCATGGAAAAAAAAAAACACAATAAAAAGACATGGCAGAATATGACTGACTCATGTTTTATTGTGCTTTTGTATTATGCCGTGTGGCTTGTCGGTGGCATAATAAGATGTTTATTGGGACTTAAGATAATGAGCTTTTCATATCTTACCGTACCTTTGGTCTCTTGTGGATGGGGATGCTCATCACAGACAAATTAGATCTTTTGAGTATTGCTGTCTACACCTGCAGAAACAATAACAGTTGGTAAATGGGAAGGCTTTGAGAAAAAAAAAAAAGCACTGCTATAAACGCGGTCCTAATACTCTGGTGTTCTCAAAAATTAATAAGAAACAGGTTTCCATTCACTCAAAGAGTATGAAAGTGAGGACAGATCTACACACAGACGTACTATTAATGGCTCTACAACAGTCCCGAGAGAATATCGGAGGTCAACAATAGACAATTGGCAGTGGGAGACAGCCAAACTAAACATATATGGCTGGAAAGCTCCTTGGGATTAGTAGCAAACAAATGTCTGAGTCAAAATGTGAGAAAAAAACCTTCCAATAATACACAAAAGTGAAAGCTCTGCTCTTTTTGAGATGACGACAAAGGAGTTTTTGCATGGGACGTGACACTTCAAAGGGCCTCATTGTCGCACGTAACAACAGAGCTGGTGTTGGTAAAAACAGCGATCATCTGACTCCTCGACGGTGGCAGCCTTTGGAAGTCACCACGTCTCCTTCTTTGTTTGTGTCTGTCTGTTTATGAAAGAGTACGTGCTTCTGTTTGGAATCTATGCACAATGACTTTTTTTGCTGAGAACAAGTGAGGTGGGGGGGGAAGGAAAAAAAACAAAAACTTGGTAGACATCTTTTTATCGTTTTGATCACCGCAAATAAAAGAAATAAAGATCAATTTGGCAAACAAAGAGGCTTTAAACAAAACAATCTATGGTGTCGGGATTTTGTTGTCTTTTTGAAAAAAAATTTCATGACCCTTTTGCACGGCAGCGTACAATTAAAAAATAAAAAGAGTGTAATCACATTTTTGTGGATTCTCTAATATCTGAAGAGCACGGGGCTTCAACAAGCAGATATCCACCGCAGGTCACGCAGGAGCCGTTTCCACAAAATGTTAGGTGAATTAGCTGATGCCCCTGCAGCACACAATAGGAGATGACGCAATCCCACTACCACATTTACTCAGTTACGGTTTAGATAAGGGTCTTGCCTTAGTACAGGTAGAGCACAGGAAGACTGTTTCCTAACTGCGTACTGGACATCACACAGGCTTCGTACAGACTAGAAAACTGGCAGATTAAAGGATGTTGGATCCAACTGCGCCAGATATTGTCAAAAGCACTACTGTCATGTAATATATATATATATATATA
>NW_005187414.1:3934202-3954996 GCF_000239375.1 Pundamilia nyererei
ATATATATATGCGTATACATACATTTCTCAGAGCAGCCTACATAAACCACTATGCAATACAGCCACACTGAACTTTAAGAGCTGCCAAAAAACCCTCTTGTTCTACTTTCACAAAGAGCATTGCCTTTTCTTTTTACCGACACACCAAACGTGCACTGACATCGTAGATGACGCAGTGTGAGAAAGAACAAAAAGTTAAATTAGGCTCCCTTTATCGGAACAAAAAAAAACACTTCTGTTTACACATTTCTGCAAGTCCACATCATTTAAAACTCCAATACAAACGAAAACGCGCTGTATTTAAGCAAAACACTGTTGGTGCCCTTTTATCGCTGTGATTGTTAGACAACCGATAATCACAGCATTTGTGTAAACATTTTTGATGTGAAGCTACATCTCTCCCTCTGTGAGCTATGCCACAAACATTTTCTTCTCCTTCAAAATAATACACCGATATAGGTATATTAGTTCCCAGGATGGGCAAAGCAGACGGGGAAACGTTTTCAAAAAGGGAAATGTTATTGAATGCTCATTTATCCTGTTTCGCTGACACTTCCACCGAGTCACGCGCATCACGTCAGACTTTCTGCAGGGCTGGATCTTGAGTACATTTTGTCTTTTTTTTAAGATGAAACACAGTGAATGAAAGCTTATTTCTTTATTCTTGGGGTGAAGGGAAGGAAAAAAAGTCTGATTGCATTTGTGATGTTGTGCAGGAATGGAAAGGGCTACCTTGCCAAATCGTTCTCGAGAGGATGATAAAAGACAACAACTCGCTGGGTTTTAAACATTTTTTTCCACCGTCAATTTATGGGGCTAAAATACATCTGTTGTTGCAGAGTCTAAAAAAAATAAAATAAAATTTGTGACATATGGCTGTTTATGTAACAGTGCCAAAATAATCCAGAGTGAAATCTCATTAAAAGGTAGAACACAACCAAGTGTGCATATATAGGAAGTATATTTTAAGAAAGTCATAATGAATATGCACCCGAATATGATGTGTTTTGGTGCCACCACCCATTTTCTTTATGGAACGTAAGATTAGAATTTTAACGACATAAACAGTCAATAACTTCCAGGCAATATTGTATATATTGAGTTTGATGTGACAAAAATTACCAATACTTATTATCCGAACCAAGCGCATTGGCACTGGTGTGTAAACGAAAACCTTGAATTTCTTTCTCGTATTTTTTTTTTTTAAAAAACAAAATGAGTTGAACCCCCGTAGGAGAAATGTTTACTTTGGCATGAAATTAGAGATGTTTTCCATTAACTCCACACAAAGGAACATCATTAACCATCTCATTGACTTCTCCCTATAGATTTATATTTGCTCTCTTCCTCTAATTGTCTACGCATTTGTGATGAAATTCGAATACTTGCAGTCCAAAGGCCACTCCTGAATGACATTTAACATACTTAATAACCTTAAAAATGAAAAATATCACTGGGATAAAAAGGTGAAGCGGTACAACTTTCAGTCACTCGCTGCCTTACTCAAATGATGTACAGAAAAAGTTCTACCGTGTCCGTTATTGTAAACTTGTCAGAATGAACCCCAGTTATAAATCATCTACGTAATTATCAATTGATTGAAGCAGCTAACTGTGAAAACCACATGGAAGTATAATACATCAATTTTAATGACATTTCTTAATCAGAACGCTGAGCAATCAGCAGAGACCAATTAAGGCCTGAGAGATAGAGACCCGCCATTAATAATCACACTTGGCTGCCATCACATTGGCTCCATTCTCAAAAGGGTGTTTGAGCAGTTTTGAAGTGGACTATTCATTTCAGGGTAAAGGTATTGCCGCAAGACTCGAGAGCTGCAGCAGGAACAGGAAAGCAAAGTAAAAAGAGTACGGCAAAAAACTGCAAATGCCGAGCAGCTTCATGTTATGGCCACGCCATCAAATGACTGGTGTGACTACAGTTAAAAAAATTCTCTCATAAAAATCAAAGGGCTTCTTTTCCAAGTGGCAATGAATTCTTGTCCACAGAGGAGGGAATGGATAGGCCTATCTTGCAAACGCTGAGAAAAAGAAAATGTCTACCCTTCAAAGCTATAAAACCACAGCGGGGCCCACGGGCACAGAGCAATGACAGATATCTTTACAATGCCACCTTCAGCTGCAGCCTTATTAATGTTATGGTCAGTTTTATTGCGGACAAAGTCTGTTCATCTTTGAATGCAAAAACAGCCAAGCAGCAACGCATAAAACGTACCAGGGGCACAGAGACCAAGCAGCAACACTGCCCTTTATGTCTTTCCAAGCAGGAGTTTTCTTCTCTCTGATTTTCACTTTGCATTTGCTTGGCTGCTGATATGAGTGGCAATTGCCTGACTTTTAAGTCTACTCCAATGAACTGTGTCCATGTAAAGAGAGGTTAAACAGCCAGGGTTGCATCTGAGCGAAAGTCACTGTCATTGGCGTTTCCTTTTTAAGCTTTATGCACTAAAATCTTTCTCACGCACAAAGTCTTGAATGATCAGGGCCCATCATATCATAAAGATGTCACACTACCATATTATCCTAATAACAAACTTCCCTCTCAGACTGCAGGCTTAGTCTAAAGCATTTAAAAGTAAAATGGGAGGCAGACCCTTCAGCTATCAGGCCCCTGTCCTGTGGAACAAGCTCCCAGTTTGGTTTTGGGAGACAGACACCCTGTCCAGTTTTAACTCTTCGATAAAGCTTATAGTTAAGGCTTGATTAGGTGACCTGAACTTTGCCTTAGTTATGGTGCTGTAGGCTCAAACTGCTACAGCAGCGGTCCCCAACCTTTTTTGCGTCACAGACCGGTTTATGTCCGACAATATTTTCACAGACCGGCCTTTAAGGTGTCCCGGATAAATACAACAAAATAAAACCAAAACCAGAACCAGAACAGTACCAAAAAAGAAGATTTATTCATAACACACGGGGAAAGACCCAAGGAAACCAAGTTAACGATAAAAACGATTTAAAAAACTGATAAAAAACGCAGAAAAACACAAATTTCACCTCTGTGCTACACGACTTCAAGTGAGGCACTGAGCACTTCTGTTCACTCCCCGTGTGTTTATATGCCACCAACATATCATTACATTTTTGTCTTCTTACTGTTGATTTAGACTTCTGCAGTGAATCTTTGCAGAGTGTGCGACATAACCTACGTAGGTGGTTGAAATCGTTGCCAGCACTCATACTTTTGTGTAGCGTTTTATGTATTAATTACATTGTGGTCGTGTTTTATATGCGGTGCCAGACACGATACAAACAAATAAAATGCTGGTACATTTTTCCCATCCTGCGCCCCTGCTCTTTGTTGTGGTCATTTTCTTTTTGTTTTCCTTTTTTTTGGAGGGGGGGAGGCAAACATATTTGTCCCTTCAGATTTTCCACTTCTTTGTAAATTCCCTCACGTCCATTCTGACGGTTTCAGCGATCTCCCTCCAGGAATTCGCTGCCATCTGAGTCCTTATATTGGAGCAATGATTATCATTCCTTATTGAGGCAATGATTGTTATTCTCACTGATAAATTAAAAAGCCGTGGTGAAAAAGTAGCCGGAACACACAGGAGCCATCAACAGTGCTGAACAGGCCAGTTACAATAGCTGTGGGCTGCATTAACAAGACGTGTAGATATGATTTCTAGGGACGTTCATGTCATGTTACGGCATAAAGTTTCAGAGGGGTTTGCGGTTACAATGTACCTATGATGTAGATTTAAAACAAAGTATAAAGTATATAAAGTATACCCTACGAGTCTACGTCTCTCTTTTCTCTTTCTCCTTGACTCTCAACCGATCACGGCGGATAGCCACCAATCCCTGAGCCTGGTACTAACAATGGTTTTCTTCCTATTATAAGGGAGTTTTTCCTTCCCACTGTTGCCAAGTGCTTGCTCGTTGGTTGTCAGGCTTTTATCCAAATATACTAAATTCATTACCTTATGGCATAAAGTGCTTTGAGGCGACTGTTGTTGTGATTTGGCGCCCTATAAATAAACCTGAACTCAATTGAAAATTGAATAGAATATGAGCTAATGTCAATAGTCCAATTTTGATAATGTGGTGACCCACTTACACAGAGTTTAAATGAATAAAAACAGCCCCTTTTCCTTTTTAATTTGTTGCTGGCTGTCATACGGTAATTACTAAATACAATTAATGACCCTGGTCATTGTGCTGCAGGTATTTATACAGAGAAAATCTACTGCCAACGTGAATTAATCAACAGTGGAGTGCATGCATCGCAGCATTAGGATGGCTGGGATGGTGCCAATATTTTATAAGCTGCTGTGGCCCTTGAAAGAATACATCCGAACTAATGCAAACAGGTTGTAAATAGGATAATATTACAGATCCACATCACACCACCTGTAAACACGTGATTTATGTACCCTCTTAACTCAAAAAGCCACCTTTTAACTCGCGCAGTTGGAGTATGCAAATCAGACATTGCTGTAAGTCACTGTTATGTATACTACAATTAATTGTGAACGATTTACATATTTAGTCCTCACTGCAGATAAATGATTCAGAGGCTTCCCCTCAAACAGATCCCTTCAAAATAAATGCATGGTGAAGGACGAAGTAGGAGTGGCATCCCCAGATTCAGGTAAGAAGATTACTGGGCAAACCCTGCTTTTAGTATATTTTCTTGTTAATACCAAGACAAATGGCAATTTAAAAAAAGAAAACAATCCACCCTGCGGCACAGGCACACAGCACATAGACTATACACTGCAGTTACATTGTGGCACCACTGAAATGACAGTGGCAAAGCTCAAATGGTTTTATTGTAAATTCCCATGGTTCTGAGACAAAAAGCAAGTGAAATGAGTTCAAGTGACTTCAGTGACCGGTGAAATTTGTTTTCCTCTTGAAGTAATTTGAAGTCTGGTTTGCCTCAAGCAGACAGAGTTAGTTTGAGTCTGACATTCCACCTCAAAACCTCTTCCAACAGGCCTCTCTTTAAGCTTGGCTTCTCCTCAAGGCAGATTCAATTATTCAATTTCAAATAAATGATTACATAATGTGTCCGTGTCCTTTTAAGGCCCGGTGCACTTCCCAAACAATGTCTGCTTTAGTCTCCTTTTTTTAACAACTTGGACATAGCTTGAATAGGTTTTGTATTACATTATAGATGATGTTTATTCCAAAGCAGAGATAAGATAGTGAAGTGCACCTTATTAAAATGAGTAAGGTTTATAAAAGGGATGCCTGGGGAGCAGTGGCCGTCAGCTGCGGTGCAGAAATATTCCTGTAGACAGGCTTAATGGGGGCCTGCATAAACAGGAGGAAAAATAGCAGTGGTTCTGTTGGTTGTGATGGTCTACAAGATAAAAAAAAAAAAAAAAAAGATTTTCCATGCCCACCTCTTTCACAACCCGCTCCCTCCCTTGATGGTGCAAACCTACGGCATCATCGCATGGGGCTAACAGGCTTAACCTGCCCCCTGCGGAGCCACTCACCACACAGCCGCCTCCCCGAGTGCAGCGGCCCTGAGATGTAGCCTCACAGGCTTGAGTCCAAACCAAATCCTCACCCCGTGTCCCCAAACATGTCAAGTGAATTTAAACACTCTATGTGGGTATTAGCATTAATGGTCTTCAGTTTTCCTAACAATGCTTTCTTTCTTTTTTCTTTTTTTTGGCAGGAGGACCAAATACTTTCAATGCCACATTGAACAAATGCAATCGGAGCTAAAGTTACTGGTAAATTTAGAATTTAAGTGCAGCCCTTGGCCCTCGTGTTATGGCCTAATGGCTCACAGCCTTTTGTGTAGGGTGGTTCAGATTCCTGGAAAGCATAGCTGTTTGACAACAAACACTCATGCCACGTACTACATATTACAGCCACAGCAACACTATGACAACTTAACACTTTTAAAGTCAGCAGATTAATGACCTAAAATCATTACATTAACAGAAATCTTACTGTTAGGTGTTAATATTGAAATATGTGAAGAAAATACAAATAAAACTGAAACATAAATGTATATTAAAGAAGCTATTCAGTTAAACAGTACCAAAATTCCTAACTTTCATAATCAACAACATAAATACAACAACAGAAACTAAGCTTTGAAAGTGATCTATTAAATCAAATCTCCATGGATGCAGGAGGTTCAGAGCTTAGTGCATTTTGAGACCATTTGAGTCTCTGAAAAGGGAAACTGCAGGCTTTTTAGAAATATGATACCAGCATCACTAGCCCTTGAGCGACTGTGTTCAAGAGGGCAGCTGAAGAGACTGCTTTTCATAGTTCACTGATCTCTAAAGAGCTTGGGAAGCACGGCATTTGCTCATGGCCTTATGCCCCGTGTGTTAGCAAGTATTTTATGCTTTGTAATGGCCAGTTATGCTAAATATTCAGCGGCATATTTAAACAAAGACATCACTGTCCCAGAAAACCAATAAGGAAAGTTTAAAGGCTCCCTTAAAAGCTGCGGGAGAATAATTCAGTACTATCGGCAAAGAAAAAACTTAATGTGGTAAGTATCTGATCCATCTTCATCTTTGTCCTTGAAAGGCATCTCCCCTGTCAGTATTTAGAATAGGATTTTAGTTTTCCCTGGTATTCAGATTTACAGCAAAAATGTTTTTAAAATGTGCGTTAAAAAGACGTTACAGCTACTTTTTTTAAATAACAAGTGTTACTTTTAAAACAACTAATGGAAAAAACAAAAAAACCTCACTATGCTTTGTGTTGGAAGGAAAACGAGGCCTTTTGGTCATCCTGTCACTGAAAACGCCTTTATCGTGTTGATATCAAAGCAGGACACGGTAAACCAAATCAAGACAGATCAAGCATTCTCTCCACGCTTGCTATCAAGCTTGAATACACTAACAAACATGGCCAACACAAGCTGAAACCCATCTTGATCAATGAGAGACTTAATATTTGTTAAAGCACTGAGTTAAAGCAAGCTTGCATATGAGCCACAGAGTCATTAGCATACAGTGGAGCCCAGGTGGAGCTTGGATACGGCTGTTATCACGAACCGGGTGTAAATGATCTAAGGCTCTGCTGATACATGGCCTTAACATTGGTCTTGGGTGGTACAACTACAGGTGGACTGCTCCTGAAGGGACTCGGTTAATGCCCCATGGCTCAGACCACATTTGGAGGTGGTCTAGATGGGGATACCTCCCCAATCTTTAAACAGTCTTTAGACAAACGTGTGCTTGGACACATTAAAAGATGGCCTGCTCTAACTAACCTGCTCCTTTTCCAGCAACAAACAGCAAAACAGTTGGTGGAGTACACGTGGCAGACTCTTTCCTGCAAAAAAAGCATTTCTGGATCCATCGACCAATTTTTAACCAGAACCAAATGCAAATCATCAAAAATATATTATTCATCTTCAATTTTTTAAACCAAGCATTCTAAACTTAATCACACAACTAACAAAACTACATATGTTTCTGTCAAATGAGGCGAGAGATTCATTGTCTTAATTATATGCAGACTGACCGTGTTAATGCAGCCAGTCAACCTCGAAAGCCCAATTCCACAATTCGCAATAGCCTGTCAGAGTGGGTCTAGATTTGCTTGACATAATAATGCGTAACAGGTCCAGTACCAAACTGAGCTAGGTAGGCAGGACTTTAATATTTAATGTAATAATATAATAATGCAGGACTCTTATTATTTTTATAAATGTGGAAGTAAAATCTGTTATAAAGTCGTCACCCCAGATGTTTGTCATGAAGCATGCCAGGTATGATGAGGACTAAATTCTTGCTCCGTGCTGCTTTTAACTGCAGCTCCCGTTGTTTCAGCATGACTGCTTGAAAAGAAAATCTAAAAAAACTTGCTAAGCAAACTGACCTTGAGGTCAAGTTCAACCTGTACAGAGATTCCATGCTTGCAATTTGCTAGCAGCACAAGACCCAAAAAAATTAACCTAAGAAAAAGGAAATAAATGCACTAAGAGTACAAAAAGCTACCCGAGTACCATCTAAGTGGCTATGGCAATTTAATACAGTGCTTCCTTAGTGAATTGAAATAACGGTTCAATTAACACAAAAACAGAAGCAAAAAAAAGGAGCAATATTATGAAAACTGCTGGGTACACCGTGTTCAAAGGAGCCACTAGCATCAAAGGGTTAGCATGAAATGTAGACATAATGTACTGCAAGCTTTCTTGCTGAAGGAAGTCTTTACAGTAAATACAGTAAGCAGTAGCATGCAATAGATTTATGTTTGTATTGACAGAGGAGAGACATTAATATTGTTTTCTAACTTACGACAAGAAAAGAAACCACTAAAAATATTTCCTGTAATAAATGATTTCTTTAACGAACAAAACCCATAATTATTTTTTTTAAATATTATTTTAAAAAATAATATCACATTTCAGAAACATAAAAAATATATATTTATGAAATGCAGAGTGCATCAAAAAGAATAATTCAATTTCAAAGTGCTTTAGGTCAAGCCATTCACCCGTAACAATCGAAGCACATACAGTTAGAAAGAACGGATTCGTGACTTTCATGCGGTTGCTGGAAGGTGGCATAACAGCAGTGGCTACAGTGACCACAGACAAGTTTGACTATTGTATGGACATATGCAAGTGTCCGGAGAGGTATGCCTTGAGCAATAGTTAAGTTTTGTATGTAAAAGTTTATATTCAGCCATGTACTTTAAATTTTACTGCAATTTTCCTTTCCTTTTCTAAAAAAAAAAAAAAAAGTCTTTTGAAATTGGATAAAAAAAATTGTAATACCCTGTCTGTGTATGCTTAAAAAAAATAAACAATATATAATCAAAATTTTATAAATCATTTCATAACGACAGTTGTATCACATTAATTCAGTAAAAGATTTGTTAACAAGAGAATAAAAAGATTTTAAAGCTGCAGATATTATTGCTAAATTCAACTCACTGTCACCTGATGGTGTAACAGGCTACAAGAATCTGATTTCACATTTCAAAATCTCACATTTCAGATCCCAGTGTGTGGATACTGTTGCTTGAATATACTGGTGTTTCTAAAGGGGTGCACGTGTAACCCCCCCCCCCAAAAAAAAAAAAAAAAAAAAAAAAAAATTACTCACATACTCAAAGCAGCCTCTATGAACACGCAGAGAGAGCACAGTATAAATCTGCTAGAGCAATGTGATTACAGAAGAAAGGATACCCTCTTTAACCTTGGAGAAAATAGAATTCATTGTGTGCCAAAGAGACAAAAACATGCACAACTGCTTTTCATTCTCATTTTGATTGGGGGCGGGCTGGTCCAGATTGGCCTTCTAATATCCACTGCTCCAACAGAATCAGCGTAATTGCCGGCTACATTCACACTTTAATATTTTGCTTTGGTGAGCAGGCTGCAGATAAACAGAGGCATTACATGTACATTAGTTTTTAAAAAAAAGAAAAAGAAAAAAAGGAGACACTGGAAATTACTTCGTCTTATCCAAACTGCTGCCGAATAGCTATATTTATCTGACTGCTGTTACATGAAAATAACTCAGAGCTTGGCTTTCTGCGGTTATATTTATTGGCAAGTTTGGCACAGCTTCTGCTTCCTCGACTCCTTGAAATACACGGTTGATCACCAGAGGCAAAACCAAGTGCATCACAACTTCATCCAAGTACAAGAAAACACTGTACAGCATTTGATCCTTTCTACCTCCTTAGCCTGCATTTAGATCACACATCCCACACCGGTCAAATTATACATGCTTACCCCGTGTTCTCCTTCTTGGAAAACGTGGTGGAAAAAAAATTATAATAAATGGCCTTGAGCTGCAGTTTTGTAATTTGCTGACCATAACAACAGGAGTCGTTTTTCGCTTTGCCTTTGCTAATAGGATAAATGCCTCTGGGTAATTTCTAAATGAATTCCTCCGGCCAAAGCGGTTCCCTAGACCAACCTAAAGCACATTTGATATAGAAGGATTATCCCTGATTGAGTTTATTGCAAAGAAGCTTGTGACAAACTGAAGAGACGACAATACTTCCACAGAGGTAAGGCTTGCCTGACAATAAGGCTCTGTAGCTTAACACACGCTACAGAGTGTGTTAACACTTCTCCATGTAATGCTGCTGTGTGATCATCCACCTGCGGTGACTGGTTATCCTAAATGTGCAGAGCGAGAGTTCTCCCTCGAATGCAGCACGTGAGGCGAGAAGACCCCCGCTAAACACAGCAGCTCTCAGGCAAATGCATTGTCTTACCTTATCCAGTCCAGAGCTCCCCGTCTCTTCAGAGAGGACTAGCACTAAAGCCTCTTAATCCCTGCCTTGATTTGTGATAGCCTGCTAGGTTTTCAAATGTCATCAGCAGGGAAGTGTGTCCTGCTCCTGCCCCACATGCTCAGCCCATTAATACAATAACAAATGTTGGATGCATCTTCAGAATAGCAACGCACGCGCAGTCATGGTGGGTGGCCGTAGGCTACATCTATTTATATACAGTAAGTCAGGCTCGTAAACAGGGATCAGCACCGGGGGGACCATCCAGGAGGATCGACAAGTGTGCTGTTGGATGTGAGAGTTCACAATAAATCATGCTAAATATGGACTGCAGGCAAAATGTGATAATTCTGCGATCCATGCTTTCGCCTCTACAGTGCCTTCACACTTGCACAGGACAACATCTCCTGCCCGGTCAGAAGGTGCATTTGTAAAACAGCATGGACTCGATGATCATCGGGAACTTTCTGCAAAACACAGTGTCCTTCACAGCCAGTGCTCCACTTCACTTCACAGCACTGCACTGTAACAACACATGGGACTTGTCATGAGCAACGCTTAGCTGTTTGAAGGATGAGTCTTGCCTAGTGCAGGCTACAACTTTACACGCATCTGTGGAATATAATAACAGGATTTTATTTATTTATTTATTTTTCCTCAAATCCACTCCAGAGCAACAATAAATCTTTCCGTTACAATCTGTGCAGTAGTGGGATTTGTGCAGCTGTAAATTCAGAAGATGCACAACTGGGGTAAGTGACATTGAAATTTATTTCTTCTGCCCGGTCATTTGCACATGATTAAAGGCTTCTAGGCAGTTTGTCAGAACATGACCAGCTGATTACACCTGAATTATTTTGGTATATATATATATACCAAAATAATTCAGTAATATGTGTGTATATTTGATAGCGTTGCTATAGTGACCAACTGTAAGTCCTAAATTGTTTGACATTGACGCAGACCACTCCTTTAAATTCCCAAACCTCGATCTGAGTCGTGAAGTTAGTTTTATTCGCCCTCCTCTTAACGGGAGCGCTTGCGCACAACGTGAGCGCCGTACACACCATTTGGTAGGCTATGGTCCTCAGCTAAGGGCTGGCAGTGAAACTGATGATCCCCCTCATTCATTCATGATAGGACGAGTGAACTCCTGCCTTAACACAAAAGCGTGTAAAAAAAAAATTGAAGCAAAGGCGAGAGTCAGCGCGGTGTTTCTTCGCACCTCCGCTGACCGAGCGCTTACCTCCACCGGCCGCTCGCTGCTCCTGTCCCCCGGCGTTTGTCCTTGTTTCGCTCCGGCGCTGATTATGTATGAATGCTGTCTTTATCCCGCAAAGACCGCTGTTGCATTTTACAGCAAAAGGAGCAGCACAGTGCAGTGGCAGCGGCTGTGGGCCGGTCTGTAAGTGGCCTGCCTGCGCTCGGCTCTGCACGTCACCAAGTGGAGTGGACAGGACTTGGCAGACGGGCTTTCTGCGCTCTCTGCGCGGCGGCGGATCTGAGATGTAAGCGACTGCTTGGACGGACTGGCACACCGTGTGGCCACTTTACTCCCGATGCTGCTCCTCCCCTTTCACTTTGTTTCTCTCACGCAAGCCCTACAGCGCCTCCCACCCGCCACTGTATGCCATCGCACGTACCCGCAGAGAGGTAGGCTTGCACTCCAGCATCAGTGGAGCTGTCCTCGCAGGAGGTTCCTTGGATCATTATCAGCCATGAAGGGAGTTCCAAAGGTTCAATCGTATTCTTCTTCTATTACTTAGACAAGCAAGAAAACAAACTGTAATAATTGTATTATTCACTTAAAAAAAAGAAAAGAAAAAAAAACAGTGTTTGGGTGGTTACAGCTGAAATATTCCCAAACAATCTTCCCAAATAAGTCCAAATTACAGATGAAAGGTGCACTAATGCTGGTTGTTCTTCCTTCCCAAAACCGCTGTAGCTTTCCCCATCCTACCTGGTGCTTAAATGCTGGTAATTACATTCACTTAGCGTCCCGGTTGTAAATCAGCCCCTGATTAGATGGCTAGAATGAAAATCAACAGGGCCCTCTCCGGCTTGATCCAAATTGCCTAAAATCAATGTCCTTTTTGCTTCCCTAACCACTTTTCCATGAGCACAATCAGCAATGTGACGCGATCAAGCAAAGGTGGGAAGAAATAATTACAGAAAGTCAAGAAAAGACAGCCCCGGCCTCTCACTGAGGACATTTTGATGCACCGCGGCAGGAAAAACACAGGTGTGGACGATAAATGAATTCCTATTCGGCAGATTTATTTGTTTTGATAGTTCAGCTTTATCTCGGCCCCTTCTGGGGACCGGCTACTTGTGGGGCAATTAACTCAGACAGAAACCTTCTTATCCACTGAGAACCTTTTAATTCTGGCCATATCTTTACAGCCTTCTAAAACTTTCAATTTGTCGCCCAACGTGATTATTTGTTCTTACCTGATGGATTATCTCCCTGTTAGTGGCACATGGCGCAGAATCCATTACAGTCTTTTTGGCTCGCTGTCACCAAGCTCCTCTTTCCTGCCTCGACTGCACTGTACAAATGCTTTCACTTACTTTGCTTGATTAGTTCTCCTCTCAAGACCACGTGGGCGTGTACGGTCTCTTTAGATTGACAACTCTATCATTTTCATATCAAGGCAGTTCAGTGTGATGTTTGGTGACATCTGATTTTTTTCCTGATGTAACTCATCTTCAGCTAGAGCAGGGGTCTAATCAGCCCCAAGTGAAAACACCTGCACCCTTTACAGGACCTAAAAGTATCTTATAAAGAGTATCTATGCAGGAGAGTTAACATGCTGGAGCAGGAAAACCCAGATATGGAAAGGAAACATGGCTGAATTTAGTTGCTTTGTTTTCAGGGTCAGCGCCACTGAATCTTCCTACCACTAACCGCTGTTACAGGCTCTTATACGCTGGAATAATGTCCCTTAAAATAAGAATTATGGCTGTTTATGGTTATAATACAGCACAACAAATGTTTTCCTTTATGATTTTGTATCAGAGTCTTGTAATTATTTGTTATATATTACCAGTTTTGGATGTTTTGTAGCAAAAGAAAAACAACAAAAAAGAAGCTGAAAAGTATTAAAATATAGGGTTTTTTCAAGTGTTTATCAGCTATATGAATCAAAAGTGAGTGTTATATATATATATATATATATATATATATATATACACTTATCATAGTGTTTGATATTTAATCAGTAATAATGCATCATTTACTTTGACCCCTACTGGAGCACAGTTATCACTCTTACTTAATGATTAAGTTTGTTGACATCATCTTATTCCCAGCATAGCTCAACCCAATTTCCACCTTAGGTCTAATCAGCCTGAGTAATTAAAACACTTGCACGGGTGTGCAAACCTATTCATTTGAAAAAATATTTATTAAAATGAAGTGGGGCAAAAAAGGGCAATATTTCACTCCGAGTTGTTGTGAGTTGCTTTCCTCCAAAAACAAATCATGGCTTCGCAGTAACCTCTGACAAGAGAACAGACTTGCATGTAGTGTGTAAAATCCTACGGCATTAAAAAACTAACACAATTTTTTTTTACTTTCGGCAGAGCACAAATATCATGATCACTGGAATACAATTTAAGCGTATGCACTCCTCAAAATGCCTGGGTGAAATACTCGAGTGCTCTACACTCCAGAGACATCCTGCGTTGCATCAAAATGTCACACTTGGCAGAATAGATAGTGGGCCTTATCAGGGGTCAAATTCTATTTTGCAGTAATTTCAGAAGTCTTTCAGCTGTGCCTTTCAGCTATGGCAGCGAGTGAGACGGTGTGCAATGGTGTGTGCTAATTTGTTGTGGAGCCCAGTGAGCCAAATCGGAGCCTGCAGGTTGTACTTTGAATTAATCAGAACTTCTTACATTGTGCAAATAATGCTTCCTATCTGAGATCTTTGTTTTTTTGGGGTGGAACGAGTCTCCCAGAGGGGAAAACTGGGTACGATGTACAATGATGGAGCAAGCTCTTAGCGACTTAATGGTGATGGGCTAACATGACTCAGAGTTCAGCAAGGGAGAAAGATGGGGGTGGAAGGAGTGTGCTGTGCATCTGCGAATTTAATGCCAGCTTTGATAAAGTTGCAGTCCAAGATCTGTAAGAAGTAGGAACAATGGGCCGTTGTTGCCTGATAATTAACAAAATTGTAGCGTATCTGTGTCTGCACTAACGGCACCAGCATAACCTAATGGTGTTTTGTGGTTTGAGAGGTTTTGTTCTTATGGAAATAAAATGGGGTCGTGAGTACTTTGGCTGTGTATCACTACATCTGAATGTGTGAAGGCGTTTTGGGTGAATACGCTGGAGGTGGGCGATACATCCAAAGTGCGAATCTGTACAAACGTTTATGTCCAAATTAATTTAAATGTTAAAACGTGTGAAAAAAACATATCTGAACAAATAGATTTCATTTTTTCATTCGTATGGAGCAATTATTATGGATAGCGGAATGTTTAAAAAAAAAATATATATTGCACAAGCTAATGTAGGAATGCACAAAGTGACTTTGCATGAAGGTTTGCAGTTACTTGTGTGTTTGTGGGCAGAAGTCAACTGTATGTGGCAACTGCAGGTCTACAGGTAGGCGTTACAGTGTAAATAAAACCTACGACTTTTGATTCTTCCTCTTGCATAAGCCAATGCTTCTGCTAATATATAATTTCAAAATTCAGCAACAGAGCCAAGGGGTGCAAGCTTTCTTTGCTGTAAATCCACAGTTGCAAGCACATAACAAAGTTGCCTGTCTGAAAGAAGAAAAATATGTCCATAAAGCGAGTGAAAACAAGCTAACACAAACAGGAAAAAAAATGTTACACGAGTTCATTATAAGAAAGTGTCATATTGTTACAAGTCTAGCTGCTCGCATTCATTCAGTTCGACATAGCCGTCATACTTCAAGGTGAAATCAACTCCATTAGCGAAATAAAGGCAACAATCTCGCACCGTAGTTCTCCTCGCAGTAAGTTAAGTACAAGTTCTAAATCACATTCCACCACCGCGAATACCAATCGTGTTTTTTCTTCTTTTCTCACAATAACCTCTATTACATATGTCTTCAAGGACTCTCCCACCAGACCAGCATGTTCACATGCTTCATATGCCTAAAAATAAATAAAGCTAAAGCAGCTTAAGATTCTGGTTAGGACACTTTGTGCTTTTCACCTGATCTGGTCCAATGATTGGCCCAATTGTCCAGCCTCAGGCTAGATTTTCTTATGCCGGAAAACAGAACCCAGAATAGGTACAGCGGTGTACCACTTGAATTATAATATGCTGGAAGGTCATTATGGATTTTTTTTCTGTGTGTGTGTGTGTGTGTGTGTGTGTGTGTGTGTGTGTGTGTTCAGTGACATTAAAAACATTTTTGCATGCATTCGGTGAATGATTTTTTTTTTTTACAAGTCTAGTATGTATTTTGAATTATAAAAACAGCAGTAATTGTAGGTGCAAAACATGTTTAAATAAAGAAACGTTTTTATCGTTTTCTTTTCTGTAGTCATGTTGTTGCCTTTCACAGGTTAGTCTCCATTTACTTAGCTGGAGTGTCAGGGCTCTGCAGGGCACTGTGTTACTCATGCCTTACTGTACCCACTACATGCATAAATCTGGAACCTGTAAACAACAGTAATTGGGCTCAGGGGGAAGCGGACAAAAAAATAAGCAAATTGCTTCCATGAGTTTACATATCATTTCATCTTGTTTGTAGATTTATTTTCGGTACAATGCAGGTGAAAGGAATGGAAAGCGAATAGAAATTCAGCAAAGACATGCCCTCCAAGCAACTTTTGTTTCTAGTCAGAGATTGAAGGGGAAAAAACTTTATGGGAGTTAGTCCACTGTTGACCGATGCTTTCATTCACTTCCGCAGTTTATCGATCAGCTTCTAAATCTATTATTTACTTTAGGTTATATATCAGCGTATAGTCTTTGCACTTCAGCCCCAGTGCCACTATTTATTTCTTTTTATGGTCAGTGTATATATTCTTGTGCAGTATTTGATGATGGCTGGCACTGAACTCTGTGTCACGTCCACATAATGTCAATGTCAGTCTATGAATCCCCCAACAAAACAAGTTAGTTTGCAAATGTGCTGTTTTTAACAGCTGGGGAAAAAAGATTCTTAATAAATGTCTGACTTTCTTTGGAGAAACTTGCTGTGAAGAAAGTTCAATGGAAAAAAAGGAAAAGATTTTTCATACCTCCTACCGCACAGTATATTCGCACTACAAAAATGTACACACCCTGCCTATAAGCACTATTCTCAATAACCATCCAACTAGAAAATATAACAAAGCCTTGAGAGATTTGTGTGTGTGTGTGTGCAGATGTGACTGATACGCTTCGCTAAAAATGTTAGCGAAATGTAATCAAATTCAGTGGGTGAAACTGTGGCTCGTGTGTGCATTTTTAAAAACTTTTACTCTTTTTTAACAATAAACAATGTACTCTACATTCATTTAACTTGACTTCAATTAAAGCTCTCTCAGCGTGGAGAAACTCACATAACATGTTTGTTTTAACAAGTTTTTAAAAAAGTACAAAGTTGTGTTTTGTCTTCAGCAGCCATGACAGATTTGAAAATAATGCGGGCTCCACCCTGGTGAGGGAGACTCACGTTGGCAATATTGTTTTAAGTAGAATTACAGAATAGGGCAGAGTCTGCACGTTTATCCTATTAGAAGGAAATGAAGCAGACAGTCTGTCTGTGTTTATCCATTATGAAATCCATATCTGGCTGGAAATGAAACAGTCAAGGTTCAGTCTCCAAAAAAAAAGTTCTTCAGATGAAACTTGGGCCAACAAGGAATTTACAAATGGTTAATTGGCTGCTGTGGTTCTCAGCATAGCTATCTATAAAAACTGAACTCATGCTCGCATGCTGAACTCAATATGCTTTAGAGCGTCTTCAAATAGGAATGCACATTATCAAGCTGAGCAAAATATATATTAGAGAGGCCATTCTCTCCTGTGACAAGTCATTACAGGAGCAATGCCAAGTTTTCAGAAATGCAAATGCTGTTAATGGAGGGCCTTTGGGTGAAAGCACTTGGCTTGTGTTAAATTATAATGACATTTATGCTGCTCACCCTTTGAGAGTATCAAAGGATTTCTTCTCTTGTCTTTGTATAAAACAGATTTTTTGATGTCGAACATTTCTCCCGTCTGTTAGGGTGTTGCTTATTGCCAGTGAGCACAGGAGTTAGTAGATGGTTGAATGGCTGGCATTCTTGCAGTGATGTTCAAGTGGCTTTTTATCTGGATGTAATGTGAATGAAATTGCCATTTCTGTGACAATAAACCCAGCGAATTGCTCACGATGTCCCTTAATGCCGGCAGGTTTTAGCAGTTTTAGGTGTAACTTGAGAGCAACTTCAAATTGTCACATTCCTCCTCCGCCATGGCTGCCTGGAAACCAAAACAATTAGCAGGACTATTTCTGCAGAGATGACCACAATCCTCACACTTTTCCTGCCGCAGGTGGCGAAAGGCTCCTTTCCAATTAACAAGTCTAATTACATCACAACTCCACAGAGCTGTCTCGCATTCATTGTGTCTGATTGTCAGCGGGCACTTGTGAGTTGGTGCTTTTGTTTGATCTGTTTACAACTCTTTCATCGCACGGTGTGAATTTAAAACGCAGCAGAAATAATCGGCCGGGTCGTAGTATGACTCTTCTTTTCTTACTAGGTTTGATAATTAGCTCAAAAAGGGCCCATTACTTGAATACTACTAAATACTTACCAAACTATGGTGCGTATTCATAGTGCAGCTTGCTAGTTAGATAGCAGTGGACTACATATAAATTAAAGGAGGTCTCCAAAAAAGAAATGTAATATAAACAGCTTCCACAGCTGTACTCACTACTTGTCACTTTAATCACAAAAACTACTATTTCAAATGTACATACTCTTGTATTACCAATAAATATATATGAATATATATGAATATACAATGCTTATACATCAGCTGGCAACTATTATGCAAAAAATTAAGCAAATTCAGTACCTAAATGACACATTATCACTGATAAAATGAACTTCACAGGCACCTGTATACACTGTCTCATTGCAATAGACAACTACTTCCTTGAATTTGGGCTTTTTATTCTGGTTGTTTGGGTTTTTGTTTTTTATCAGAGATCAAGGGAAGCCATCTCTCATCCTACTTTCAATCTTGTTTCACCTTCAAGATTTCATTTAAGCGCTCATCTCCTTTCCTGTAGTCGTGCACAGCTGATTCCTCTCTACACCCTCTCGTTTACCGAGACCCCCATAATAAGCCAAGATGTGCTTCTCCAACTCCTTATCATAACTACTGTACCCAGGTGCCACCTTTAATTTTTAAAATGTGCTAATATGTTCCTGCTTTAATACTTTCATCCATCTATTTTCTTCCTCTTATCAAACCTTAGGTTCTCAGTTCCAGGTTTCAACTATTCACACACAGAGTCGCACCTACCGCTTAGAACTGCTGGAGGAACAAAGAGTATTCAAACTCTGGACCTCCTTGGTTAGTGGTTAGCAGCAGTGCTAATCGTGCTACCAGCATGCCAACCAATGCATAAAAACAATTGTAACCTACCCTATTCTTCTACTTCTCCTTATTATTATTACTAGTATGGCCAGAGGGGCAGATGGCGCGATATGGCAGCCTCGCTTCTGTCAGCCTGCCCCAGGGAAGCTGGGGCTACAACTGTAGCTGCCTCCACCAGTGTGTGAATGTGAGAGTGAATGAATAGTGGAATTGTAAAGCGCTTTGAAGGCCCCGAAAATCACTATATAAATGCAATCCATTATTATTATTCGTAGTAGTATTATTAGTATTATTATACAGATGTAAGGAGGGAAAACGTTATTTTGCTCTCTCTTAAAATCAAAGCTGCGCACCAATCAATTCACCCTTTACAGCTAGTGTAAACATCCTTCTATCCATTCCTTTCAGTTTTTTTAACATGTATACCACATATTATCTTTGCAAACCATCCCCAAAAAAGTATTTCTCGCCAATCTTGTAGGGCGTAACAGTTTTCTATCTTTTGAAAAGACAAAAAAAACCCACTAAATTCATCCTGAACAAAAACTAGACACTGCACGCTTCAGAGATTTTATAAAAAATGAGAAGTCCGTGTTGTTTTCTCCTTTCTGCTGCTTCTCTTGTACCTCAGCAAGGCACAAAAACAACCTGTTTCACCCAATTATCTCTCCCACAGGGCGCAGTCAGGCAATTTGGCTCAGTCAAGACTCTGATTCATTGAGCCAGATGATTTAAAGCTTTTGGGGGCCACAAGTCAGCCCACATGGACTGAAACTGCTTCGTGATTCTCAGTTGATATTTAGCAGCGCAAGTTGCTCCACTAAAGGTTGCAGAGACAAAAATAGAATGTTATTTCATGTCTCCCTCATTTGTCACTCTGTGAAAAACTGATTTCTGAGGGACAGAAAAATGCTTTAAAGCACAAAGTACCATATTCACCCTGTACTGCAAAAGCTGCTTTCTACCTGGACATTTATATTGATGATATGCTGATAACTGACGTGTTTTTCTTGCAAAACATACATCATTGCATCACATAACCTCTAACCCACAGTGTCCTTCACAAATATGAAAGTAATTATCCCGGACATCAGACCTTGCAAAATCAATTCATTCGTGCTTGGCATCCCTCGAGGATGTATTTTCTAATAATTACTGTATGAGATTTAGAGCTGAGGCACACATAAAAGCCAATGATACCTACAGTCAGCCACAGATGTCAGGACTGGTGGAAGAGTCCACTGGCACTTTAAGTCATTTTTGAGCAAAATGACAAATGGGCCAAAGAAATATCTTTTTGCAGCACACCTGCAAGAAGTGAAGTGTTTATGCGTGCGTCTATCCACTGTTTAGAGCCATTAATGGTTGATCAATGCATCAAGTCACTCTGGATTGTTGCAATTAGAAAACAATCCTGCAAAAAAAGAAGCCTATTTTAAGTCATGCGCTATCAGTAGGAAAAGCAACAGAGAGGATAATTGGGTATTGACGAAAGAGTGTGAAAGGCAAAGACAGCATGCAAGACCACTTTCCAATTTACTCTGTCATCTCGAGGCTCTGATTATGCTGTTTACTGACCAGATAATTGGGGCAATGTTCGATAAAAACAAACATTTTAGGGGGGACATGTCAAATACAAGAAAACTTGCATAAAAATATTCCAAACACTTAGCTGGAATGATGCTTTCCTATTTCCGCAACTACTTGCGAGTCCTGACACACTCATGACTTCCTGGCTCCCCAGTGTTTAATGCACTATTATTTGCTGGATGGAGCCATTTTTCAAAGCATAGGAGGCTTTTGTGCTTTCCTGGCTGATACTAAATAGCTTCTGAAGAGTTAATTGAGAGAATGATGACATTATGGCTTCTACTACGAAAGCAACCAAACGATAGCTCACGGTTTATTAGCATTTAATTCAATTCAGTGCAATTTTATTTATATAGCACCAAATCACAACAACAGTCGCCTCAAGGCGCTTTATATTGTAAGGTAGACCCTACAATAATACATACAG
>NW_005187414.1:3955236-3959156 GCF_000239375.1 Pundamilia nyererei
TTTTTAATCTTTCTTCAGAAGGAACAGACAATGCACATAATGTGGAAAAGCCTAGTTTTAGCTGAGAATGAACTTTTAGCAGTCATTACATTAAACTGGTACAGCAGTTATACTTTTCCTACTCTAAACTTCTAACAATGCTTCAATGCAGTGTCTCATTTTAATTGCCAAGTGCAGAAAATCATGTGAAACTTAAATGTGAGCACCATCTAGTGTTGAAAGCTATTATATTTAATGTGCTTCATTAAATTCTAAAAACAAAAAAGGGCATAATTAGTTTTTTTAAAGTTTGTTCATGTAGACTGCCTATGTAGATTTTATACCTTCACAAAATATCCCCATGATTTTTTGTTTGAATTCAGTAAGTGACATACCATTAAATAAAATCCAATACTGCTTTAAGTTAAGTTGTCAATAAAGCTCTAAAATCCTGAGGAAAAAAGAATACAGATACAAGAAGTACGGCTATATCAAGCTCTATATGACTCACATTTCCACCTGATTGAATTGCAGGCTTCTCTGTGTCTCGGTAGCTCAGTGGGTTTTGTTACCCCACAGCCAGCAGAAGCCTCGTGGCTTGGTGAAAGACAACAGAGGCCATCTGTTGTCTGTCTATTTTCTTTGGTGCTCTGCCACAAAACTCTGCTGCCAGAACACCCAAGGGTACCCATGTGCACTATGCTGCGCCTGGGGACCGGCTCATTGAGGCACCTTTATAGCCTACTGGCTCCACTGGGAGGTGCCTGCGTTCTGCCAAAGCCCAGACACAACAGCGACGGCGTTTGAAAAGGGCCTTGTTGTTGCTGCATCGTTACACAACCGTGCCATTAACCTTAATTGGAGCAGCTTGGTGGAACACAGAAAAACTTTCAGCACTCTGAGGCAGTGATGTTGTTCCCCTGAGTTACATAAAATCGAAACTGATCTCAGGCTGAGTTAATTGAATTGCAGAATACTTATCGTCCTGCTGAGGAGCTGAGGAGTAACTGAGGAGTAAGTGCTGTACAGTTAGAACTAATTCTTTGTTTCTGAGCTGTTTTATGATCACGGAAGCATTGCTCCTCCCCTTGTTTCTTGGGAATCATAATGACACGGCTGTAATAATTTCCATAACGATTGTTACTTGGGTGTAGTCCAGGAAACACAAACTTAAGAACAGACATTGGAGGCTAAGGGGAATCCCCTTAAAAATAGCTTTTAAATCAATAAATTATTTGTGAAAGACTGAATAAAGACCTTGTTTTAAGCAACTACATCATGTATGGTAGAGCTCACTATGACAAATTGCTGTAAAAATACAGTATTCAACTGTATTTTTACTATAACACAAATTGCTTTGGAAATGTATTCACTTGTGTTGTGACAGTAAATATATACATATTTTTCATCAGACTGATTGTTGTGGATATGTGGCGTAACCTCCTGTGTGTTACCAAGAATAATGTTAAGGTTTGGCTAGCAACAGGCTAGCATGACTGAGGCTCCTGTAGCATATACTCAGCTCTGTCTGGTGTTCATCTTTAGGGCCTTTGTTGAAACAGTGAATACAACAGAATTCCTATTAGCTTGCTATGTGGTGCAGAGAGTTGTAACAAAGCTGATGTCTTGTCATAGTTTGGGAAAATCGAAGTCAAGGTTCATGGGTGAGTAAATACAGTTAGACTTTACTGTAATGAAGTGTTTGTGGAGGTTGCAGTAGGAGCCCCATAAAAGCAGCATAATGTCAACCAAATAGCTTACAGTATTACACTGCAAAGCTCCTATTTTGAGTATTGTGATTACGGCAATATAACAGTATAATACGGCTAAATCGTGCTCCCAGTACTGATTTAGAAAGGGCATGTCTTACAATACATTACGAGTCTGCTTATTCAACACATTCATATGTCACATCCCTTAATGTATAGTAGAATAGTAAAGAATAAAAGGTAATGCTCTTAAATGTTTCGGTTTTTCTGCCTAGCTTTTAGACTCTTGGGTCTTTCTTTTTCCCACTGTAGCGTGATAGTATTATTAATATTTTCTATTCATCATTTAAAAAAAATCCCCCTAGCACTTCCAGCCTAAATCTGTTATCTCATGCTGATATTAAGCTCCATAGAGATTGGATTGGAAAAGAAGATTACTGTGGCAGAAGGATTTTCCGGGCCAGCGGGTCACTGCACATGCATTGGAACCAGCAGCATTACAGTAACTCATCTGAATATGTTTGTCCATGGAGTTAATCTTCCATTAACTGCTAACAGAACTCCTCCAGAGTGTATGTCGCTCTGGCTTTTTGAGAGAAAGCCGAGGACATTAGGCAAACACATTAAACTTGTTAAAAGGACAAATAAAGCAAACACTTGAATGGATTTCTCCCCCTTAACTAAATAGCTAAGGCATTGTCTTGGTGTTACAATAAGCTGCAAACACACATCAATTATTTAGCCCAAACAGAGCTGGAGTCTGAGAACATTTTTGTGTTTTTTTTCTAAGTCATGAAATGGTTTGTGAATGTCAACAGCTTGACAGATTGTGGAAATGCACAATACTGAATGAATAGTGTAAACATGAGATGAATCATTGCTGTCACAGGCGATACAAGCACGGAGCGGTAGAAATGTGGCTGTCTGTAATTCTGCTCTTGGCCTCCACCAGCCTATAAAATCTTTATCTTTGCAACCAGTAATGTCTTTTCTAAGTAGAGTTTTCTATGTTTATGTACCTACTTATGTTCAAAATAGAAACGGCAACACTTTCCATGGTGTTTATACGGCAAAGCAGCTATTGCCCGTTCATGGCCTCTGTAGAAGATCTCTAATTAGTCACATTCCTAATTGCATAGCATACACATTGAAACTGCATGAATTAAATCAGATGAAAGCCTACGATCACGGCGCTAGACTGTCAAACATAGCTTAGAAAACACACAATGTCCTCACATTATCAGTTGCACAGAAACCATTCCTTCATGTCTTTATGAAAAAAATTTGATAGTTTGAGCGAGATTTCACATAAAAGGCATGCAGCGTGTGTGCTTGAGGTCATGATCTGCGAATTCTTCTCCACACAGAAGCATGCCTCTGAAGAACAGAGCATTGCTTCTCCTTGCTGAGGGTGCAGCTGATTTGTTGCAGGTGTTCACAGCCACACAACCTCAGACCCCATTATCCCCACTGCCATGTTTCACAGCTAGTTTGAGGTATCATTTTCTCTCCTCTGTGTCCTCTTACATACACCCTTCTGTTGCCACTAATCTCAAACTTGGATTTATGAGTATATAAGACTTTCACTGTCAAATGATAGGTTGTGTAGTCCACAACCAAGCATTAAGCTTTGTTTCGCCTCCTGTGAAGTGGTTTGGAGGTCGCTGTTGAACAGTAGTGTTTTGGTGATTCGAGTTCTTTATTTAGCAAGTTCTGTGGCTCTGATTAAGTTGCTTTTTCTGTCTCTCTGTGAGGAAGAGATTGATCTTTTGATTGTTCTGATAGATTTTGCCTGCCTGATTACGTTTTAGATACTACTCGTGTAGTTCTTGCAAAACATTTGAAAGCTTCTTAGAAACTTTAGAATGGCCACAATGTATCAAAAGTCTCTCATTGCAAAGAACAACAGATTTTTTGCCATCATATTGCTGTTTGGTAAGTAAACAATGCAATGATTTTAAGTGTTTATTTGAGGAAAAGGTTTTCTGCCATATTTTTTGGAAACATATTTTTCAGTTTAAACGTATCCTTACTTCCAAAATTTGATATTTTGACTTTTTACTATTTTAATAAGCTATAGTGTTTAACTAATTTCAGTGTGTTTGGATGTATGCTTTGCTAGCTTTTTTGAAAACAGACACAGCTGTGTGAGGAGTAGCTGGAACTGCCTGAATGACACCTGAACACTGTTCTGACAGATCACAACTCACCTCTGTCCTTTTGGAAAAATTG
>NW_005187414.1:3960513-3994652 GCF_000239375.1 Pundamilia nyererei
CATGAGTGTTTGTATTGTCAGGTTGTAAAAAATTGATTTAGCTTTTAAGCCACTGATAAAGTGTAATGAAGTCATGTTCTACCAAATCTGCAGCAGAAGTCAATGGCAAATATTAATGTACTGCAGAAATCATTAACATATAGTCCTTTTAAACATCAGGTCTGTGGATGTAAATATTACTTAAAATACAAACACTATTTAGCAATTTAACAAGATAAACTGGATCAGATTAAAACATACCATTTGTGCTGCCTGTCTGCACTCTCATATGGACGCCTTCACCTTTCTGGACTCCTTCCTGGCTGAAGAACTGTAAAATATTACTACTTCTATAGTTAAATAAATATCTACCATAGTAACAAAAATTCCGCAATATTAGCTGGCAATGACAAGTAGTGGAGAAACTTTTCAAACCATTCCTTCAGGAAAGAGAGTGGTACAACTCTAGGAAAACCCCCAGTACACATAAAACTGGAAAAGTGTGCATACATTTTAAAAAGTAAAAAAATATTCTGCAGAAAAATGTCAATTTAATGTTAAACTGATTAATATTAATGTTGCATATGTTTAAGGTCGAGTTCATTTTAAATACATTATATTATATTTTATGTCCTTTTAAAAAAGTAAAATGTATTACAATTTATTCATGACAAAAAAGAAAAATTAGCTAAATGAAAAGGCTTGAGTAGTGTGTGACATGGTTAATTGTTAATATCTATGAGGGGATTAAAAAAATCAATGGAAATCGATGGTGGAGCATTAGTAAAGCAGCTGATTAAACATAGTACATTCAAACATTCTCGTAGATGCTAATCTGAAAGTGCTGGTGAGCCAGCACCTGGGTCAACTTGCCTGTTTTATTAAAGCTGCGGTCCCCTCTCCATCATGGTCACAGCTTTCCTTGCTCGGGTACTGAGTTATTAACAACTTCTTCACACTCCATCGTCTCTACATCACACATGTTGACCAAGGTGGTTAGCAAGAGGAAACTCTTAGGATGCTAAATCACCGAAGCTTTTTTACTTGCTAATGCTAGCTGTGTGATAACTGATCTCAGACCTGTAAAAGCAAAGCAAGTGGTAGCCTGCTTCGCACACTGGTCTCCTACCAGTGGAAGGCTAAGGATTTATCCACAATGCGCATGCGCAAACATCGGGGGGTGGGGGCACTGCCGCCTTCTCGGCTTGGCTAGCTCAAATCATGTTAACCCGAAACGTACTTGCCTGTAAAACAGACACAGCTACATTTTTTGCCAACTGATGGCTACCGATGTAACAAGATCGCAGTGACGTTAGGATGGATACAAACAGCTGTCTAAGTTGAAAGGAGAGAGATGTCTTTACTTTTGGTGCATTTTCATTTTAAAGTGTCTATTTTTAAATGGGACAACCTTTTCCTGTGAGGTTAAAGGTCATTTGTAGACACCTTTATGATGAATATAATAAGAGAATGCACATGTGTAGCAAGAAGAAAAAAATAAATGCAGCCCAACTTGTTTTCAGTTTAACTATAAAGCATTAGCAAATAGTTTAGTATCATAAATTAGTTAATAGTTATTGGCTAATAGTGATACAAATTAAAGTTCATTACCTCTTTGTAAGCTCCCCTATTAGGGAAATTATACACACATGTTATTATAAGGAATAATTAAATACTAAGTTTAAAAACAGAACATTGTGTCTCAGTGAAACATATCTCTATATAAACTCATTTTTATGTCAAGTGTTGCAATACTTGTACTGTCATTATTACCACTAGAGGGCAGGCCAGCATTCATTTTCTCCTATGAAGGCAGTTGACTGTATTGAATTCTTTTATCTGCTTGATAACAAGTTTTCAGGTGTACTCTGCTCATAAGCTTTCATGTTTCACATTTAATATACAAAGAAACCAACAAACCCCACCACAGATCCTCATTTGTTAAATTAAAATCATCTCGCTATGTTAACCCAAAGAGATCAGGAGGCTTGTGTTGCTGTGTATGAAACACAGTGCACTAGCAGGTGTTGTTGACCAATGACACATGGCTTTACAGTGTCAATATAAACCTAAGAACTTGAATTTATTCTTGAGAATTTGGGCTATCACATTAGATAATTCAACCGTAAACAGGGTTACCATGAATGAACATGATAGGTGGAAGTGCTCTTGAGCACACACACACACACAGATGAAAGTACTGTCAAAGCACTGCATGAACAAATGAAATCTGAAGTGATTCTCTTCCTCGGAGCGATTCAAACACAGGATGGGGTCAGCAGGTCGGCTACAATTGCAGAACTACAATGTTGTCACACAGAACAGCAGAAAGGACTGTAGGCAGGAGTCTCTCAAGAGAGAGAGACACCAGGAAAATGATTTGACTGAAGAGCATTCTTCTGAAGTCTCATGTGTGCGATCATTTAGATGAAGTGGAGCTGACAGAGCAGTCCTCACTCATTTGCAATCCATTCAAGTTCTGACAGTGATTGCAGTCTCATTAGGAATGGGGAAGTGCTTTTGTTGGGGCATGCTGGCCAGAAGAGCACTGTTTTTTTTGTTTGTTTGTTTTAAATACAGAAATAGGCTGCAAAGCATCTACATCACAGTCACAGTTACTTGGTTGTGGAGAAATAACCATCACTTAGCTGGTAGTCTAAATTCTAATTCCACATTTTTATTCCAGGACTCGACTGGATTTGTCTAAGGGCGAGGAAGTTTATGCTCCTTTTATTCCTTCTTTTTTTAAAGCCAAGAAAAGCAAGTGGGTGGGGTCTTCTGTCCTCAAAGTCACAGCTGTGTTCTTGAGATGATTTGGGATACCTCCACTGCATGACAATGATATCCAATAGTAGATAGTAAAGTAATATAATTATTATTTGAAACTTTCTCCACATTTATTGTGAAAATTCACCATTGTAATGATTTCGAAAGGTGGCTAAAGACTTTTGCAAAGTACTATATATGTGTCCACTCTGCATTTAATCATTAGTTATTATTAACCCCTGGCACTCCACAGCGTGTCTTCCTCCCCTCACAAACAACCGGCTGCACCAGACGCCCACCCTCCCTGTGCCAAGATTTCTTCCTGTTAAAAGGGAGTTTTCCCTTTCCTCTGTCGCCAAAATGCTTGCCCAAAGGGGATCACATGATTGTTGGTGATCTCTCTGTATTATTGTAGTGTCTTTACCTCACAATGTAAAGATGAAATGGTGTATCTGTGTGTGTTTTTATTAAATGTAGCCATTACAACATGACAAATGTTAAGTGTGTAATGATGCGTGATTCTGCACGTTGTGCTGAAGAGCTTTTATTTTGTATGTACAGGAAAAAAAAACAAAAAGAAAGAAAAAAAAAAACCCAAAACAAAATCCAGTAGTAGTTCACAATTTATTTTACTGAATAAATTTGGACAAAACACCAGAATCTGTTACGATACAATCAGAACATCTGAGGCAGATATCCCACCATGCACCATCCCCATCCATGAAACAAAAAAAAAGGACTAAACATTAGCACCAAATCAGCACCAGCTTAAATAAAGGTAGCTCAGTCTACAAAAACGATGAAAGCAATAGCTGTTTTACTGTTTAAATCCAAAAACAACTCAGAAAAGCAGCAAACTGAGAATTTTTCCTGTTTTTAAACTTTTCTTAAAAAAAAAAAAAAGAAAGAAAAGAAAAAGAAAAACGAGCACCCTCCTAACCCCACCCCGACCTCCCACCCTTTGCTAGGCAGGCTATAGCATTCATGGAGCACATGCCAATGTCTAGTTAAGGAAAACACAAATTCAAGTAACATTGAGATACGACAAAACGTGTCCACTGGTACCCATTTTCGAGCATGACCGTTTCACAGAACCTAAGCAGGGAGTAGAAAAACAAAAATAAAATTAAAAATTAAAAAAAAAAAACAACCTAACATGAGGTTCTGGAGTGAGCATGTCATAGCAATACTATCACTGAATATCTCATATCAATTTTCTTAAAAAGAAGTGAGGGAGACTGGGTGGCATGAGGCTGTCGGGGGTACAGGAATACTGGCACAGAAGATAATGTGTATTCTAAAACTTCAGACAGACCTTTTTTTTGTTTGTTTTTTCTCTGTTGGCGCCTGTCCTGTGTCAAGATATTGCCTACATCATACATGAAAAAGGAATCTCTGGATAAAGAAAAACCCTGCAATGTAGTTTTAAATATATATATATTTATATTTATATATATAGCTGTTACAATTTAAATAAATGTTATGTTCTTGTTCCTACAACTGAAGAATGGAATTAAATTATATATTTAAAAAAAAAAAAAAAGTAAGCTAATTTTAGAGGTGGAATCATCCTTTCACCTAATACATCAAGTGCATGATACCGAGTGGAGAGGCTGACTATGAAAATAGATTAAGATTGAGGTGTACAGAGTGACAATAAAGCAGCAGTAACAATAGACTGGAATAGCTTTTTAAAAAACAAAAATGCTTTACAAAAGTAATGTGGAAAAACAAAAGTGTGGTAAGAGACAGGAGGAGGCAGAAACATAACAAAAGACAAGGCCATTGAGGAGTTTAGTGACTGTCAGAATCTTCAACAATATAAAACAGACAAACGAGACATGGACACACGACATAAAACTTAAAACCATGAGACAAGGGCGAGGTCAGCCATGTCGATTATGATGACAACCACAAGAAAACGCCTGCTCCGTTTAAACAATGCTCCTGGGTCAGAACTATGACCACCTAAAGCTATGACATCAAACTAAAGAAAACCAATAAAAAGAGCTGGGGTGTTGCGAGTCTGTCAGTTCCTTTAGGATTGTTCTCCTCGGATTCCTTGTCTGTATGTCCCTTCATGCTTTCCATAGTGTCAAAAAAAAGGGGAAAAAAAGGTGAATGTGTCTACTTCTATGAGCACCACATTTAAAACAAAACAGATCTGGGGAAGAAAAAAAAAAGAACATTTGCTACATTGTTTGCAACTTGCATATCTGGTAGCAACATCCCCAATCGGGACGTGCATCGCCAGATGATGTATAGATGCCATTTGTCATGCCAGACTCAAGGTTTTCCATGAAATGGTGGCAAAGGAAACACAATGGAAACACCTTTTTTTTTTATGAGTGACAAATTCACCTATTTACTTCTACTCTACTGTTTATTTTTTTGGCTCTGCTGCGAGCTTGGCGAGCCAACCGTGGCGGAGTCGTCCGTTTGTGCTTGGTGTTTGCTCAGCTGAAGAACTGCTCCAGCTCCTCTTCCATGTTCACCTCAGGCACCATCTGCTCCTGCTCCCTTTCCCCTCTGCTGTGCACTGCAGTGCCCCCTAGCGCCCCGGATGAGGCAAACCACGGGTGCTCCAGAATCTCCCGAGAGGTGAGGCGCTCCGCCGGCTCCCGACGGAGGATGGAGCGGATCAGGCACTTGGCCTTGGGCGTCAGCGTTTCTGGGATGTTGAAGTGGCCCCTGCGGATTTTGCTGAACAGCGAGCCGGGTTCGACATCGTGGAAAGGGTAGCGCCCCACGAGGATGGTATAAAGCATGACGCCCAGGCTCCAGACGTCAGCTGCCTTCCCCGAGTAGCTGCCGCTGGCATTGAGGATCTCGGGGCTGACGTAGGCGGGGCAGCCATGTTTATCTGACAGGGAATCATCGTGCCCATTCAGGATGTACGTGTCCTCGAGGCTCTCCAGCTTCACAAGGCTTCTGCAGACACACACACAAAACTCATTGAGCTCCTTATAAATGTGGATGATATAGAAAGAATTTGAGCAATCAGAAGAAAACCATCAAGTGGGTAATTTATTCTGACAGGCAACGTAAAGTACTTTAAATCCATCACTTTTGGATGTCAATGGAAGTAGATCGCATAATTCTTTCAGCTTACGTCTGACATTTCTTTTCAATATATAAAAAGTGGCATTATACAAACAGATTTTCCAGAAGAAACATAATTATGGGTAAGTGATCAGAAAAGTAAAATCCCCCCCCTCCTACTCATCAAAGCATCTATTTGCACTTTTTGCTCTAAACCCTGCAACAGTTGCTACAATGCCCCTGGGTATTCATAATAGCGACTAATTGTTGAGAAGCTTTATCACTGAAGAATCTGTGCAAGTTCAAGCACCGAAAACAAAAAGCCCCCATACATGAATAGTCAGCCAGCAGAAGCAGGTAAAGACAATACGATATGATGCACCAAGCAACGAGACTGTGATCGAAGAGAAGGATGTATTTATTGCTACGTTTGACTTTCACACGAGGCCGTTTCCTTTCATTAATACGTGGCAGAACGATTTTAGGTTTTAAAACGAGGAACATTCTATTGTTTCCTTGAGCAAAATACCCATTGTTCCCCTGCAATATAAAGAGCTGTGTGAATTTTAAACACAGCACACCACTGCCTGGATAACAGCTCATTTGGAGGATGTGCAAACCTGCAATTAGAGCTAAGAGGACCTAGGAAGGCAAACTACTAAAACGGAGCCGAATTTAATATTAGCACACATTGTGCATTTCAGCTGAGTCAGAGGCGGCGCTCATGATGAAATATCTTGAGGCGCGGTAGAGAAGAAAGAAACAAACAAGCCTTGTTTAATAGCTACATGATTCTACTCGAGGCCAGCGTTTGACTGATGCCGCCGTTTGGTCAAGGGTTAACGGCAGCATGACAAATTCGGGTCAAGAAGCCAACGAATGCTGCAGAAGCCTGCTCGGGTATCATTTTCTGTCTGCTCATCCACTCCTCTCTGCAGTCATCGCAGCGTTTTGTTCCACACTTGGCCTCAGAGCCAGAGGAGGTCTCTCTAAGGCAGCTTTGTCTCCTCTCTCATCTCTCTGCACTCGTTCACCGTTTCAGCAGGACTGAAAGGTTGTAAGAGGAGGCTTGACGGGCCACATGGTAAATGCGACCCGGTGCTGCCCTTCACATCACTCTTAGAATTCACCCGGCATGAATCATTTAGTGGAAGGGGCCCTCAGCATCCGAGCCCAGTGACATTCAAGGTTACTGGACCTGTACTAAATATGTGAGGCGGCTCAACTTCTCTTTTCCACAGAGAGCGCCAGAGAATGACGTCACATTTTTCAGACTGAAGGCCCTGAGTGCAGCATGTGGCTTCAAGGTGTTAAATAAGAAGTACTTAAGGACATGCTTTAGAGCTGGGATTTGTATACAGTATCTAATGAAAAGAATAAACGTTGAGTCTGAACTGGCATCCACTCAAATTCTTTAAAAGAAAAAAGAAAGAACTTAAAAAGCTGCTCTAACAGATGTCTAGATTTTTTGTAGTTTTCATATGCTGCCAGCAGGGGTCAGTAAACCCGCACTGTGAAAAGTGTTATTCTAAAGTTTCCATCACACATAAGCCCAGAGTAATGGATCATCTGACATGCAAAAGCTTCCCCTGATAACTTATCTGTCCATGTTTCTCAGCTCAACAGCTTTCCTGAGTCTTAGCATGAGTAGCGATTACATTTGTGTAACTCATTTCCTTCCCCCAAGTGTGATTCCATTCACATTTACAGTATATGTGCACAAGAATAACCAGGCGACACACAAAAGGCTCATATTTCCTTCATTCTGCACAACACCTTGTATAGTGTCAACTTACACTATCTGCGGTATTAGCTGTAATATCACACACATACCGATAGCATCTTATACACAAAAAAAAAAAAACAGAGGGAAACTGCAAAGTGCACAAAAGATGCTAAGGTTTCCATGGGACTCACCTGTCCTCATTCTTGAAGACAAACTTCCTCAGTTTGAGGTCACGGAGAACCAGTCCGTTGTCGTGGCAATGTGCCACAGCCGAGGCTATCTGATAGAAGAGCCTGGCAGCTTCGTCCTCTCGCAACTTCTTGCAGGTACGGACAAAAGAGTGCATGTCGCCATAGCTTCTCTCGAAGAACACATAGGCCCGCGTCTCCCCAAGCAAAATCTCCAGGATTTGGTTAATGTGCTGGTGCTGGCCAAGGGCGAAGTAGGCCGCCAGTGACTCCTGGTATCGGCCCACATCGAAAACCTGCAATCAGAAGAAGGAAGAATTTATGCTTACTGTTAGCAATGTGGAGAATTAGATCGTATGTATATTTTTTTTTCAGCTATATCATTAGATTCTTTTGGTGGTTGGAGATCTATAAACCAAACCTTTCCCACCATAGATTTACACAATTAAATCCAACTGAAGGAGGTGTAAATTGCCCTCTAATTGAACTAAATGTAACCAACACATGAGTAATCCAACACATTCCCAGGACACCAAACTTGGTCTTTTGGCAGAGCGAGTAAGGTTAAATAGAGGCAAACTGAAAGCATTGTATTAGTACATGGCATTGTGCTGCAGCCTGGGGGTTGCAGTGTCTCTTTTGTTTCCATAGTAACCCCCAATTGACTTTCAGTACATGCAATTCAGGTGAGAGGGCTTCTCTTGCAGTCGATACAAATACACCCCACAGGTCTGGGGATCTTAAGTTGCAGCCTAAGACTCCAGCTAGACAAGAAAAATCAATCCTGAAAAAAAGGGGGGGGGAGGGAATTGATCACCACTGTATCGAAACCAGCACAAAGCAGATGGGGGTCAAACAGCAGTTAGTACACAGGCTTGTGCCAAAGGCCATTAATTTGTTATTGCCCTGACAAAACATTATCTCAAGTCAAAAGGCACAGGTTATTTGATATGTTGTGGCGTACGAGTCCAAGGGTGCATGCAAGTATTGCCTCAATTCATCCACTTAAGCCTCAGGGACAACCCACCTGCCCTCATAATCAGTAATTTACAGAAGTCAGAAGCTATAAATGTGGTGAGGAGAGGCCATGAGTTTCATCCAAGCTTAACAGGGCAGCGTTTTTTATATATTTTTTTGAATGTGTGCATTTTACTCAGATCAACTTCCCTTTAAAAACTGAGCACCTGGTGGAAAAAAGAAAACAAAAAGAAAAAAGGTGCACTATGGATATGTTGGCACTACAGATCCAAGAGTGAGCACTGTGCCATGAAAGAAAGAAGCCATGGCTGTGCCAGAATAGCACAGAGGAGTGTGTGCGTGGTTACTCACTCCTTTGTCAACGTTACATCATGCAATCCAAGCCACACAGCTCACTCCATTCACTTTTTCCATTAGGCTGCTGCTGCCAGCTCTCTATTTACAGTTCAAGCAATTATTAAAAAGTGGAGATGGTGGACAGGAAACCCATAAAAGCCAGCTCAGGATTTTTCTGCATAGCACATTCATCACATCTGAGGACATTAGGCATCGAAATAAAGTCGTTTTAATTCATCTAGACGTGCACGCAACGCACCCCTACAAATATTTCGTGCAGTAAAAAAATAAATAAATATGTGAATATATTTTTTCTCCCCAGATTGACGTCATAAGGGGGGAGTAAAGTCATGCTGCGAAATAGGGAAGGTTTGTTACCATATTGCCTACTAACCTTACATACGAGCTCGTCCCCGCTGTGCAGGTGGGCGGCTCTGAAAACGTGGTCTCCCTCCAGCGGCTCCAACAAAAGGTAGTCCCCGATGCGGGAGATACAGTGCGAGGAGTCCGGGGTCTCCGGCGGGCTGGGAGACCCGAGGTTGGGGCTGAAACTCTGATGAGACTCTGTAGTCCTTAAACAAGACAATTCTTCGAAATCGTGCGCTTTGTGCCGCGATCTCCCATAGCGTGAAATGTTAATTGGATTTGACCTCTGTATGTTCATGAGGAATAAGTGCGATATCTCCACAAAATCGGGGGCCTTCCTCCTCCTTGTTCTTCTTATCCTCTTCTGTCGGGATAACACTTCGTTGTGCAGAAAGACAATCTGTCCAAGTACTTCTGTTACGCTTGCATGAAGTAAAAAAATAAATAATAAATTTTTTCTAAAAAAAAAAAAAAAATACAAAAAAAATAAGAGATTTAAATGCACCTTGCCTTTGCAAAATCTAACAGACTCTGAGCAGCCAAAACTGGCTCGCTGGATTTCATGCAACTAAAATTGGTCTCTGATTTTTTTACTGCTCACTTGCACCCCTTTGTTTTCCATTCATTGGATGAGACTGGGGTAAAGGAAAAATTAAGAATTACTGACTTAAGCTGGATGAAACCCCTTAGCACAGACGTGCTGCAGCTTCACTGACGTTAAGTGCGAACAAAACTGCAACAAAGGTTGCCAAAAGTTAGCTTTTAAAATGAATGAAGAGTAAACCCGCAGCTCGTCTTGCTAGCTTATCTTGCCGGTTAACGGTATGGCACGTTTCATAAAACGGAAACAATTTATAAGACACAGCTGTCAGGCAAGGGGGAAATGCAAAAATAGAAACAAATAAAGCAACTTTCCAGCCCAATTATAGCTGCTGACTTTTTAGACTATTAGTAGCTAGCAGGTGCAGAGCTAACTAGTTAGCTCCCTTGGCTAACTAGTACCAGGTCAGTGCACGGCCTTGTTCCCCGGGATCATATCCATGCACGCTGATTGTCATCTATCACATAAGGAGAAACCCCCATCCGGAAAAAAGACTGCTGTGGCTCTTTGTGTGCGGGAGTCGACGTCCTCTCTCTTTCTGCTGGTCCGGTCCTGCGGAATAAAAGTGCCGTCTTTCTTGAGTGTCTGCTGATATAAATCTGATGGAAGGAAGGAAGGGACGGCCGGCCGACTTTCCCAGGCCAATCCCTCGATTCAGCAGGACATCCTCTCCCGTGGTGCCGCTGTGCTTCTTACGTGGCTGGGAATCTAGTCCATTCAAGTGCGGAGGGAGGCCAGCCGAGCTGTACACACTGCGCCTGTACAGACAGAGAGAGCAAGCCTGCCTGCCTGACGGAGGAGGGGACGAGGACGGGAGGGTGGGGTGGGGGGGGGGCTTCTGTACACACGCACACCTGCGCACATGCACACACATACAAAGAGGCATGCCGACCCGCCCCCTGACGTCATTTAAACAGCGAGAGCTCATTGGCTTCCGAGCTGCCTTATAATATGCGGTGAAGTCATGTGAGAGCCATGTAGTGCGGCTACACCCCCAGGAATCTAAATGCGTCGCATGCTGGTAAATTGGATGGGGAGGGGGGGGGCCGGAGTGAGAGTATAGCTACTGTACGTGCTGTGTTACAAATGTGTTTCCTCCTGAAATGTCATTCAAGGGAAAGCGAGGGAGATCCCGCTCTCACAATAGCACACACGCCGTTCAGCGCAGTTACCGCATAAAATCGTGTTATTTGTAACACCTTTTTTGTGGCGGCATCTACACCTGTGAATGAAAACACACTGCGTTACTAAGCCCTTAGGATACAGTTGAGTCTATACTTAAAATGACATGAAAGTGTAACTAAAGGAGGGCCTAAGCCTGGGGTGTCAAACATAAGGCCCAGGGGCCAGAATCAGCCAAGCAAAGCCACCAATCCGGCCCACTGGATGGATTTGTAAAATGTCAAGGAGAACAGAAACTTTTTTTTTACCCATAAAGATGCCCCCCATTAGGTATTCATGTTACACCAAAATAATTAAGTTATGTATTTCTGTAATTTTACACATTTCCCTATTCAAATTCAAGCCCAAAAAAGTCATGCTGACAGATTTATTTCTTTTGAAAGGGGACTTCATTTTTCAGTATAAGATATTTCACTCCACTCCACAAAAGATAAAAGTTACAGCAAACTCAAAAAAAAAAACAAGTAGTGTAACATGGTACTCATTACAAATGCAATGTAAATCAGTGGAAGTATAATACTCCAGATTTTTATTTATTTATTTGTGTGCCAAGCGTGCTTCATTAAAAAGCTAGAACATCTTAGACATGTCTTGCAGCAGATTGTTCTGTTACACAGTTGTGCATGGAAGAGCTTCATTATTCATTGTTCTTCCCTATACACTGTAACCAGGAGGTGTGACGGCAGGCTTGTGCAATTCCATCTAGGACTCCAGGGCGGTGTGAGGAATGCTTGCAGCTGGACACAAGACACTGGCAGAAGTGTTTGATTTAATGTTTGTTCTCTCGCGTGCGATGTGCGTGCGCGTACACAGACGTGCTCTGTTCAAAATCCTTGTTTCTCACCGTGTGCTTGAATAAGCCCCCACAGCATAGAAATGCATTTTTTTCGCCCCTCATCGTTTCTGGTCTTCGAATGCGGCAGCACCCACGAGCTCGTCAAATGTATGTGCATGTATGAATGCATGTGGGTTATGTGAGATAATCTCTGTGAGCCACCCACTTTGCTCCTTGTCAAAATGCTGGAACATTCTTCCGTGCACAATAGCTGCACTTTGGTTTCACCCACTCAGTCAAGAACTGAACTTGTGAACTGTAAAAGTGTTACAGGTTACTATGAGCTAAATAAACACAGGGATACACACATGGGTTTTGCTGGAGTACATTTCTGTTTGATGCCTCTGCAGGCTCCGCATCTGCCCATCACTCTAACCCCAAAATGGGGATTCTGCTAAGCTGAAATCGCAGCTGTGCATGAATCAGAATAATAATCTCCAAAGATTCCTTTTGCCCTCATTCCTTGATACACTGTGTGACTCATTCGCAGTGGAGGGCAGCGCTCGAGAAAATCCACGCAGGCTCATCAGCTCTGCAGACGTGCCTACATGCCGAGGAGTAACACCAGGCTGCCCCAGCAGTGCCTTCCAGTGAGAGACTGTAAACCACTGAAACATGATGTGTCCTGGAAGACTACAGAGGTCAGTGCGGACGGCTGAGCATCCTTGAATCCCTGCAGCAGTTGCTCACCCGCCTCTTAATAGGCTGATCTGAATGTAGAAATGGAATCTAAGGTCAATTTTCTAAGTATTCTCGAGGTTACAGGGAGTCAGTTGGGGCTCAGATCCACCAGGGGAATGCCATTTTCATGTTTTATCACACTGGTCGCAATCAAATGAGGAACCGTTAAAGGTATTTTTCTCGGATTTTCCAAATTCAGAGAGAAGCCAATTTCCTGCCGCCACATAGCAACCCCAGCTAACTGATGTTGACACCAGCAAGAGTCGATGCTGTCACATCCACACCCCGTGGGTAACTTCCACTGAGAATTTCAATCATAGCAGGAGAGATGGATGCAGAGGCGCAGGAGAAATGAGATCATTCAGTGAGAGGAGACAGCGTGAGGGAGAGCGAGGCAGAAGGACGGAGGCTGGTGAAGCAGGCGGCTCGGAGAACGTGATGAGAGGTGGAGAAAGGGAAAGACAAAAGAGAGCAAAGATGGGTGGAAGTGTTAGAAACTGTGGTGCCAAAAAAACCCACGACTCAATAAGCAGACGTTCAGCTGGAGAGGAGAAGAAAGGAGAACGTGGTATTCTGTTGTTACAGTAAAAGTAAAAAAAACAGTAATAAATACTTTTACTTTTTAAACCAGAATTTCTGGTAATGCACACACGTGCACACACGCTGTTGTTGACATTTTAAACCTTTATTTACTAGTACAGTACGGAGTAGACAGGAAGTCAGAGAGAGCCACACAGGAAGTGGTATGGATTGGACTCAGACCCGATCCCCAGCAGTGACCTTTGGCATATCTTGGTGAGCTATACCGGTACACAAAAGTAGAAAAATTTACTTGTGCTGGAGTATTTCCACACTGTGATAATGTTGCTTTTACTCAAAGAAAAGCTCCACTAATGGTTAAGTATTTTAATGATCATCAGAAAACTACTTTTTTATTTCTTTACATTTTTGGCCTTTTTTGTTAGAAAGGATAGGCTACAGCAGGGAATAACGAGGAGAACATGACCCAGGGCAGACTCAAACCTAGGATGCTGCAGCAAGGATGCGGACAAGGGTTAGAGTAGAACCCAGAAGATGGATTTCTAAAGATAGTTACCCTTTTACTGTACATTTCAAATGTTTATTATCAGCTCAAATAACTTTGACTAACACCTCCTTAGTCAAGAAGGTGAAGAATGTCCAGGCAGGGGGTAACAAGGTGCAGGGAGAGACTTTACAGCACAGGCAGAACAAGATCATGATCTGTAAGTTCGTTTGTGGTCCATTTGTCTGGTGTATTAATGAATCATTTATTAAAATGTGTGGGAGGGGGGGATCTTTCTGTGGGCTCGGCTTGCGTTTCCAAAAAATTCACAGCATCCTATTGATTAATAAATAAAAGTGTGCGGCGACAAGTGGGACGAAAGGGCATCGAATCAAACCAAGAAAGGCAAAGATGCCTCACCAGACAAGTGCGACAAATGCTTTGAGTCACTAAGAAAGAACCGAAACCAAGCTAAAATCAGACATATTCTCAGTTTTGCTTTGGTCCGACTCTCTGTGCTGGGATCGGGCAACACCTCATTTTCAAGCGGCTGAAAATGGAGAGCTGAGGACTTTGTAGTGGGAACAGAGAGGAGGAGGAAGTGGGGTAGAAAATCATTTCAGCTGTGATATGACTTTGCTCGCAGGCTTTCCTTTCTTTCCTAATAATCTTCTTGACGCAGCAGCTTGTCGCACAACAACTGCGATTTGAGAAAAATCCCAATCACAACCACAAACCATTTGATATTGCTTTGTAATTAGATCAAGAAAACCTCATGTTATACAGATGGAGGCAATATTATAGTAAAAATCATGATCCTTTTTGTTTTATAGCACAACCTTAAAAAATATTATACACTGGACCAACACAGTTATGGTATCTGAATCATAATTTTTCTCTTTTTGCTTACTTAAGACAGTAAATATAATAATGCTTATTAATGAGCATGCTGCTTGAAGAAATGCCCCATCAGCAGGAGAGTAAAACAAAGGGGAGAATAAATATTGGTGATTCAAATGACAGTAATGAAGCTTGCAGGATATTGGTCCCTCTATATTTTATGAACTAAAATGAAAATGTCCTGTACCGATGAATTCAGGATGCTGCCCGAGGACTGTGTCTTGCCGAGGCGTTTTTCCGTTTACAACTCTGAGGCAGCAGGAAGTGTGAGCACTTTTGAGTGGCAGGTCACGCAGGCAAGACCTCGAGAGGAAGGATCTTGGCTCGAGGGGAGACAGGATTGGCGTCATAGGCTCTCCTTCATGGAGTCAGACAGCTGAGTGAGGACTTGTGGCAGCTCTGTCACTGGACAGGGTGACTCACTCGCTTATAAGTGGAGCGGTTAATAATAGTCATACATTAGTGCTCCTGGAGTGAAATAACACGGCTTTAACAGCTTAAGCCCTCTAAAACGGCTCACTGTAGAGAAAGACACGAGGACGCTCTTGTAACATCAAGCGCGTCTGTTTTAAAATAACATTACATTACAGGTGCCATGTCAAAACTGCCCGGAAAAGGAGAAGACAATCCCAGCAAGAAAGATTTGTGATTCCTCCCTGCTCTGTCAGATATTGTCGTCCCTTTGCAGAAAATATATGTTTTTGGAACTGCTTAACGTATAAGACGTAGATTTATTCAAATTCTCAAACAAGACACTCTTTTAGAGATGCAAGGCGAGGGTGAAGAGGTCGGCATTATATCACATTTGCCGGTGATGAGTCAATCTCAACTTTCCAATACTTGCAAGAGGATCAGACTACAGGAGCCGAACACAGTCAGCAAAGTGCACTCAGTCATGTTGCCTTATTAAAGACTTCTGGCAGAACATATGCTGTTGATTTACCCTGTAAACATCTTGTATAATATTCTAAGATTTGCAGTTATAAAATGCACGTGGAAGGTAAAGACTCATTAAGTTAGCAAGGACATGTGATCTTTGTTTTGCTGGGGCTGTAGCTGTAGCTGAAGGCAAGTCATACTTATAAAAGTATAAATAGTCTGCTGAGTGCTTATCACTGCTGCCTCAGAGCAAACAGGTTGGTTTCCAAGCTGAGTTTGACACACAAATCCCAAAAAAACAATCACTTATGTAAACTGCAGTGTTTACAAAGATGTAGACAAAAAATGTAACAGCCTAAAACACATATGACAGAGGTAATCTTGGCAGAAGTACCAAAGGGGCAAAGTGGATGATTACATTGCTGTCTCAGACCATTAGGGGGGCCTGAAGGCTCCAGAATAACTACGTAGCTGTTTTGTTGTTGTTGTTATTCTGAATTTATGGAAGAGGATTAAAATCAATTCTGAGGAAAAAAAAATCTGAATTTTGAGGTCAATGTCATAATTCTGACTTTTATTCCTCAAAATTCTAAAAAAACAAAAATAACAGACACCCCCTATTTTTTTTGTCTATGGCCCTAATCCTCTTTTTTATGAACTGGATTACATTGTAATGAATTCTTCTTATCATTCCTGTGATTTTACCCATGTAGGGATTAACAGAACGACATGCACAAATACCAAACAAGTACATGAAAGCAGTGTTTGTGTGTTTTAAAGTATCAAACAACCCAAAGCAAAAAAACAAAACAAAAAAAACACCAAATGTTGCCGTCATGGATGCATGTGATATTTATTAAAGGGCTTCCTCTAATTACTCTAGGCCTGCTCCCAATAGAACATGTAGTATAGCATTTGACATGGATACAATGGAAGTGACTGTATATAATCTGCTTTGTGACTCACTTGGATAAGTGGTCAGTGTTCAGACAGCAACTGAATCCGCCAGTGCTATTTTCCTCATGGCTTCAGAATGAACGGTAGTTTATCTTAAAGTGCTTCATGAAATAAATTTGATATCTGCGAGTATGCAGGCAGCCATTGTGATCCAGTGTGACTGCACTTTGGTCACACTGGAGTGGAAGGTCATCTGAAACGGCTCTTTTTCAGCGACCCACAGCCTGTATGATCAGCTACAAAGTGACGAGCACACGTTGTCCTTGTCTGGCCTCTGCACAACTCTCTCACACACGCGTGCATGCACGCACGCACCTAAATATCACTGCAATTCACTCTACATTCAAGCTGCTACCATGGCAACCTGTCTCCCTCCTCCAGGGAATATGATACAGGACTGCAAACATAAATAACAATACACACATACACGCACAGCTACACACGGTGAAACACACATGAGGGACTCCATGGTCTAATCTCCTGGGAAAGAACAGTCTGCTCAGTTTATGAGGGATTTTGTGCCAAAAGGTACATTTCATGCCTGCTTAGAAAGGAAAATTAAGGCAAGGAGTCATGATTCACTTTCCCTTACTTGTACCATGCATCATGATGTAGTCACCCAACTCCATCGTAGCGTGATTATGGTTGGCTTACTGTCACTTCCATCATCTTAAGTGAATTACTGCTTCATTATACTGTATTCATTTTATATGCAATAGCTTTTCTCCTGTGTTTTTTTCCCCTTTCTCCCTGAAACAGCCTCCGAAACTGCTTTTAGACCACTCAAACACTAAAAAATGAAATCAATACAAATGCAATCCATTTGAACGGAGCTGAGGTTCTTGCTCTTTTCAATTTTGGACGAATAATAGCTGCTGTGCAATTATTTTCAAGCCATTATTCTGCAGAACAATCAGACAGGTGGAGTCCCCCGTGCAGTGTGTGCAAAACAGGTGAGACATAGCGGTAAAGGAGACGCTGATGAAGGACATCACTTCATCAGTTCAGTCAACTTCCTGCCTGTACTGCTTCTATGTCTCATGTGACAAGCCTCATCTTGTGTTTGTACATTACAGTACACACACACACACACACACACACACACACATACAAGGGTGCTTTGAAATCCCACTTCTGTGCGATTGCTCATTATATTGCTCTTGTCAAATAATCCCTTGTTGAAGACAGCAGGGATAACTGCTGCATGACAATCAATTCAAACAAAGATGCCCGCTCCTTGTTTACTCGAGACGTTGTCTTTAAAAAACTAAAAGAAAAGAGGAAAAAAGAAAAATCAAAATAGACAGAAACCTCGTATTGTACTGTGAAATCTCAAAGAGGAAGTTGCTGCTGTAAAATGAGAATCTAGGCCACACTAGGCTGAGGGCAGCAGATATCAGATAAGTGCATGCATCATTTAGCTCAAAAAAATCACACACGGTTAAATGATGAGAATCGCAAAGGGAATGCCTGCTTTCTGTAGCGGTTTCAAAACAAATTCTTGTGTGGGTTGTGCCGCTTTTGAATGCGGAGTGCATTCACATATTGGGGAAAATGCGGCTATTAAGATAATCGGCTGTCGTCTCAAAAGGCTTTCCCCTCCAGGCAAAATAGCCTCGAGACTGACAGTGACAAACAGGAAGGGCAGACAGAGGGAGAATAAAAAGGAGAGGAGTGAGGGGCCTTTGATTACTGTTGTAGCAAGCAAATTAGCAGCATTAGCTTTGACAGTAATGATTTCGTTTTTTGTTTTTTTCTCTGCTGTATCTGGCTAACTGAGGCTGGCATGCCTGCGGGAATCAGCACTGGGCATGGTTCAATGCATTTAGCATAGAGCTCAAATACAGTTACTTCAGACTATGACCGCAACATTTGGGAAAGCCAGTACAGAGCAACGCTTATTCTCCCCCACCCCCCTTTCTTCCTACTCTCTATATTTTTATTATGATAGCTTACAAAGAAATGAAAAGTGATCACGGCTGAGCGTGTTAAAGGCAGTGGAAATCCCTCTGATGAAGGCTCAGATAACCATTAGCATAACCTTTCATAATGTCAGCCAGATAGTGACTGAAACTCATTTTCAGTCTGGTTTTAGATAATGTCGTACAACACACAAAAAAGCCAGGGTTCCACGGGCGGAGCATTATGTGTATCCGTCTTTTGAGATACCGTCTTTGTGATTTTGTGTCTTTGATGGTTTTTTTCCTTCTCAGAGCAGGGCAGCCCCTTCAGTAGCACACCTCTGCAAGTGGAGCAGATGAGGAGATAAGGCTGCGGATGAGAACAGCTCATCAGCTAGTTTCTCAGTGTCGAACCTTAGGTGTCTCTTTCTGCTGACTGGGGCGAGCTATGCTTCAATGCCAACCTCACAGGTGTGTGTGTGTGTGTGTGTGTGTAGGCAAATACCAGATTCCTTTTAGTTTCTGAAGGTCATCACCTGATGCCCTCGTCAAGGGCCATTGCTTCATTTCTTTTAACAATAAACCCAGTGTTTATTCTACAAACACCTTCAGGAAGGATGGATGCAAAGGCCTTCCTGCTTAGTTTCTTTTGTATCTGCAGATGTACACAGATGCATTTCCACTTTCATATGGTTACATTTGCCTTCGCATCTAATTCTTCCTTCTGTCTTTTCCTTTCTCACGCGCGCACATACACAGACACAGATGCAAATAACACAAGCATGATGTAATTATTGCAGCCTTCTATCCATTTCCTGCTGAGAAATGACCCGCAAATGAGGATCTTTGTAACTTAATTAAAAGCAAACGACTTCAAAATGTAGGATGCATTTTTTCTTATTTTTGTCGAAAAATAATAACAAGGAAAAAAACGCTGGAAATTGAGTGTTGAGCCAACTTATGTTAGGTGGAGATAATCATACGACCGCTTTTAGAACGTTCCTGTGTGAATACTCCAGTGTGCTGTGCAAAAGACTGAACAGATGTTGTAGTGACACCCTAACCTCCCCACCAACATTACCATTTGCTTTACCGTTAGCATCTCCTCTGAATTAATTTGTCTGCGACAAGTCTTGCTTGTAGTTTAAAACCTTTTTGTTTCAGTATAATTTCAAAAGTGTCTGAGAACAATATGGAATACAGCGACAGAGACTGTGAAGGATCATAATGATAGCAGAGATTTCAACAAGTACACTTCTGCTGCACTGATGACAGTTAAAATAATCATTTAGTTTGGAAACGTGATTCAAGCGATGGCAGGTTTAAAAAAGAAATAACTACAAAGGCTTACAGAAGTGATAAAGCACAGGAAGTACCAAAAGTCATTATGTGAAATGTGTCCTTATCTGTGTGCAGTGCAGTATCAGATATGGTACAGCTACAGCGCAGCCTGTCAGAGATGTTGGTCTTTAAATTACTTCGGGGATGCAGTTTGGATGTGGTGTATTATTGCTCTAAAACGTGCCATGAGCACCACTGGGCCACTGCATTACATGAAACCTAACAGATGGCTTTCAGCAACCTGTGTAATATGCCGAGGTGACCTCTCCGACTTCAGATGTAATAACTGCCAAAGAAATGACAGACCGAACCAAAAAGCAATCTCCTCAAATTGTGATAACATCACACTTTGGAGGCCCAGAAAACAAAGGCACTGGAAAATATCAAATATTATAGGACAGCAGATTGCATACGTCGGTGAAATAAGTCTTTCAAAAAAGTCTTACCAAGACACCAAAACTGTATCCACTGCCATTTACTCGTGAATATTGGTCAAGGCTACTGTACTGTGAAAACCCAACTTGGTTTTGAGATAATGAATTATAATTAATAAAATGTAAGAGACATGAATATGTGCACTTGACATTAAATCAGTGGAATTCACTCCAGAATTGGCCGACCAGGCTATCATATGTCCGATTATCAGCTGGTGCATGCACAAAATGCAGCACGGGTGACCAGTCGAGCACACTCTCACAGCCATATGCTAACATGCTAACATGTTCTTAGCGTTGAGAGCTCCTTGCTGTGAGTAACAATGCAAAATTTGCCAAAGTTAACTGCTGGAATACAATGTAACAAACATGTTTCCAACAACAAACCCAATCATATTATTATTCCCAGTGTGGGCATTTTAAAGAAACTAACAAAGTAAAAGTGGCTAAAGCTATTCAGAGTACAGATAATAGAGGTCAGCAGCCTCGGTATGAGCAAAGGATCAAAGCTACCATGAAAATTATAGAGACGATTGAAATCAAGAAAAGGTTTGATGGCCTGTTATCTAAGTAAGTTAGAAACATATTGGAAAACGATGTGAGTACCTGTCATTTGTTTTGTTATAAAAATTTGTTACACCTGCTTTCATTTATTTGTATCTTTTTCTAATACCAGAACGCTTTACTTTCAGATGCTTATGCGAGAGAAGATCCCGAAACGTAATGATTTCTTTTATCGTGAGAATAATATTTTGCATTGAAGAGCAGCTGAACAATTTGTTTATGCTGTCAAATATCGTTCTCAGACGGGAAATCTGAATCTGTGAAAACTGGGATTGGCAGGTCACGCTTTGATAATCAGAACTGGCCAAGAAGTTTTTGGCCCTTTAGATAATTGTTGAAAGCAGGGAGCAAATGTGGTGAGTTAATGTTTGACATGTAACAAGATCCCCGGCCAAATTTAAATCAGGAACGATGAAGTTTGCATGTGTCTTACGTCCTTAATTGCAGTAAAAATTAGCTTTTTCTTTCTCTATGTACAGCATACAGTAGATGCACATACACATGTATTTGTTTCTCCCCTTTTATTTCTCCAAAATTTCAAAATTTTCTAAGATTGTTCAAACAAAGTGAGTCATCATGGATGACAAAGTTTAAGCATTAAAATCAGTAGAAAAGGCAACAGACTTCACGGGACAAACCACCAGTTAATGTGTAATTTGTGCTGAGTTGCACTTTGACAGCAGTTTTTTCTCAAACTGTAATGAAACCTCTTTGCAGATGAAAAGTAATTCCGCTCCATTGTGGAAAATCTAACAGGCCCATTCTAAGTCGGCCCCCAGCCCTGTCTCAGTGTTACAATGAATCTGACTAAAGCTTCCAGAGGAATGAATGGTCGCTGCCTGCTCACAGCTCCACTCTTGCATGGCCCACTGCCAGAGCTCTAATTTAAGCTCCAGGCCTTCTGTTGGGAGAGAGTGGGAGAGTAGAGGAAGCCCACCCCAGGCAGAAGTGCAGCGGGTGGGGGAGAGTGCTGGGCCCTGCTCCCTAGAGTGGAATTGATGGCTGTTAAGCTCATCAATGGGGATGAGTCATCCGAGGCAGCCAGCCGCTTCATTCCTCCTGGTCTGCCTTACTGAAGTGGAGGCAAGTTAAAATGTTCAGTTACTACCTGCTCTCTGTGGTGAATCATGTCTGTTAGAAAACACACGATAAGCTACATTTCCACCTCGCTGCTGCACTGGAGACTTGGTGTTGCAATACACTCTACCATGTTGTTTTACCGATAATTTCTTGAGTGTTTGCCTAGTCACTGGAGTCAAGAACCTGTGTGTGTATTCATCTGTTTGCTCGTGCAGGCAATAGTGTGTGTTTAGAACCTGTTAAGCAACAATTTCCATATCATTCTAATTGTCAAAGGTCAGAAGCTTTTAGGCAGCCAGCAGTAGGCCGACGGCGGTTGGCTGAACATGCATCTGATTCCATTTGGGCTGGTTTCAGTTTCAAAGCCTCCCACCTTCCTGTCTCATAATCACTCCTACAGATTTTTCGAATCAATTCAGGCCCCGGCTTAGACTGACTTCTGATCAACAACTGGCAATTGTGGTGCCAAAAAAAAAATTCCCAGTGGCCACAGACGGATGTTTGGCGTCCATATAATTCCTATGATTGCTGCAAATGACTGAGAATGGCCACAACTTGAACTCCAGGACACAGTTTGGTCCAGATTTTCCGTTCCTTCAGCAGAATCCGGCAGCTCTTTTCGCATCTCCATAAACTGCAATATTTCTGGGTGGTGACTCGTCTATAAATGCTATCTTTAAATTCTGTGGCAAGCATGTTACCATGACTGCTAGCTGGCTGCCAAGTGCTGGATGATAGCATCAGACAGAAGCAGATCACGAATTACGCTCAGCACAATGTGCAGCGCATTCATATTCATACAGGCATTTTGCTTATCGAGCCACTGCAACCACACGCGCATCTCACTGTTCCTACAGGTCATACGCTTCCTGCATCCTCCCTTAACTCATAATATGTGCACATATGTGCATCTGAGTGCTTGCATGCATTCGCACAATCTTGTTGGTGCAACAGGAATGTTAAAAGCTGTCATTATCTCAGTGGAAAATGTGTGATTGACCAGAGCTGTGTTGACATGTCAACCCAATTATGTACTCTCACAACACATCGGAGCCCTGGGAATGAGTTGTGTTGCTAAGAAAATCTAAGAGTTAGTGTAGGATGCTGGCACGCATGGTTTTACACGTGTAAGGCGAGAGCAAGAAGGATGTGTAAGACGGGTAATAAGAGAAAAATAAAAATCCCCCTCTATGTTGCTATTTGCAGCATCTTTGCCTGCCTACACCCTTGATCTGTAAGACAAGCTGCCCACCAGACACGTGTTTGGGCTGAAGTCTACACTTAAAGTACAGGTTCTCTTTTCTTCTCTTCTCAGCAGCACAGGATACAGTATGTTCACGTTCACTGCTCATAAAAGGGGTTTCCTCCTGAATGCATCATATTGTATGCCACATTTTATACAAAGCAAAAAGAAAACAAAACTGTAACTACAATGAGAGCGAACAGGTGTGGAAAACAAAAGCGAGCACGTCTTTTAGATGCACAGACCTCAACTAGAGGCTGAGCTCGTGCTTGTCCACGCTCAAACTTTCAGACATACAAATGAATACACAGGAAACCCTGCAATGACTCAATGCCACAATGATTTAAGTTCAGAATGGCAAAGGACGCTCATGACTCAGAGTTTCCATTGTGGCTCCCGCTCTCCTGTTGCAGTTTTGCGTGTGTGTGCAGGTGTGTGTTTATATGTGTTTGCGGTGTGAATAGCATGACTGCTGCTGTTCATATAACCAGCGTGCATGCTCTAGTTCTTTAACAGCTAAAGTGTCAGTCTGCCTTTCTTCACTGTTAGATGCAAACTCTGTTTGGGAAAGTTTGGGAATTTGACTCATCGGTGAGCAGGAGAGTGCTTTTTATCGCTTCTAACTCTGGGTTATGTAGCCTATACACTATATAGCTGCACTGACACATATGGCGCAACCGCTAAAAGCAGGTTTCAAATTGAAGTGAAAGCATCTATTGGTAATCTAGCAATGAAACTCCATCAGCTAACCTCTGGAGGCACTCTGCAGGTGATGAGGAGACGAGATGATGAGGATAGCGGAAAAGAGGCAAGGACATCAAAGGAGGAAGTGTTGTGTCACACTTACACGATGCTAGGTGCTGTGAACTGTTTTAATTAACCGACTGACAAGAAAAATATGCTTATGTTAGCCTTGCGGGCCAAATGATGAAGCCAGGCTGCAGAGTTTTTGCCAAGGGTTAAGCAGTCAGACTCAAACAAATATTCAAAGAGGTTCATGCAAAAATATCTGTGTGTAATGAGCCCTCTGTGTAAAAATATTTGCTTTTGCCTTTCACCTCGTGCTTCTTGTTCTCCCGTTTTCAGAATTTTCTTTTTCACTTTTGTAGTTTGTGTTTCTTGTTTTCTATCGGCGAGTAACGGCTGGTTTTCATTAATTCCGTCTGCCTCTTAGTCCTGCATTTGGCTCCTTTTGCCACTATTATGACATGTAAGTCTCATACTAGGATTTACTGCCATTTGTTTCATTCAAAAATTATTAAGAGAGTGATGAATCAATAGTCATGCTCATATAATGAAGCTAGGCATATGATCAAGTTTGTTTTTACTAGTGACTCGCAACAAACAGAAAAAGCACGCTGCATTAAAACTCCTGTATAACTGCCCGTGTCAGGCTTGCAGTCAAATCTGGTGTGAGATAGAGCAGTGTGTCATGATTTATGGGATGAATCATAATTAATTTAAGTTAATTTAAGTAAGTATTATTTTTTAAATTAATGATTCATGATCCTTTTTTAAATATGTTGCACAATCAGGGCTGCTTGACAACAAATTTTCAGGCTGTTTTTTGTTGCCGGTTGCTCCCAATGTGCCGAATGTATGCAAGAGACTGCAGCTTGCATGAGCGCGGGGCAGCACAAAGCATCAAAACTATATACGGTTGATTCAAAGTGCAAACCCGGGGCTTTAAATCTTTATTCCCACCCTGACGGATCAGATTCAGCTTTCATGCTTAGTCCCATCATGTGACACGCTGCAGCTATCAGAACATTAAATGAATTCTCAGCTGTGGCTGCACAACAAGCAACTTCAAAGTGCAGCAGTGCTTTAGTTGAGAGTTCTTGGATCAGACATCAAACGTGTTATCACTGTAACTTTGCAGCAGATGAAAAGGACAGGATTTTCCTTTCTGCTTGATACCTGGAGAAAGTATTCCCGAATCAAGGCTTTGATATGGTTCTAGGAGCCAAATAAGGCCAGTCACTGTGTGCGCAACTCAAAAACGCAGAAAAGATGCATGACACCCAATCACGTGACATCTTTCAGAAGTCAGAAACACAATGAAAATTTCATGCAGGCTCTTTTGTTTTCATACTCATGGATATTTTAAGCATGTAATAACATATAAGACTTCCGATGACCGATTGTTTTTCATACCTCAGTCAAAATAAGAAACATGGACCAATTTCAAAATACGTGTTTGAGGCTTTAACTGTAGAGTGGAGCTTCTCCTTTGATGTCTGCAGTAATTCTTTGGTCTGGTGGTCTGGACTGCTGCGTCACGTGGTTTCCTGCTGGCCAGCCCACGTGATATCGGCTGCTCCTTACTGGAAGACAGGAAACACCGTTCTGCGGTGTCTCACGTGCTTTCACATGTCTCTCGGAAGATGTGAGTGGGCTCATTTATAATGCATTAATGGACAGGGCCACTGGAAAGCCTGTCTCCTGATGGAGGAGCACCAGAGCATTTCCATTCATCTTAGCTGGATACCAACTCACGGCAGACAGGGCCATGATACAGCTGCTTGACTCCTGCCAGCAAAACAGTGGCAATCAATCATTTTGTAGGCCACTGGGAAAGACTACATAATAGCTACAGTGGAAATCAAAACTTTGGCACATCACCCGCACCTACATCTTAATTTAAATTTTCTTTCTGGAACAGTTTGACAATTTTGGACACACCCTGTCTTGTGAAAAAGTCCTGATGCAAAGTTTTGCAGGGTTTGCCTCAGCCCCCAAGCCCTGCAGCCCCTGCTGTCTTTCCAATGTTACGTCTCTTGTCTCGTGTTGTGGCTATCTTCAGAACATGATGCAAGGCAAGGCGGTGAGCGAGAAACATGTGGCTGGTGGCTCAGCTTTGCCCGGGGAGAGGGACCTCACCTTGATTGTTGCTGATGAGGGCTGACTTCACTACCGGCACTCAGACACCAGATTTCCTTCAACTGATAAGACAGCAACAATACTCGGTGATTGCAGAGAAAAACGCACAAGCGCGTGCTGCATGTGCAACCTTCAGCAACAAATTACTGCCACAGTGACACAAAGCGTGGACACGGATGTTTTGAAGATCAAAGCGAGGCCTCGCGCTCGTCTGCAGAGTGTGAGCGTTTTAGCCTGACAGCAGTGAGATGAAGTTAAACTCATGCTGAGTCTTTAAGTTAACAGCTACACTAACACACAATAGATAGACACGGTAATTATTGAATATTTCTTCCATCTGTCGCAGGATATCACGGGGGTTCAGCAGTTTTAAATTAAGGGTGGCTTTAAAGGCTGAATGGCGATTGATTATTTTCTTGGAAGCCATACCAGATTTATTCCTGTAACTCTAGACGGGCAGAGGCAGAAAATGAACCGCTGCTACTTCAGAGGAGAGGTTCGACTGATTCTTCTTCTCTTATGCCGTATGCATGAGCTCAAGTGGGCGTGCATATCTATAAAAGATGTGGGCTCGCGAGTGGGTGTGGAGTGTGGTTACTGGGTGCAAAATTAACAAATCCGCCTCCTTTTTATTTCCGCCCCCAACTAAGCTTTTTCACAGTGGTAATTATCATCATAACCACAGCGTTTCCTGCCATCAGCCCATAATGCTATTTTGCAGGGGTCATCCTCCGGGGCGTGCTGAGATAAATATGGCAAAGAAACGCCCACGACAGTATTAATACTTCGCTTTCTCTTGGTGAAAGTGGCCTGGTCCTTTTTTCTTTTTTTTTCAAACGCTCATTCATGCCTGCTTATGAAAACCGGCCACTATCAAGAGGAATTTTATCATCTCCCCAGACTTGTTAGTAATGTAGTTCAGGAGTTAAAGTGAATGGATGAGCCCTAAGGGTCCACGCTCGACAACAGCAAATTATCCAAGGGGTCCATGATTTGTGCTTTCACGGTGACATATTGAGTGCTCACAAAGAGATTCAGCCATGCATAAAGCACACGTGCATACAGCAAGCCCATATACACCTACACATTTATGGTAACGTGTGTGCGTGTGGGTGTGACAAAGCTAGTTGAATAAACAGATGCGGTCATCAGAAACTGACACCATGACAGAATAAATTCTGAGCTGCAGGTGTTACAGGTCACTTACACACCAGCAGCATGATCCAACCATCCTGCCCTTCCCGGGTTTTGAAAGTTTTTCTCAGGAATGATGTGACTTTAACAAGAATCCTGACTTATGTAGAAATTGTTGTAAAAACATTTTTTTCAAGGTCAGCTTTGAGGATCAGTAATTAAATATGAGAAAACCCACAAATTGTTGCTCAGGGTGGAAGAGGCACCTCAATGAGAACCTAATTTGTTGTGAATGTGAAGCTTAATAAATTCCAACTTTTGATCTACTTTGCATATTTTCTGCTAATTACAGCACGGGAGGAAATGCCGTCTTTGCATATTTGAAGGAGCGAGAATAAGAGAGCAAGAAAGTGAAACAGGGAGACAAAGACGAGGGTGAAAATAAAAAAAGATTACATGCTGCTGGCCTCTATAATGAGATTGTCGTCATATATTCCAACCAACCTTAATACCTCTGCAGTGTTTGAAGATTGTGTTTTTTTCCATTTGGGCCAGGCTGGATGGACTGATTAATCACTTTTTAATCAGGATGCCTCTGTGAATAATTCACCCTTTGAATGTCTTCTGAAGCACTGGGGTGACACAGTTTTAAATTTATTTGGTCTGATTACCTCTGCTTCCAATATTTATCACACAGAGAGACAACTAAATGTTTGATTCCTTTACACTGTTGCAGTGGTGATATACTGCATTGCAGTAAAAGATGGCCAATAGCCAACAAGTGACAGTAGTGTACAACCTGCTCATCCTTTCAAAGAAAATATAACCTCCCAGCTCATTGGGCCACTGCCTCTTTGCTTCTGTCTCACTGATTGCTTGCAAATGCAAACCCGAGAAAGAGAAAAGCTCAAAGTTTACACACGACTGACTACCTCTGATTTTAATCATTAGCTCACACAATACACGGTGAGACAGGTAGCTCATGTGCAACACTCCAGGGCGATTTGCGTACACTTTACATACCGTAGATTTACATAAGTTGACAATGAGAAATTATCCACTGGTGCAGAAAGCGTGATTGTAAAATAAAAATAAAAAAAGAAAGAAACTAAAGTAGTTGCTGCAATCTGTGTAGTCAGAAAGAAAAAAATAGTGAGCTACACCGACTGTTTTAAATGTCCTTTGGTACAATGGGATAAGATGAGATGTTAGATGAGATAAGCACGAACAGGAAGTGTTTTATCAAGTCATACTGACAGACAATTTAGAAGATTTGAAACTGAAATGATTGTAAATAACATTTGATTCAACACAAGTTAAAAATATTTAGCTCCACTGGCGTTAAATGTATTTTAGCTAAATGTGCTGGTTTAGCAGCAACAGCTTTGTTTTGGTTGACTGCCTACTCAGTTTTTAGCCATAGATGCAAACTGCTTCACAAACTGCTTCACAAAAAGATTGCTTTTTGTCCCAGAACTGAACAGATGATGGGCAACTTTAGCAGCTAGCTTATTAGCATTTGAACATTTAGCTAATCAGTGACATTTCCATTAGGAGAAACAAGTAAACAAAAGGTAAAAGCTTAATGGATATTGAATGGTAGCCAGATACACACACACACATAGACACATACAGGTCTAGATGATATAAATAAATGATACCGATGCTGTTCCTTTTCTTTCTTGCTAAAAAAAAATTAGCTATACGCAAAAAAAGATAACCAAATTTCAACTGTGGGCTCAAGGTGCATTACAATGTGCTCTAATAGTGCCTATACGTGATGATTAGAGATTGAGATTAATTTCAGTTTTTCTGTGCCAAAGGACACCTGGTGCTCATCTCCGAGACAGAAGCTTTGACAAAAAACGTCAGTGTTTGACTCCCTGGGAATGAGGACGGGCTTTCACTTGCCGCATCGCAGAACTCCTAAAGAGACGGGGCTTTTTATCTCCTGCATTCCCTCCGTCTGGCTGCCTTTCTCTTATTTCAGATTATTCAGTGGAGAGCTAAAAGTCAAAGTTTATCTCACTGTGTCTCTATGGCTATGTCAACCCACAGCCACCCACTCATTACTCTACTCTGTTATCATCACCCTGCTTTCCCAACCTGATACTTTTTGATGTTTTGTGGAAAATCAAAGGACAGAGTGGCACAGAAAAGGCCATCAGCCTCGTCTGTGAGAGGGGCTCGCGCGGCTACCTCGCTTACACAATGAAACAAAGCCTAATTGAAGAGGGAGAAAAAAAATGAAACAATGCCAAGATTCACATTGTTACAGCAGGTAGTTTAGAAGAACTGACAAAGATAATAAATAAAATAATTGTAGAATCTCTGCATTTATAAAAGAGCCACAAAATTGATATCAGAAGCTTCAGTGTCAAACACTACACATCAAACCGATCTCCTCAATCACCGCTATCTCATCAGTTTTGTGTCCCACTAAGCTCAGTGAGTGTTTTGCATATGGTCTGCTTCTTTTACATGTGAGCCACGTTATTGTCACCTTGCTGAATTGCAAAATAAAGAATGAATTAAGGAGACTCACAACAAAAGACTATCTTGCATTCTGTACCCTCTAAGGGGGAGTAGCTCTGCCCTCCTGTGATTTAGCCTTCAGACTTCAGTAAGCTTGTTTCTTAAAGAACAAATTAGTGTCTGCAGTATGCTGTGCCCTTTTACTTCAGGTTTACCACGGCACAGATTAATCATCGCTCAATCGGATTCTCTGCTAATAAAGCCTGGGGGCAGAATTGCACTATTACTTGAATTAATTAACAGAACTTGCTGCTCTAGTCATATTTTAAAAGACTGTAGTGCACTTTGAACATTTGCTATAACCCCCCCCCAAACTACAGTGTGTGTCTTTTCTTTCTCCAGGCCTCTAAAGTCATGTGGGTTGCTGGCCTAGTTTAGGCAGAATCGAGTCAACATACAGTCAGGCCCATACGATTTTGGACAATTACACTTTCAGAATTTTGTCTTTACATGTTTTATACACAGAGCTCTTTTTCAGAAGCTCAAAAGTAATTGGATAATCAACTGACAAGCAACATCATGGCCAGAAGAGGTTCTCTTGTTATTTCATGGTAAGTTAAGCAGATAACTGGAGTTATTGGCCGTTCACTGGAACCTTTAATATGAAGTCCAAAGAGTTGTCAGGCATTATTAGGCTGAAAACTGAAATAATACTGTAAAATAAATTTATCTGAGAAGTATTACAAACTTTAGGAGCATTGACAATCAACAATCTGAATGCACAGGTGATCCCTACAGAACCAAAAGCCCTGAAAGGCCACAAAAGAACATTAAAGTTGAGAAACATTGAAATTCTTCCTCGTTTCAGAAAAAATTACAAAGTCTAGACAAGTCAAGAACATGCTTAAGGAGATAGTGTTTTACAGCAAGGTTCAAACCACTGGTTACACTAGAGAACAGGAAGGGCAGATTAGACTTGGTCAGAAAACATTTAAAAGAGCATGCACAGTCCTGAAAGAGAAAACTTTGGACAGATAAAAACCAGAATGTACTAGAATGAGAAAATGAACCGTATCAGGCAATCTTATGGCACACGCCTGTATGACTGCCACTGGAACCAGGTCTCTAGAGTTTATTAATGACCATGGTGGATTGTGAAGTGTAGAAGGCTATACTCTCTGCTCAGAATCATTCAAATGCTGCAAATGGATAATGCCCAATGCACCCTGCAAAGGAACCCAAGAGTCTCTAACGGCAAAGAAATGGGATATTCTTCAATGGCCAAATCAGTAAACCCAACAGAGCAGCTTTTCATTGACTAAAGACAAAGCTGAAGACAGCAAGACCAACAAATAAGCAGCAACTGAAGGTGGCTTCAGTAAAGACCTAACAGATCACCTCAAGGGAGGAAATGCAGCTTAAGCTTCTGAAAATTCTGTAATTCCCAAATTAAAGAAAAACTGCGCTTCAATAACATATTGACTGGTTTAAAAATCCACTGTGGTGGTGTAGTCATGCCTCCGCATTGGAAAAGTTAGCCTGAAGTATTAAAAACTTGTCTGTTAGATTTCATTACGATGGATAATGATGCAGGAAGCAAAAATGAGTCAAAAACACAGTTGCAGCAGTAATCAGGAGCCTTAGAATGAGATAAAGTAGCAATCATCAGAGCCACAAAATGGCATCCTCGTAAAATGACACCACACACTGTGCAGCACTTGCACAATCTAGTTATGCAAAAACAGAATGGCAAGTGCTTCAAACTTGGCACAGGTGTTATCAAGGGAAATCAACGTTTTTGTAACAGCTCGGACAGCGATAAGCACATTGCATAACAGCAACCTCTGTAGAAGGCATCTATGAAAAACATTTGCGTTGCATAAGTGCAATACGTGTTGGTTTTACAACATCTATAGATGCCACAATGAAAATAGTGTCAGACAAGAGCTCCTGTTCTCCAGAAGCTTCGCAGGTTTAATCCAGCATGACAGTGATCCAAAGCGTGGCCTGCACATAAAACCAGACGTACGTTTCTAGAGAAGAAAAAGTGAAACTCTGACCTGGACAAGTGTGTCACCTGCAACAGAACACCTCTCCAAAGAAATTTATGCAACGCTGGTCTCTCAAGCCAAGTAGGGTTGACCCCGTTGTGTAAAAGAAAGCTGGGCAGCTGAAGTAAGCAACAATAATCAGAATCTTTCAGCAATGAAAGATGAAATGGTTTCTATTGTGAGGCCTGCGTGTTTAATATAACCTAGAAAATCGTAACTGTTTAGTTCTGGATAACATCAAATAACATAGTGTTGATCTAAGCAGGTGTGCCGTTGCTACAAATATAAATAGGATCTTTTGATGTAAGTGATTTTTGCTAAAAGGTGGATTCACTTCTCAATACTGTATGTTGCTAGCTAGCTAGCTAGCAAGTTAAAGATAATGTTCTTAATACAAGCACAGTAACAGTGAATTAGGAATTGAGCACTGGGGTTAAAGACTTTTGGCTTTTGAGTTTAGGCAGTGGTTGGTTTGCTGAACTTATGATTGTTGTTTTTTAACTGGTTTTATCAGGAGCAAACAGGGGAGGGGGGGGTTTAAAGGATGACTGAGGGGGTGTTTATATATTATGTATTATATAATTGTTGTGTATTCAATTTCTTATCTTTGAAAAATAAGAAAAAAAGAAAAAAAAGAAGTGTATGACGTGTCATGTGTCTACAATAAAAGCCTCTAAAGTATGTAAAGAAGGGCAGGGAGGACATTGGTGGATCTGCAACATATTGGCCCTAAATAAAATGTTATATCTTTAAAGTGTTGCTGGATGCTGTTCCATCCAGTTATCTTTCATTCTGTTAAAATTTGTAAATTATGCTGTGAAGTTGGTGATACGTTGCCTTTTCAGACAGCTGAGTCGTCGCACTCGGTAGCTGGTAATGTAGCTGGGGTGGCTAGAGCTCATCATCTACTAATTGGAAGGCTGACGGTTCGATCCCTGGCTCCTCCAGTCTGCATGCCAAATATCCTTGGGTAAGATACTAACCCCATGTATCTGGATGCATCTACTGGAGTATAAATGGGTGTGAATGTTAAATGTAAGGAGCACTTATGCAGAAAAAGCACAGAAAAGAGCACTTGGGTTAATGATACAAGTTGCATAAAGTGCTTTGAGTGCTATATAAGAATTGGTCCATTTTTGCATAAATGATTATGTTAAAGAGTCCACAAATCAAAATATGAAGCTACAAATAATAATAGGCTCTCTTTAAAACCTTCATATGTATATCTATGTGGATCTATTTCTTCTGTTAAAAGTATTCTCAATAAAAACGCTCTCTCAAATGCAGGAAGATCGAAGCTTTAAAACCTAGAGAAATGAAACCACCAAAAACAATAACGTATAAATTTAGTGCTGGGGTTAAGAAAAACATATTTTTGTAATGTCACGCACAACTGATTGCACTACATTTTCACTAGCAACATCCTGTTGTTATCAGGGGGCAAAACATTTATATTACTGAAAGTGAGAGAGCTTAGAAGCCCAGCAGTGCATGTCTGCTTATGGTAGGTTATGTGAACGGTGCTGGGATGGCACTCCCCTTACATGCTTCAGCACTCCGGCGCACATAAACAATGGGGCCGGCTGAAATTGCTGTGATCAGAGCCTGAAAGCTGTGAGTGGCAGGAAGCAGCGAGCAGCAGCAGACGCCTCTGACAGCCCTCCAGCTCCAGAGATGCTGAGAGAGAAATGGCAGCATCAGTAGCAGCAGCAGAAGCATGCAGAAACACTGTATCCATTCATCCACAGGGCTGAAAAGCACCTTCAAAGAGACTGTGAAATTCATCTCAAGTCCACTGCCTGGAAAGAGACAGAAAAGAGGGATGAAGGAGAGCAACTGGCCTCAGCTGGAGTTATTGATGTTCAATTGACTCTGGAACATCTGCAGGCCCATTTTGTCTTGTTAATTATACAGCACTAATTTAACTCACCCGTTGTTGCTAGAGATAAGAGAGGAGATGCTTGGTGAACCATGTGCAACACTGTGCCCTGACTTCTGCTTTACCACATGCTCAACCCGCATGATGATGACGCTCACAGCTACTGTATGTGTCTGTGGTAATTATGCAGCCGTTTTTTGTGATTAACAACTTAAAACCCTCCATATTATCTACCTACTGAGGGAGAAACGCAGGATAAATATGCTGTCTGCAAGTAAGGCCTCTGTTTTTGCTGTTAAAGCCTTTTCTTGTGAAATCCAGTTCAAGGACCTCGGATGACCTCTTCAGCTTTGATCATTTTTTCAGGCTCCAAAATGCAAAACCTCTGTGAATTTATATTAAATGTGGAGTTATTACAGAATAAATATCACCGAAATGTGTTTTGAAAGCGATATCGTGTTTCAGTTAAATAACTAAGTGTATTCTACCTCAGTAAGAGGGAATATGTGAACAAGATGCATATGAAAGTGCTCGGAGACAAACACATCACCCAAATCTCAGCTATACAAACAGCCCCGAAACTGTGTGTCGAATTAAATGATGAAATCTGAACCCAAACGAAATCGCATCCATCAAGAGAAACATGTCGGGCATTCTGATTGGTTATATAAGAAGAGCATACAGGGATAGCGACTGCACACACACACACACACA
>NW_005187414.1:3994672-4047832 GCF_000239375.1 Pundamilia nyererei
CACACACACACACACACACACACACACACACACACACACACACACACACACACACACACACACACAGACCCCAGAGGCCTGTGTTTGCCTTTCCTGTAATCTGAGCTTCCGTTCTCTGAAGGATGATGTAACTGAATGCCAGCCCTGAACCACGTAGGAGAGCAGTCAGACATACTGAAATATGTGTGTGTGTGTGTGTGTGTGTGTGTGTGTGTGTGTATGTATACATATACATTCTTTGCACTGCATCTCTTTGCGTCACTATTTGCTACAAATTGCAAAAGGATGCCAGATGTAGACGTTATTTCTGTTGCAAACTTCTTTTTTTGGCCTCTGCAGATTTTGCTGCAGTAAACATGATCTTTTATTGCATCACGTTGCCCTGCAGATACTTTTACAAGGTCACCAAGTTGTGGCTGTGGACCAAGACAGTAACACTAAATCTCCGACTGGTTTGTGAGCCATAAATGAAGCCAAGTACACACTGTCGTGGGCTGTGAATCGGTCAGAAGGACATCTAGAAATATGAATGAATTTCAAACAATGATCCCCCTTCACCTCTACTCTTCTCTGTTTTTTTCTCTGTAGTGAGTATCACCGTGAAGGGATCTCCTCACTCAGGACAAAGCTGCAGAAAGGCCGCTGCAATCTAAAACCTCTTCCTGCTTCACCCAGCGTCACCGGCAGGTAGTTGGTGCTGTCACAGAGAGTCATTTTACAGGCGCCGCTCAATACGCCTTTCTTTGCATTCGTCTTCAATGGGCCTTTCCATTTTTCAAACTGGCATCCACATAAAGGAAACTTTCACCCAACACTCTGCAAAAGGCCAAAAAACCATATGTGTCACGGTTTATACTTTAACTGTATTGCATGTTGCAACATAAGCATGTTGTGCAAAAGAAAGAGGAGCGTTGTGGCGAAATAGGTCAGGGGTTTCTTTACTTTGTAACACTACACTTGATGTAAAGGGGGTTGCCGCACATCTATGAGTCTCTGTGTGTACGTGTGTGGGGTTGTGCTTGTTTTCCTCTCCATGTGACCCATTTGCTGATCGACCACAGTGTTCCCCACTCTGGTGGTGTTTCCATGCCAACGCCGCCAGTGGCAAGACAAAAGATGAGGACTCACTTGCTTTTGATCAAAGGGAGCACTGTTTCAGTCTGTTGCTCGTGCTATCTAGTATGTTCTGAAACTGACTGCATACCTAGAGATGTAAAAAAAAGGATATATCACAGAACGGTGATTTCCACTCTTTTTCATCAGCTTCCCACCTAGAGCGCTGTCAGCTGATCTACAGCACCACTACTTCAGCACCTCCACTAATACTCCACAGTTATTATAATCGAATGTTATTTAGCAACATTATTTTGAATGTTTTGCAATAATTTTTTTTAAATGACGTGCACCACTTTGCAATTCAGTTCAGTTTAGCTAGCGTCAGTGTTTAGTCAAGTTGAGCCACATATTAAATGCTAAAAGCTGGATGTTTCAGCTATCTGCTGTGCAGTATTTTAGAGTTTGTCCATTGTGCAAACACTGAAAAGTTCAAAGCATTCAACAAAACACATTCAGCTATTTATTCTTACTTTTAGCTTGCATAAAATGCTTGTATGTATCAGTGTAGTTCAACAATGTTTCGTGTTTTTCGACTATTTCTTAATTATCACTCCGTTTAGAAACACATCACAGGTATGGGCTATCAAGTTCACATTTATTCAAAATAAATGTCACTGATTCCTTTTGTGGGTTTTAAACACCAACATTTATAATGTATATTTTTAACAAATGCATGCGTATAGGTGGCTCACTATATATATCTATTACGTGCCACCTCAGGGTGTTGGTTCAGTCATTTGTTGTGTTGTGTTTTTTATTGTTTCCCTCATTAACCTGGTCTCTCCCTCTGATTTATTCTTAGTGTCAACTGGTGTCTTAAGGCTTGGTGCACCAATTGACACTAAGAATATCAAATGACGCCTGGAAAAGGCGGACCATGGTGGTTGGCAACTGTCTTCGTCCTTTACTCTTCCTACCTTATTTCCATCAGCACCACCTTAAACCCTCGGTTGCTTTCACCAGCACTACTGTTTAGGTTTTGGTTTCTATTAGTCTAGTTTTCCAGGACTAATTCAGGAGAGAAGCTTGAATCTGATGGCCCTTTGTGTAGCTAGTTCATGGTCTTCTTCCTCCTTGGTATGTTTTATCTGGAGCTTTTTTGGGGGATTACATTTGGGATTAATATAAACAGAATAACTATAAATAAACTGAACAAAACTAAACATTAAAATCTGTAAGTATAGAGAATAGAGGATGAGCTCTTCTACAATCAGTAGAATTCACCAGAAGTCGAGAAGTCACGCAGAGTACAAACTGCAGCACTGGGAAGCACATCAGCTCCGAATCAAAATGCCAAAGTCAACATCCACACTGCGTTTACATGCTAATTTTTCAGCATGTAATTAAAACTCATTGTCATTCATGGAGGATCATTTTATTGATTCGCCTTTTCTTTCCATGTCTGATAGGTTTTTGTTTTGTGTTTTTTTTCTGATGGATGCATGCTTGTGTCAGTTTCAAAATGAGTACTTGTTTTCACTGACAGTGCTTGCAGGAAATGAATAGTCTCAGCTACTTTGGTGACACTGCAGTATCATTCTTCCCAGATAAAAGCACTCTCCCGAGTTCCCGCACGTCAGCCAGGCAAACAAGCTCAGCCGCTGCAATGATAAGTAAAAGCGGAGGGACACATTCACATAATAAAAAGCAGGGCAAGTTTGAAAGCGGAGCTGCATTTCCCAACACCCTGAATGAACAAGTCAAGAAATACCACAGCAGCCGCTTTTGGGGATGCTACTGGGGCAGTTCCCACTCCATTCATCAGCAGTGGAAGTGGAGTGAGTGAATGAAGGGAAAAATGGAGACAAAGGGAATGAAAAAGTGACGCTGATGCGATGAATGGGAAGTGCGTGAACATGAGAACTGGCCAGAAAAAGAGGGAATAACAAAGAAAGACTGTTGCAAAAACAGGCCAAAGGAAGCTTGAAGAAAGAGGGAAACACGGGGAAATCATCACAGTCTAGTTCAGACTTTCAAAGAGATGCAGCGACTAACTAATTTGCCTGTGTTGAAACCTCAACCAACCGAAGCCAATTTGTGCAGCTCAAGGTGACCCTTGGGAGAGAAAATCGGCGTGTCTGTTTGTGTGTGTCTGAGCATGTGCGAGGGTACATGAGAAACCTAGAGGGAGAAAGAGACGCCGTTCTTTTTTGGAGGGGGGGGGGATCATCAATACCGCTGTGAACAAACAGTACTGGATTCACCACAAGGCCGTCCTGGCACACACATACACACATCATCATCATCATCGCGGTGGAAGATTAATGATCTTGCTGTTGCCTCTCTCAGATAACTGCCTCATCATCAGCTTAGCATCCCGCCAGCTGATCAATCATCCTAATGTAAAGAGATAGACTCTGACTGCTTTGACCGCAGCCGCATTCACGACGATGATCGCTCATTACAGCTTCTGTGAACTCCTCCTGTGAATGCTGCGATGTACACAATACATGCATGATAAAGCTGAACGCTTGCCCCTAAACTACAGTGAATAACTTCAATTAAAGCATGAAGTCGTCAGTATTTGGCAAGATACTTCATAATCAAAAAATCTCTCTAATTATACTGGGAGCGGTCTTTTTTTATTAGAAGCAGCTTCACAAAAACAAAAAATGATCAAAATGAATCTCTTAGCAATGTAGTTCTGTCAGAAAATCTAGGATTCTTCTTGCCAGGAGACGTTTAAATAATAAAAATGATGCAGATTTGGAGCCACCAGAATATCAATTCACTTGATATCTTTGATGAAGTTCTCCCTGCGTTCGCGCCGGCGCTCTCTCGATTCGAAGCATTCTGACATGAAAATAATGAGATCATTTAAATCGCATCTGCATATGACCGCAGATGCTTGCATCCATGTTGAATTGTGCCATTCATATTGCCTCAGCGAGCTGATAAGATTGTGAGTTTGAGGGCGCGTGGTGTGGAATGAGGAATTCTCTCCTGCGCATTGGATTAATGGAGTCAACGACTCCCTGTGGCATCTCTCTGATAAATGCATATACCGGCTCTCTGCAAGAAGATAAACAAAAACAGCCCGAAGCAAGCCACAGGACACACGCACGTACAGTATGCAAGAAAATACACACACAAGTGCAACGAAACATATCTTTGTGTATGCCCGTGTTTATACTTACATATGCTACTAAGAACACACACATCTTTTATTTTGTGAGCATTTTTTTTCTGGATGAATCATCAACCTGCCAGTCTTCCTCGGGGTCTCCATCCGGATGACTCATCCCTCATCAAACGCTGGCCTGTTGGAAAATCAACACACTCCCATTCACACATCCACGCATCCTGTCATTAACGCAAATATGCTCAAACACAGACGTGCACGCACATGCATGTACACACACAAACACGCACTGCCTGAAAAACATAAACACAAAGAGCTTCCCTTTTCTGTAATCTGTCAGGGATGTCTTTCTGCATGTACTGCACTGCTGGTGAGGGAAACTCCTGGCAGATAAATGTGACTGTATATGTGTGTGTGTGTGTGCATTGAAAGAATGATCACATGCTCCATGTGATGAGTCATACACAGGATGGCTTGCCAGGGAGCGGCTGGCTGACTGGTTGGAAGCAGTTATGCAGGAAACTCATCAGCTATGCACCGTTGAGCTCAAGACTCCGGTGAGATTCCAACAAGCCTCCCTGACTTTCTTGTTAACTGATATTTGATTTGCAGCTGGCTGCAAAATAGCTGCCTTTACATGTTACATGCTGTTCTGGTGCGGAATCAAGCACCCCACTTTGAAATGCCATGTGACTTTAACAGCCAGTTTCACACCTCATTAGCTCATTTAATGCAATGGAAGATGAATACAGATGGTTTTGGACAGGATAGAAAAATCCCAACATGCATGCCAGTAATCCAACGCTTCCCTACAAGGTCAGTTTTTTTTCCAGCATCTTATTATATGTTAAATGACTTCGAATTATTAACAGTTACGAAGACACAGTGACTAAAAGCCTGATTCAATTTAATTTAAATTTATATAATGTCAAATCACAACAACAGTCACTTCTAGATCCTAAAACGGTACAGAGAAAATCCCAACAGTCAGACAACCTCCGATGAACAAGCACTTGGCGCAAGTGGGAAGGAAAAACTCCCTTTTAACAAGAAGATGGAGAGAAGATGCATGCTGGAAACACACAGCGAGGTGACAGGTGCTGAAGCATGATAGTTAAGCTATTATGCTCGAATATTCAACAGACCAACACCAAAAACAATCACACACACACACACACACACACTATTGTATCTATTGTATCTGTATCTATTTATGCTTAGAAATAGATAAACTATTGCTGATGTGCGTCTGAGGCGGTCAACAAGGGTCAATTAGACATTTTTATATGTCATGTGAGGCAAGACAACCTCTCACTTAACATCTGCAAAAAAACACCTTCCCACACACATCTTTGACACTAATGTTGAAAGGATCAGCAGCTCCGTGCTCCCGGTCACGTCACACAAACACTGTGGTCAGGACACCTCAGCGGGCACGCGAGTGAAGGTGCACCATCGAAGTACCTGCTGAACCACTCTGATCCACTCTACACAAAGCGCTATAGAGTGGGTAGACTGCTATAGACTGCATGCACAGCACATCACTGTAATGGATTTTTAAAGAGTTGACCTCTGTATTTGGTGAGGCTTCACTCTTGTGGGGAAGGCTGAGAACAGTCAAGCCTGATAGAGCCTTTTAGATCACAGTGATCTGTCTTCTTTTTGGAGCTGTTTGTTTGGGCTTTACGACAGGTCTCAAGGGCTGCCCAGCTACTTAGTGCTGGTAGAAATACTAAAACACTGCGCTGCCTTATCTGGACAGTAGGTCTTCTCTTGAATATCGAGCTGGTGTTTCATAATGAATCCATATCTTAAACTAGTCATCCGAATTTTTGGAACAGCTATTTCTGAATGAGGGCAACTGTCTCGTCACAGTTTCCATGTTAAAGATCGGCACCAGACTCCCAGCACGTACACGGCTGTCCTTGCTGCTGTCTGATGCATGTGGCTCACTCGTGTCACTATACTTAAGGACAATTTTTAGCACCAGGCTGTCAGGCTGCTCAATTCGCATATCCATTGCAAATACTGACTCTTACTGTATTGTTTATTGCACTCCTCACGCAACTGCTACATATGCTTTCATACATAAAATCCCGTTTCATACATGTGCACATTTATATTGCATCCTACCTACATTTAATATTTAGCTTTTTAAAAAAAGCTAAATTGTTTTTTTATTCGATGAGTGCTTTTATTACTGAGCTGTGCAACCTTTCTGGTCCAGCACTTTTCATTGTACTGTTAACTCTGTTTGGAGCTAATAAATCAGAATCTGAAGAGATTTGACTCTGTGCTGCTCGCATGTGAAGTCTCTGAGAATCGTTACTACTGAAAACACACACTCTGTAACCGAGGAGGCGGAGTAATGAGCGGAGCAAGCTGCAGTAGAGGGATTGTAATGATAAAAGACTTTCACCATGACACAGAATCCACATCAAAATGTTTTAGACATGTTTTTATCCTCCGTCCACAGATCCATATGTGAAATGTATAATGTGTTAAGCCATATGTAGCTAATGCCAGTGTAAAGTAGGGAAGAGAGAGGAAAAAAAGGGTGGCGGGACGGTGGGGGAATAGAGATGAAGAGGGGGTGGATGGTGTGTGTGTATATGTGTGTCCATCCAAGTTAGGAAAAGATTGAAGAGATAAGCAGCCAGATCAAGCTGGCAGGAGAGATAAATGGCTACAAGACAAGTGTATGTGTGTCTATGCGTGTGCAAGTAAGCGTGTCAGGCAGGCACATGAGGGGCTGCCAGAAGTGAGACTTTGATGAAACAGCTGTAGGCAATGGCAGGAGAGCGATGAGACAGTGGGTCACTCATCACTTTGTTCTACCTTGCACCCCAGGGTGTGCATGTGTACTTGTGTGTGTGTGTCTTGCACTGGCCTTGCTATCTTCAACTCAAATGCAAATCACCTGGTGCACCTGAAAAATCTCTGGCAAACACATGTATCTCTCAAAACTCCCTCTGCAGATTTGGTTCCCGTTACAAAGTTTGGCATTCCCTTCCACATCAGTCATCTCTTCTCTCTCTCTCTCTCCTGGTACTCGGGATGCTGCTCTGGTTTTCCATAAGGCCCCCGATTTTGACATCTGGTGGCCTAGATAAGCAGGAAACGCACTGAGCACATCAGCCGATCGGACAGACTAAAGGCCGATTAAAGCCCATAATCTACCTGATATATAATGAGGTGAACCAGTCAGATCTCAAAGGCAGGCGCCAACATAACCACTCAGAAAGGAGGACTACTCAGTGCGGTGCACATCTGTCATGGTCTGAAAAAGGCACCTTAAAAGTGTCATGCACGTTCTGTAGTTGGTGAAAAACGGAAGATGATTCTGTGCAAGTATGCATATAATATATGCATATAATTAACACAGATTTGCAGTGGATGTAGGAGTGTAAGTACGTATGTGTTGCCTGGCCTATCTAGTGTGTGTGTGTGTGTGTGTGTGTGTGTGTGTGTGTTTGTGTGTATTGTTTTTCCCCCACCCCTTTTTGTTCCAGATGCAAAGATGATGTGTATGAGTCATAGCCTTGTGGTGTAGAATATCAGTGATCTGAGTGTCCCTGATGAAGAGCAAATGTGGAGAGACAGACAGACAAGAACCCCACGGAAACAGTCTGTGACAAAGCTGCTTGGTTTCCATGACAACCTTGGTGCGCTAGTGTACCCGGGAACATAATGTTTTTTCTCTAATGAGGCAAACTGGATCATTTTGTCCATTTACCTGTGTACCTAGCAGTCTCTGTTTCCTCCCTGTGCGTTTTATCACTCGTGCACGCCGAGCGGGGCGAAGGCGGGAGAAGGAGGAGGCGAGGTTATGACTGCAGCTCGTGTATTTACTTTGTGCAGTGCTGAGAAGGTAAATTGCTTCTTTGTGCTTCGATGTGAGACTCGCTAGACAAATGTGAAAAAGATTGCCTTCTCTAACTTACTGATATGCTCTGCAGTGGCAAAGTCATGGTGACCTCCACACACTCCTCCTGCCACTGCTCTATAAACACAGAAACACACACACACACTTGTATGCACAGTGGCATGATAGCACCGTATCAACTAATGAAGTGTAACTGTTGGTTACGTCAACAGTCTCCAACTTTATCATCTCGGCGAAAGACATTGTTTTGCAAAACGAGGCAAAGGACAGAGATGAAGGCAAATCTCACATGATCCACAAAATATCAACAAGCAGTAAAAGCAGTTATTATCTAAGTGTGGGCAGCTAATCTATGAATCTCAGAAAATACCAGTGCTGCGCTGTTAGCATTCAGGACAGCCTGTACTGAACTGTGCTGTGAGCACACTATACAGATGGCTTCTTAAGGGAGGTCAAGCACCCTCTCTTACTTTCTATCTCTCACAAAGGACCTTGCCAACACCTCTCTGCACTCGCTTTGCTAAAAATGGTTTGCCTGCACCCTCACTGTCACACAGGATAGCTTTATACCGGGTTCATATTTGATCAAAATGGAACCAAAATAACCCCACGGTCAAATTTCTAAACAAAAACTATGTTTTTGTTTAGAATGTGCGCTATTACTTGTCAAAAAGACAAAAAAGGAATAACTATGCATATGTTGCATTGTAATTAAACTATGTTGAAGTCTTCTGTTGTAGCTGTTTGCATAAGTAAAGTGCAGATGAGATTAGCGACACAACTGCTTCATTTGTATGGGTGAACTTGGCTAATTTAGTGCTGAATTTGTCAATAAATGGAATAAAAAGCACGTCCTTTTTCCTTGAAGCATAGAACATTAAAGTTTACCCCACTTCAGCTATTCTGGAAAATAACAATAAAATATCTCATCCTAATCATATTGGAAAAACTCCTCCATATTTTCTTCAGTCCTGTCCACTCTAACAAATGAGACTGGTGAGATCGCAAAGACTGTTGTGGTTTAACACTTCCTAACCCTAACCCCTAATCCTAATCCTAATCCTAAAGGTTAGGTGTTAGGGTTAGAAAGGGTTCCTAACCCTTCCTTATTAAATTATTACAATTAATGTGTAGTCTTAATGTGAGTTAATACTACAAATTAATAAGATTGAACCTGCATTGGAAACAAGGGTCTGTTTGGTTGGAAATACAGCGTCTTTGCAGCTGGATTCATACTTTCCCTCATAAAATTCCCTAAACTTTGCAAGTACCTCTTTAGATATGTAATGTGTATGATTTCAAATCTCTTTCAAAGGGGTTCATTTTTGGACAGCTGATGTGCACAGTCAAGGTGTGGAGACTTCTATTTTGGTTACAAACCAAACCGAGATGCCAGACGAATATTTCCAAAAAGGCGAATCCTAAATGTCTGCATGTCCCTGAATGCAACAGGGATTCAAGATGGGAAACATTTCACTGGTATGCTTAAATTGCTTCTTAATGGCTTTTGCACTGTAGTGAAATAAATGAAGGCCTAACGCAACAGAGCAGAGCATTAACAGTTTGCACTTTGGAGGAAAGACAGGCAGAACCAGCAGAACAGTCCTTTCTGTTCTCAAAGCTGCTGTCCTGCAGTTCTGCACCGAATCCTGCACGTCTAATAGTGAGGGATGATCTCACCATCATGCCCACGATGAATGCTGGATCACTCAATTATAGAGCAACACAATGAATCATTCTCCTCTCCTCTGACAAGCTCCTCCACACTCAACTCATCTGACACCCCCAAACCACAGAAGATGGCCCCGTTATCTTCATAATGTGGATAAACAGTGACAGTTGCCTCAGACGGAAGGCCATTTTGATGGCAGGAGATCAAATGAGATCTTATTTTGGAAAAAAAAGTGACAAATCTGTGTCTGTAGTGAGGATTTAAAGGAAACAGAAAAAAGGTCCTGCTGAGATGTCTCTGCAGAATTCCTACCCAGCCAGGAGGGAATGAAATTAGTAAAGTGGAGCTTTGGTCTTGTGACCACACTCAGCTGACAAAAAGAGATACTATCTGCTAACATTTCAGTTTCTGTGCATGTGTGTCTTTCTCTGTCTCGCTCACACATTCATATACTTGTCCTGTTCCACAGTAAATGTGTCAGTCATGGGTCTCGTTGCTGGAACAGCCTGTCAGATCCCTTCCCTCCCCCCCTCGTGCCTCTTTTTCCTCTCTCCTCTCCATTTTTGGACATTTTCAAAAGGATGTGGAGGGATAAAAAGGGTTCATACTGAAAGAAAATGGTGGCTCTTAAAGCAAAGCTGTGTTCCTTGGGATTATCGGGATTTGGTGGTGATCCGCAAAGAGTCAAAAGGGAATAGGTCAGCATTCGAAATCTCACTTTAACAGCCTGGGTGTTTGGGAATTTTTCAGTAAATATTCAGTATAAGATACTGTTTCACTTTAATGAAACCATCCTCTCACTAAAGCCTGATTCATGTAGAAAACAACAAAGAGCATGTGGTAACAGTATACTTATAACAAGAGGTTATGAGGAACTAACAAGCTACAAAGGAAATGATTTTTAAATCAGCCTTGCCACAGTAGTGTACGTCTGCATGCACACTATAGATTGGACAGTTTGGCCGTATGGTTGGGCGTCATCTCACATAGGTTTTCATGTCTGTGGTCTCGCCTGCTTCTGGGAAGCCACCCAAAGAAAATGGACAAATTTAATATAGTGAACAGAGATCTTTCGGAGGTTACCCTGAAATTAATTTGACACTGTATATTTGACGACCGGTTGCATATTTGAAAAACAATCTGCCCCGAGCAGTTGTGTCAACAAGCTGAAACTGAGCAGCAGGGTGCAGCGTTTCCCGAAAAGTATTTGTGGTTTATTTTACTGGGAGAGTCTCCCCTCTTCACTGTTAAAGCATCAGTCTGAAACAACAATGCCTTTCAAAGCTCCTGTCCCGGCAAGTACTGTAGTAGACTCAGCTCAGGGACAGACACAGGTCGTCCGACACGCAAGGAGGCACAAGTATGCGCAAAGTGGTCATGATGAGTCAGAATGTAGAAGACATGAAAAGATGCTGAAGGAGTCCAAAACAATATCCGTTTCCCAAGGCCTCGCAAACTGTCCCTTTAGCTGGAGAACACAAGGTGTCCTTGTGTTGAGAACATTTTCAGTGTGCAGGATTCAAGTTTTGAAATCTTTATCTACAACATAACCAAGCAGGTTTTGCTGCCCTATGCTAACCTGTAGTGCCTAAATACAAAAGCAGAAACAGAAGAGAAAACAAAGGAAAGCCAAGTAAAAAATAACAAAGTTCCCACATGGACAATCATAGCCTGTGGACTGAAAAACTATCACCCTCACCGCTTTTTAACCCTATTTAACAGTGATTTAGGAAGTCTGACGTGAATCGTCTTCAGATTACTTCAACAAACTGACAGCAAGCCAAAGATCTGCGAGGCCTGCTATCATTTTGCACAAAGTACACAATTGTTTTAATTTTCCACTATCTTTTAACTATATGTCATGTTGACTTTGAAAATCATTGGATGAATACAAGTTCCATAAAAATGTAGGTGATCTACGTCACTCTTAACTGAAAACTGTTGGCGGCTGGGTTCAGCATTTAACTTCAAATCAAGTTGGAGGACTGTTTTTGAATTTAAAAAATAACTTTAACAAAGAAGAGGAAGGATTTATGGACATGATCTCATCCTTTTCTGGTAGAAAACCGTTAGCTGAACATTTGTGGAACTACGACTGAGGCGTACACACGAGAGACTTGGGATCAGGTTAATTGGGCAAGACTGTTTTCCTCCATTAACTGGCGGATACGATGACTGTTTGAACTGCCGTTCTTTCAGTCAGCCAAGGCCCTTGTTATTTCACAAGTGCTGGACTTTTGCCATGTTGCACAACTCAGAGAATAGGTGAACCCAGAAGAGCAGGGTTAACCTGGCTGGGGCTGGAGCAGTACACTGACCGTGGCTTCATGTGAGGAAGTTGAGGATTGCTCATTATTTCACTGTCAATGAATCAACAGATTTAATATGGATAAGGTCTTCGGTGGCAAATACTTCAGCCCGGAGCAATAGGAGACTACGACATTGTTTCCTTCCTGAATGTTACATACCGGATAGCCTGCTGACCCCTGATGAGATGGACTGTGTGTGTTGCAAGGCACACAGAACTGCCAGTGCTTATCCCAACATGTGTTTCCTGTATGGGAATGCTTAGAGTAATGCAGTATGCTTACAGTAAGTGTGCGTGTGTGCATGTGTGAGAGTGCGCACAAGCAAGACAAAAAAGAAGGAAAAGGCAGAGAGAGGGAGAGAGCAAAAGCATATCCAAGGGGATCAAACCGAAACCACAGGATATTTCTGACCTTGAGGGCGAGTGGGTAAAGCTGGGAGGGTGGGGAGAGGAAAGAGGGGAGGAAAAGAAAAAGAGAGGAAAGCTGAAGGAAAGGAACAAAGAGATGGAGGGAGCGAAAGCGGGGAGAGGAGACTTTGCAGGGCAGCTGGAAAACCTCCAGAATCCTCTGCTCAAACCAACCATAAAATTCCAACTGAAGCCTCAAAACCAGTATGAGGACTGACGAGGGTTCCTTCTGCCCACAGTTTGTGTGTTCACATTTGTGTGTGTGTGTCTGTGCCACGCACACATTTACTTGTGTGCGTGCCATATGTGATTAAAGGGTCTGAGCAGAGGAGGCCAGGAGGCAGACGAGTGATGCAATCCATGGAAGCAAAGTAGAAGACACCAGGGCGGCAGGAAGGAAGGGAGGGAAGAGAGGAAGGAGGAATTGTTGCTTCTGGGGATCCAGCTCTCCAGGAATGTGCTGACGGTTGTGGCCCACACAGTCGGGGAGTGTTGCATTCTGGAAAAAATTCTGCGGAGGTGATAGCACCTGTTTTGAGGCGCCGCAGATCGCAAACGGATAATAAAATCGCACATTATAAAAGGGATAGACTGTGTGAGTCATTATTGTTAATTTTCAACGACACAACAAAGCTTTTTTTCTGTGCAAACTGGTCTCTCACACTGCAAGCTGAAGGCCTGATTGCACCCTCACGCAGCAGCGGAGGTCTATTTCGGTACAAGCTACACAATGTCCACAAGCACCCACACAGGCTCTGTGGGTAACGTGATTGGTAAGCCTGGGCAAATAGTCTATTTATGAACATCGTAAGAGTGGGCAGTTGTCCTTGAGCTGGTTTGTCTGCCGTCTGAAGTGCTAAGTGCTGTATACAGTTACAATAGATAGAACATTCACAAGGACAAGTAAGGTGGAGAGTGGGTGAGGAGGGGGGAGCTGAGAGAGTACTGGGAATAGAGATGGTGAGTCAGAGGCCATTTGGAAAGTAATTTCATCTCTGAATGCTGTATATCTTTTCATCAATGAAAGGAAAGTATTTTCCAAACCAGGCAGGCGCAAGAAGAAAAAGATCTCTGTTTGGTGAAATGGAGCCTATTTGAATGGGAGAGGACAGGCACGATTCCTTTTGCGCTGTATTTCAGAAACTTAACGTTGTTTGTTACAGTACACCGCATTGAGGATCTTGGAACGAACCTACAACAGCCCACAGCTACGGTTGTTGCTTATTGAGGGATTGGATATGGCTAAACGCTGGCATGGTAATGTGCCCCTAAATGATGAGCAGGGTTTAATTTTTTTTCATGTAGTACACTATGTACAAGAGCATACTTACTTGATTAGTTTGTACATTTTGACAGGTAACTTTTGTCACAAACTGAAGAAGTACTGCGCTTATCAGACAATTGCAACAGGATTACTGTTATTTTGCTGGCTGATGTTAACTTGTCAAGCATCTGGCAACAAATGCTAAATAGACTTAAATACTTTAACACACATAAACCCCAGAACACGTGCAATACTTAATTGTAATACAATGTAGCAAATGACTGAAGCCACTGTCTGCGCAGTGATGGTGATGTAGTTACTGCAGTCAGGCTATGCATGTTACAGCATAGGGTTTCAAAAGGGTTATTATGCAGATTAACACAGAATTATAAATCCCCTGTAATGTGTATAGGTAGCTAGCACTAACAGTCTGGCAGTATATTAATCTCCTATTGGCTAAAAATCTACTATTAAACCTACCTAAGTTTGGATGGTATTAAGAGTGGATTCATCGGCTGGGCACAATGGATATCTGTGCCAATTTTACTGAAAGCCATCAAACACATTTGAGATACTCATACTATAGACAATGCCATGCCTGGAGCCACGGTACGAGTATGACTAAGGAATGAGCATTTTTTTGCTATCGTATGAACCTATCTGGCCTTCTGCATAAACCTTAAGTCTCAGCACTCATGACCAAAAAAACAAAAACAAAAAGTATCACATTTCCTCATTATGGCATGGACAGTCTTCTGCAATTTTTGTGAATCATTGGTCTCATATGTCTTGATGGTACATTGTGGTTTTAGAGGTTCCAGTGATATTCTGGACTAGCTAAATGTGGTCTGGCATCCAGCCAGTCAAAAAAAGGAAAAGAAAAGGGAAAAAGGAGAAGGGTGTTGGGTTGAAGTGTTAGACGAGAGTACCATAGACAGGCCTGGGCTGCTGTGTGTATCCTGGCAAAGCAACCTTGGCCTTGACACGACTGCACAAACATGTACAGTATTTGAATCCTGACCAGATTCTTACTTACATAACTGCCGGTGGAAGAGTTGCGCTCATTTACTAAAACAAGTGAAACAGCTCTGCAAATTTTCATAAAATCAAGAAAGTGCACAAAGTAGGAACAAGCCATTGACAAAAAAGCATTGGTATCTTAATTAAAGAAGTATGTTTTTAGTTTGCAGAGTTCACTGACTGGAGGGGAAGGGAAAGACACCACAGAATACTGAGTTGGACCGGTTTGTGTTGGTCTGGCATCAGCTTTGTGGTAAATATGGGCAAGCACAAAAAGAATTCTGCGGTTATTCTTGGACCACCACTGTCCGCACTTCCATGTAATGTTCGGCTGTTTACCATCACTGGTTCAATTCATGTGCTGGGATTCTGAGTCAACAAACCCCACTAAAGATCTGCAGAGAGGTCCTGCAAGGACACAAACTGGCTTACCCTTCACAGCATCCAAATTAAAGTGTTTGTACAGTCCAGCACACAAGCCTAGCCCAAACATAACCATCACAATCCAACTCCCTGAATTCTACTGTTGTGTTTTTTCTTTTTCTTTTTTTTTTTTTACAGTGTGTGCGCACTCTGTAGCCTCAAATTAAATCTGCCTTGGCTCTCACTTTTGCTTTTTCACTCACACAGTGCACATTTTGTCGTGTTGTTTGTGCGCTGTGGAATGTCAGCACTGGTATTTTCAGTCGTGTGGAGGAGTCTGCCCATAGCAGAACAAACAGCCCAAAAGTCGGCGCAGTGTTTTGTTTGCTGAGCCCATCACCTTTCAGCAGGCTTTTGCACGTCACCTTCTTCTCTGGCAACCTAATGTGGGAATTTAATTTGTTACTGGAAGAACCCCTGGCTACTAGGCATGCCATAGTCTAGCAACATCTGACACCTTGACTGAATAACACAAACTGCACTGGAGTAAAAAGTCAACCAGTATCAGCTGAAAGTAGATCAGATAGTCTTGTTTTTGCAATGACTGTTTGACCTTTTGTTATTTCAGCGATGCAGCATGTGTTCATCCTCTTGATTACAGATGTCAACCACTGATGACATGTAGAAACAGTTCATCTATTTTTCTACCCAGTCTTCATTCTGACAAAGCCTCCTGTCACATCATAAACCACAAATACTGAAGTGCCCTTCATATTTACCCTTGACTATACCACAAACCAGAATCTGCTTAACTCTTTACTGTGCTACACAGGAACAATGATAGTGCGACTTAGACATAACCACCACGATTGCTTAAGCTATTCTTTTATCATTTTTGTAAAGCGGCTTCTATAAACAGAAAACATTTATATAGGTCTTCTAGGCTGACTGAAACCTTCATTTAGATAAGCCTTAAACAACAAATGTGCTCGCAAGCTCAAAGTGTAAAATGCATATATGTCTTCTCATTATTTTCCACAAAGTAATCAGTTTCTCATTAAACTCTCGCTCCCCCCCCGCCCATGCTAATACTTTACACAATATTAATATCTATGCAAATACCTTTAATTCCCATCAGCCTGCAGTTGCAGATTATCACAAATGCAGATGTTTTGTGTATTGTAAGGACCTGTTGTATGAAAACGGCGATCTGTAGAATATAGTATATATAGTAGGAAAGCAACCAGAACCAGGTGAACACAGTGTTCCAGGTCAGAGCTAAAGCCTCCACAGCGCTGCACACAGAGAGCAGCATGAGTCACCGGAACAGAGAGATTGCTAGCTTGCAGAATTCATTAAGACAAATGTAATGGATTTCCTCTGGAAGGAAAAAAAAACCTTGGCAGCTGCAGAACAGCACCCCAGTGAATCCTCAAGTAGGTTTCCATACACCTTTGGAATGGCAGCATTTTGCAACCCTGCAGATGATATATGTTTGGTCTGACTGTAAATGAATTAGCTTAAGTCCTTCAGCATGCTGGCCTGTTTTACCTCGGTACTGGTATTCCCTCTGCAGCACTAAACTATTACACTGTATACAGTCCATGATATTATACAGGGAAATTATTTGACATCATAGAAGGCTGCCACGTGATACTAGCGACCAGAAAGCGAGCTACATTATAAATTAAAGGCACTCCTGAAAACTGTCCAGCCCTAAAAGACTGCAGACTGTACATAATGCATAAACACAAAGTGCTTTTTAACCCAACACAAGCGGCGTATAGCGCGTTGCTGTCCTACTGTGCCATGCTGCCACCATGTGGGTGCTAGGAGTAATGTTTTCATAAGCATTATCTTCTATAGCGATTAAGAGTTACGGTAACACGGGGACTTGGCTGTCATTGTTCTGTAAGCAGTTTATTTCACACAAAATAAAGGCAGTTGCAGTAGCATGAAGACTGCAGTATCCTATTGATTAAGCAAATGGACAGTATTTTGGCGCAAAGGTAAACCGATATAAAGTGCTATCTAGCTAAATTAGCACAACAGTAGTCACGGGTGAACAAACGCTCGAACACCGTCTAGTTTTAGATAAGGTCCTGCGCTTATAGTCAATAACCCGACACAAAACGACCCAGAAACAGCAGCTGTACTCAGCAAATTACGATTTTAAACGCGACTGCAAAATAAAGACTGATCCCAAATCAGTCTAAACGGCACCGGATGTCGGCAAAGTAAAGAGACAAGTGCCGTTTTCGTGAGTGACTTGTTCCAGGAAGTGCTCTCCGCCGAGTAGAGCATTTCTGAAGGGCTGCCATTTTACCGAGTTTACGGTAAGAAAACTTGCTTCGTTTCGCTGTGTATATTGCTGGCTGCTACACTGCGTGCAGCGTGTCGTGCTACGATGTTGTGTTACCAAAGAAACACACATTAGTTACATACGAAGTGCTAATTTTTTTGTAGCTAACCTAGCTTGTTTGCCACAGTGCATGTGACGCTGCTGTTAGCATTTGCTGTCAGTGAGTGGTATCGAGACAAAACCACAAACGTGTTACATTTAAATCACTTTAAGTAATTATATGTAAGTTTTTCTGACATCGGGGTCATTTTAAGGAACTCGCTGAGCATTTACTGCCCTCTAGTTAATTATTAACTGCCAATTCCCTATTATTGTGTTCATCTCATTTCCTAATAGACTAAATGTCACTTTAACTGCTGTAAAGTTAGCCTCTTCTAACGATGGCTCAAGCTAATGTAGATTTAAGCCGGTATAGTCTTTTCATAGCACATACACAAATGTCAGTGCTGAGTAACAAACCCAGCCAATTACAGCTCATGTTTTTCTCAGGTGCCCGAGTGAACGATGGGGAGCAAAGCGGTCCAGCTTACCTCAGGCTCGCATCATGAGCACATTCTGGCTTCTCTGCATGACCTGAGGCTGCAAGGTCAGCTGAGTGACGTCACCGTGCAGGTGGACTATGAGGGAGATGTGGAGGAGTTTCATGCCCACCAGGTGATGCTTGCTGCATCCAGTGGCTACTTCAAGAAAATTCTGCTGTCTCCGCACGCATCTCGTGATAAACTGTCTCTCTCAAATATGCACTCGGAGGATTTCTCTGCATTTCTGGAATTTGTGTACACCGGTAAAGTTGAAGTTGCCAGACACAAGATAGGTAGTGTTCAAGCAGCGGCAGAGTTTTTGGACTGTGATGATCTGCTGAAGGTTTGCGGCGAAGCCATAAGCGCAGAAATGATACAAAAGCCCACAAAGAAAAGCTCAAAAGTTGTGGCTCCAGATGATGTGCATGGTGCTCAAAAAGAAGAAAAGGCAAACGGGAAGAGGCATCGTAGAAGCTTGCTGGTTAAGCGGCAGCTGTCTCCACATAGGCTGGTGACAGAAGTCACTTCAAAAAGATTCAAGGCAAAGAAAACAGTGAGGGATGAAAAAAGGCGGGGAAGAAAGCTACAGGTAAAACCGTCTGGCAGTAAGGTGCAACAGAGAGGCGTTTGTACTAAAATAGTGCCTTTAAACATCAAAAATCAAACTATTGATAAAGATGGAGAGGAGGATGGGAGCAGGACTGAAGATAAAGCTGAGCCAGAGAAAGAAAAAGCCAAAGAAGACGAGTGTTCACTGGGAGACCCTGCCTCTGATGGGGATGACTGGGAATGCGAGGACGATGCGCAGAGTAAGGATTCTGAAGACCCGTTGTTTTTACCACCCGGAGAGGAGGAGGAGGATGAGGAGGAACAATCCAAGCAGACTTTAAAACAATCATCCAAGGCCCAGTTCCAGTGCAACAAGTGCCAGCGGACTTTCCACTATGAGAAGAGCTACTTAAAGCATATCAGGTAACATGATAATAATGCTTTAGCTCTAATATAGCTGGAATTATGCACTGCAACGTACAGTACAGTATGTGCATTATATCATAATGTACATGGTATATATTTTTAAATAATGCTGCAACTTGTTGGTGTCTTGGTGAGTACGTACCATGGCGTGAAAGCAGATGTGGTTTATCGCTGTGAGACCTGCTCGCAGACCTTTGCAAACCGCAGCAATCTGAAGATCCACGAAAAGCACGTTCACAGTAACGAGAGGCTCTTTGTCTGCGAATCCTGCAACAAGACCTTTAAGCGAAAGAAGGATGTCGTCCGCCATCAAAGACAGGTGAGGACCGGTAGAATTTCTAACAGCCATATTAATGTTATTTTAATGATAAAAAGTATTAAATTTGTAATAATCCAATTTCTGTGAGAGTCACATTTTTTTATGTGGAGTTTCTGTCGCGGCTGCTTAGGTGCATGAACGCAATCTGCGACACATCTGTCCTGACTGCGGGAAATCACTCAGCTCCAAAACTGCCCTGTTGTTGCACGAGAGGACACACACAGGCACAAAACCCTATGAGTGTACTGACTGCGGGGCCAGATTTACCCAGAACTCTGCCCTCAAGATGCACCGCAGGTACGGAGGTGGTTAAATAAAGCCTCGGGGTAGGGGTGGGCCTGCAAAAGCAAGAAATTGACCGAAAGCTTTTAATCTTGGGAGAGTATTAAGGGGGTCATTTGAGTTATTCTCTTTATAGTGAATCCTTTGATATTAGCATCCCGCTACTTAGTCATGAAATGCATCACCTTCAGCCTTCCTGGAGAACAGTATGCTAAATTAATAGCTCAGACCAGGCATCTTTATATATAGACTACTTTCACCAGAAACAGCTGGAACATCAGGCTGAAGGTGCTGCCATCAATTGGAGATCAGGCACGAGAGCCTCCTATGTTACTTTACCGTCAAAGAACAACTGGACTGTTTTTTTAATGGCAGTTCTGTGTGTTTGGTGCATCCTACATGTTTATGTAGTGTATGTGTAAGCAGATGATGAGGTTTAAACCTGTGTGTTTACACATGTGTAGGACTCACACAGGAGAGAAGCCATTTGCATGTGATGAGTGTGATGCACGGTTCACTCAGAAGCACATGCTGGCCTACCATAAGAGATCGCACACAGGTAAAACCATAATTGAACATTAATAACTAATCAGATTTGAGCATTGTCATCAAGAGCATGTTTCATCTTGTCATTTCTTTACATTTCTGTGCTTTGGTCATTTTTGGCATTACAGACCTGTGGGAAGAAAAGAAAAAGAAAGTTTTCACATGACTTTATGCAGTATGTTAAAAACTAAATACACCCCATGATTGAGTAGCTTGTAAGCCATCTTTAGCGGCAATACCTTGAAGGAATTGAGCTCTGCGTGGCTTTATCTGTCTTTCATTGTGTTGTGGAGGAATTTTGGCCCTCTCTTCTTTGCAGTGTTGTTTCAGTTCATTGAAATTTGCTGGCATTTATTTATGCACAGCTCTCGTACACTCCTACCACAGCATTTGCGTCAGGTTGAAGTCTGGACTTGGGGCCATTGCAGCAACTTGATTCTTTTAATTTAAAGTCATTCTGTTGGAGATTTGCTACTGTGCCTAGCATCGTTATCCTGTCCTGCATGACCCATTTTCAGCCAGCTGTTATCTGTCAGACAGATGGCCTCACATTTGACTCTAGAATACTTTGGCATACAGAGGAGGTCAACTGAATGACTGCAAGTTGTCAAGGTCCTGTGATTGCAAAACATCACTCCTCCACCATCGGGCTGGAAAGTCAGTATTGTTTGTTTGTTTTTTGCCAAATGTGCCACTGTGCATTATGGCCAAATATCTCAATTTGTCACCTGGTCTGTCCAAAGGAAATTGTCCCAAAAGTCTCGTGGTTTGGTAAGATCCAACTTTCCAAACCTAAGTTGTGCTGTCCTGTTCTTTTTTTTTTTTTTCCTCGTAGTGCCCAATAAACTTTAAAATTTAACATCCTGGGTTTTTTGCATTGCATCTGAGCATTGCACGATTTGAGTTTGAGTTCAGTTTGTTTGCACATCCAGACCAGCAAACTACCAAAACATCTGCTTTTATAGAGGTGCTCATGCTTGCGGATGATCAGCGAATTAAGTACATTTGATTAGCAGCACCTGGCATTAGCATTAATGGCTGTTTTCTGATTCATGAAGTGTTAGGTTTTTAAAAAATACCCTCATTAAAATATCTTGAAACAGCTAATCACCTGAGGATGCTTCGTGGGGATGTGTTACAGTTTTTATCCTCTGCGCCTATAGTTTCTCCCTTAAAGCTCATTGGAGATTATTTTTTTGGTCTATCTCCACAAACAGTATTTCTTAAAGAAAAAGTCCTGAAGTGTGAGCACACTAAAAACAAAACTATGTACACATACAAGACCATAACTTTTTGTTCTCTCGTGTTAGGAGAGAAGCCATTCATGTGCGAAGCCTGTGGGAAAAGCTTTGCATCTAAAGAATACCTGAGACACCACTCAAACATCCACACAGGCTCCAGACCATATAAGTGTGAAACTTGCGGTAGAGGCTTCGCTCAGAGGAACTCTCTCCACCAGCATTTAAAAATACATACAGGTGAAATGTAGATGTCGTTTTTCATTTAATAGTTATATTACATTGAATTTATAGGTGATTTTTCATTAATCTCTTCCTCAATATTTTTTGATATTTTCTTGTTTCTTTGGTGGTTGTCAGGCGAGCGTCCGTACAGCTGTAAAGACTGTGACAAACAGTTCACTCAGCTCAACGCACTGCAGAGGCATCAGCGTATTCACACAGGAGAGAAGCCCTACATGTGCGGCCTCTGCAAACGCACATTTACAGACAAGTCCACCCTACGCAGGCACACTACGGTGAGCAATACTTCTTAGAAAAAGTAGTTTCACCTACACGGGTACAGAGTTTGTTTAACTTGTATTGTGGCAGGAGCTGAAGTTCCCGTATTTAGAAAAAAAGACACATAAGCTGATGATTTTTGGATTTTTTTGTATAGTGATTGTAGATCTTAAAAAACAGAAAAAAGAAAGAAACCTGCACTGACTGCTGCAGAAATAACATCGGATTCTTTGACCTTCAGATTCATGACTCAGATGCTCCGTGGAAGACATACCTGGTGGTGCTGGAGGGAAACGTGGAGGAAAAGAAGCCCAGATCTCCTACTAAGATAAAGACAGAAGAAGCAGGACCAGGAGAGCATAAGAGCACGCCCAGGAAAAGTGCTACAACTGCTGCTGGCGATGCTCCTGATGCTGGTGGTAAAACCCACACCGACTCCATTGTGATTCCATCTGAGCCAGTCAGTGTTCCTGCTGAGTGGCTGACCAGTCACGGAGCCATCGCTCTGGTCAGCCACAGCACTATCGGCGGGATCACCGTTATCCACACGGATGTCACACCAGGGACTCAGATCCAGCCCATCGTAGCCACTGACAATACAGGGACCAGTGTCATTTCTTTAGATGGGTCAGCCATCCCTGTTCCCTTCCCTTTACCAGTGTCCATGGCTCACTCTGTCCCCTTGTCCTCTGAAGCGCCCTCTACTTCTCTGTCTGTACCCACTCTCTCAGTTCCTGTTTCTGAGGGGTTTTTAGCATCAGTCTCACAGATCCCAGGAGTTTCGACATCATCTGTGCTGGAAGCTGCAGCTTCGCAAACTATTTTGGCTCCAGTTTCAGACTCTAAAGCCGCTTCAGATACTGAACCTCCCGACCCCAACATTCAGACTGTGGTTATTGGTGAGAATGATTGTGGGAGAAAACAGCCAGTATCCAAAGTGAAGAACAAGAAAGGACTAAACTGAGACCTCAAAATAAGATGTGTGTAGGGGGTGAATGTAAATAGCTTATTTTACTGGCTTTGGGGAGTTTTTAAGCCGTCTCAAATCAAATCATGCTACCTTATGTGTATTCTTTGAGTTTTTCACTATTATAATTATCTGAGTTCTGGTGTTTCAGGAATAGCGTTAGCACTTTTTGTTTGGCATTTCAATATCACAATATTAAACTTTAGAGGTGAAGCTAAAGTTTAATCTGACACAAATCCCAGTGAATACAAATGAAGTGAAGATTGTAATCAATTACACATGTTCAAAAGCATGGTTTAGAATATTTTACAACACTTTTGTATTAATTACAGAGAAACGCTCTGCATATAAAATACTGCAGCTGTGAAACAGCAGCAACGAACTTTTGATCATTTAATCTAACTGTGAACAAAATTGCTTAAGTCCTTCAAAATCCTGGCACTTGTCTCTGTTTGAAATTGTCCCTCGGCCTCCTAGTACGCACAGCTAAGGCATCAATTTCAAAAATATGTCACCTTCTTGTTTCGCATTCACAAAATTTTCAGAAAACTTAACCTCTGACCCTGAGGTCACTGAGAATAAAACCAGTCTGAGATTTTATTAGATACACTTTTGGTGTTATTTTGAAAATCCTACGTTGCCTTGATCTCGAGTTATCGCATTCACAAAGTGCGGTGTCCACTTGCCTGCCTGACGACATCAGCCTTTTACAACAGAGGGGTAAAAACTATTTAACAGAAAACCTTGAATAAGAAAAACTAGTTTAAGCTTCTTTTTTTTTTTTTAAATAGAAAACAAAATGCTATCATTTACATGTAAAACTTTGTCATGATGACACACACATGACAGATGAGGCCAGAGTACAAATAATATTCAAGATAAGCTAACCTGCTTGAGGTAACACCAAAGGCAACAACAGTATGGGATATAATGCCTTTATTAATTTCCATTTGCACAAGCATACTGATCAAATCCACAGCCCACTGTTATCCCAACTGGAAGAAGCTGGGTACACGGGGCAACTGACCCTTTAGTAAACACTTTGGTCTGGCTAACAATAGTGAAAGTACACAACACTGAACTATACACAATGACATGCTTAGCGACTGGCCATTTGCAAGGTTTACAGTGCAGTAGTAAACCTTCTATGATACGTTTACAGCACATAATGAGTGACTAATGATGCTCATCAGCACAGGATTACAGCCCTGGGTATAAGAAGTAAGGAGATCTGTGTCAGTGCTTTTCATTCAACAGTACAAACTCTAAATCGCAGCTTCAAACATTCAAAGTATCATTAAGTTGACAAATCCTAACGTAATCATAAACAGCAGTAATAAAATTACCTATAAATGTATAACAGTCTACACTTAGTGCATATCATTACCCTCCCTGTGGTGATAAAATGGAAGCTAAATAAGAGTTTGTGGATGTAATAAATGAATTTTGCTTTAAGATCTTTCTGTTTCCATCTCAACAACACAAGCTAAGATAATGGTACATTCTTTAAATTCATACAAATAATGAGAAACATTACATAATCTGTTTAAATATACAATAAACTAGATTTAAAAAAAAAGAAAGAAAGAAGCTGCATCTGACTAGTAAACAATAACTGTACAAAACATGCAATATTTCTTATCAGTACTAACTTCAAAACAGAATACACTGCTCTGAAATCCCCCAGGACAGATTTCAAGAGAAAAATGTATGCAGCAATCCTCTAGACAGAGGTGAGGGCGAGAGGATTTACATTCTGACCAGATTCAGACACGCTGAAACAAAGACAGTGCTCTGAAAGAACAGCAAGTGAACAGTGAAATATTGAAAAATCATCAGTGGACACTCCTCTCCAGACGCTATACACAGTGAGGGGAGTGTAAGGGTGTGTGTTGGTTTGTGTGTTTGAAAGCATGCGTGATAAACTTTCCCTCCGTGCTGCGTTTCTACCCCGAGGTGTCTTTCATTTCAGATCCCCTTCATCGCCCTGGATGGTCTTTTTGATGCGCAGCAGGAGGGTTGTGTGCCACTGGTCCAGACGTGAGATTGAGTCAAACTCCTTTACCTGCATCAGAGAGACAAGGACACACACAATAAGTGTTTCCTGCTTCAAATTAGGATTCCAACTAGAATGCTTTGCATCACCAGCACTCTATCAAAAGTGGTGCATTCTCACAAACAAGATCCTTTTTAGATGGTCCTTTATGTAAAAGGCTGTACTCCAAAAATAACCATGGTGCCTACCTATTGGTTTGTGGATGCCTGTTTTGAAGCCTTGCCTGACCATATTTGTACAACTACAAACTATCCCAGAGAAGTAAAGCAAGTGTGTAAGTTCATCTCTAAATGTTTTAAAGCATTCCCACGTTAAGCTTAACAACCGATATATGGAGCGACTGCCTCTTCTTCTCCCCCCCTCCCTCTCCTGTTGCTACTTCAATCATGAAACTGATCAATGATCAGGCGATCGGCTCTCTTGTTTGTTTATCGCCCACTTTGCTCCAGAAAAAGGAAACCAGCGGATGTCGCGCTAAACAACAGCAGCACGTTTAAGCTTGATAAGCTGTTGTTAGAATGTATTTAATATTACTTTCTACACCAGGATCCTTTTCTACGTAGCTGACGGCTGGTAACTGTGCAGGGGCGGGTCTAGCAAAGTTTTGCCAGGGGGGCAGGTAGGGCATTAACAGGGAAAATTCTGTTGAAGAAAAATGTTGAATCTTTTTAATTATTGTAGAAAAAGAATTGATTTCTGTGCATTTGTTTTACACATATATCAAATTAAAGTTGATTACATCGATTAAGCATCATGAGGCGGAGGGTGGGGGGTGATTCCCCATATTTTTTTTGTTGGCAATCCCATTAGTTAGGTTGTTTAATATTTCCGCCAAGTACTCTTTAAAATACCAGAATAGAGAGGATGGTGCAGGTTTAAGTTTATTAGACTGATCAGTGTTGCTGAACTATGAAATAGTGTATTTTTTGCATTAAGGTATAATAGAATAGCTTTAGTGTTTTATTTTTTAAAACTTGAGTATGAACTTATACAAAATGCAGCAAAATATAAAAAAAAAAACACCAGTTTTATTGATTCTAAAATACACTATATCAGATTCATATCGGTATCGGCAGATATCCAAATTTATCGGTATCGGACATTAAAAAGTGGTATCGTGCCATCTCTAGTAAAGACCCTACAATAAAACAGAGAAACCCCCAACAACCAAATGACCCCACTTGAGCAAGCACTTGGCGACAGCGGGAAGGAAAAACTCCCTTTAAACAGGAAGAAGTTAGCAAACTATAACCACAGAATGTATGGATATGCTACACAAACACAGCTACATGCTAAGTAGTGCTTAGTAACTAACTACTAGGATATCACTTATATAAACTGCACAACAAACTGTACATTGGTCAGACAGCTGCATGGTTGAAAAGTCAGCTCAGTGAGTTGAAGCCTGAAGCCCTTATAATTAAGCCTTAATATTAATTTACAGGGAAGGTTAAAAAAGATTCCTCTATACAGTTGTAAAAAGCGGTAAAATTAACCCAGGGACCAAAACAATTTTTATACCAGGCTGTAATTATGGTTATTCCTCCAGTACAGTCATGCGTTTTAATATGGGAGTCCGTGGGGACCGACTCATTTTTGGAACCAACCTCAAGTATCTATTTCAGGATTGGCTTAATTTTTCAGCCCCAAAGGTTTACACTTGGTTTATTCAAACTTCTGGCACGAGGACGCTTTTTGCTCTGTGACTCTGAGTTAATTTTAAACTGTCTTTTATGAGTTTAGCTGTTATGATTACCGGGCTGCACTATACACTACACTTTGCAACACATTCACATACAAAGTCCATGGAGAATTGCCGAGTTCCAGCCTTCAGCTTCTTTGAATAAAAATTTAACTAAACTACAAGTTGAAACAGTCACAAGCTGACGCCTACACTCTCCAAACGCTTTATTAAAAAAGAAGAAGAAGAGCGTTTTCAGTGTATACAAGACTTACTGCCTCTGTGAAAGCATCGCTGTTCTGCTCCTCGTGAGCCTCAAGGAGTTTCTGTTAAAACAAAGAGATGTAGGTCACTCATAGAAACTGAATAGATTAAGGGAAGAAAGTAAGCCGCCATCCAGCTACCTTCAACAACTTGCATTCTCTGGAGTCGGAAAAAGCCGGGAACATCTCCTCATACTTCTCAACAGCGATCTACGGAGAGGCAAAGTTAAAATTCTTCCAGAATTCATCATCCCAGATCCTGAGAGTCACTCACGAAGGCGTAAACTCACCTTAGCGTTGAGCTCGTCAACGATGAAATGACAAAGAGCGGCTTTGAAGAAATACTCCTTGGCGCTGTATTTCAGCAGCGGGTTGTCCATCGTGTTGGCTCCAACCTGGATATAAATCCATATCATTCAACATTTATCAGAAATGTCAAAACTGAGTTACGAGCCTCATGCACAAATACAAAGCAGAGCACTGTGGACACACCTGCTCGTAGATCTCGATAGCCTTCTGGTACTGCTCCAACTGAGCGCAGTAAGCTCCCACTTTCAGCAGACACTTGTTGGCGGAACTAAGGACAGTGTGTAAACAGCACACAGTGAATCTAATGCAACCTGTATAACCATGAGGGCTGTTTGAAACCAGTGTTGCACAGTTCTCAAAAAGCGCTATGCTAAATTAGTTTCAAATGCTGATTTATAACGAGTGCGTCCAATGCCACAGTTTTGTGCAGTTCAGCCCACCTGGATAAGATTTGTTATTGGTTAGAGATTATTTAACAGCTGCTGATATTTTTAAACTAATACTGTTCCTGCTTTAATGGCTATCCTCTTTCTACTTGTGTAATGGATTGGACTATTGAACAAAGACTTCAGTAAACAGCTATGTGAGTGATCAATGCTTAACGCCAGTCAGCCACAACATTACAATCACAGACCGATGGAGGTGAATAACACTCGATCTTGTTTTGCTTGAATGTTCATGCAAAAAACAAGTATCTTAACAATCTTACTGCACCAGCTGGTAATGTCAGCTAAAGGGGAAGAAAAATCTGCAGTTCCTCTAGCTCTCTATTTATTAGTATGTTGCTTTGCACTTATCAGAAGATATCTGTCTGTGTGTTGCACCTGCACAATGTTTGAATGGAGCTTGCTAACAAAGCTTGCTGGGACTAGCTGGTAACTTAGCACACCACCCTTTTTGTCCATAAAACTAACATAGCAGCGGCAAAAATGTAACAAACCCATAACCGATGGTCGAAGTCTCACAGCTATGTCCATTTTCTTATATAGAGTTGATGCTGCAATGCCTTCTGCAGCAACCAACATCCCTTTAGTGGCTCACGATAAAACAACCGACCCATCTTCTAAACCAGCGGTGTGACACGTGAAGCCCACGAGCCAGAATTGGTCTGGCAAAGACTCAAAAACTGGACATCTTTGGAAAATGTGAAGGAGGGCATACTTTCATAAATTTTACAGTGTTTCCTAATAATAAAGACCTCCCCCATACCCATTCATACTACAGTAATAAAGTAACAGATAAGCAATTAAAAGACAAAATGTTTCCTTTTTTATAAGTTGAAAGAAATGAAAAACACAAATAAATAAAATATAGCTTTTTCTATTATTTTATACATTCATTTCTCACAATTGAAGCTCAAAGAGTCATGCTGACTGATTTCTTTCAATTACTACAGACACACTTCCTTATTGTGAAGAAAAACTGGGACATATTAGAGAGATTGCACTTCTTTTTCTTGCATTAAGATATTTCAAGGATTAAATGTGCAGTTAATGTACATACGATGTAAGATGAGTTTGAAATCCCTGTTCTAAACTCAGCTAGTTCTCAATCCAGCTGGACATCAATCCAAGAAGGATTTAACTCTCAACCTGTCAGCATCCCAGCACCAGACACTAGAGAACATCTCCAGAAGCCCGTGTCCATGCCCTGATGGGTTAGAGCTGTGCTGAAGTTGTGAGGTTACTTATTTAATATTGGGCTGGTGGTTTAATGTTGTGGCCGACTATTGTAGACCTTTACAGCTTCGATGAGGGTGCACACATATATATCTCTGAAACCTGAAATTACTTTTTGCTTTCATTTCTGAACTCAGAGCTGAAAAAAACCCCAAAAAAACAAAAAAGAATGACAAAATCCAATATTTTACACTAGTAAAGGGGACAGTACCTGTTCGATTCTTCTCCTTTGTAGTAGTCTGCTGCTTGTTCATAATGTGCAATCGCCTTTACAGAAGACAAAGCAACAAAAAGCCCTTATATTTATATTTTCAATGTCCCTTGAAGAAAATTTGCACCATAATTAGTTTTAACAGTAGTTGGTAGTATAATCTGATTACATGACAACATTACCTTTTCAATATCAACTAGTTCAGACTCGTAGATCTCTGCAATACTGATGTGGTGTTTGGCTGCGATGGTAAATCTTCCCTGAAGGACAAAGAAAGGGGGGAAAAAATCATTACACACTGGATCTATCCAGACAGATGCCTCTCAAGTCAATGAAAGGTTCCACTCTGAGTGCTGAGAGGGGAGGTTAAGTAGCAGCCTGTGGGGCTCCATCTACAAGACATTTAAAAATCACCCTCTTTAAAGGAACATGAAGAAAAACAACAAGAAAAGGGCAAATTGGAGAACAACATTCAATAAACACAACATGGGCAGTGGATATGTTGATACCGGCAGAGGTAGCCTGCTACAGCACAGATGTGTATGAGGGCCTTCGGTTATCCAGGTGATGGGACTTCTAGTACAGTCTTGGAAAAAATAAAATTACAAGTCACAATCAGACACTATAAAAATCTTACCATGTCTGTGTATATATCGATGGCAGCATTTAAACACTTGATTGCCTCTTTTAGCAGCATTAAGGGAAGAGGAGGGAACAGTTAGACATCATGTAAGCTTTCTCACACTTTCTCTTGCACAGCATCGTGTTGCACATCGGTATACACGGGATGTTCTTTCAGCGGGGTGAAATGGTGTGAGTCATACAGTTATCTAACCCGCTTTTCATAAAAGAGATTTCTTACCGCTTACTTATAAAGGTAAAATATAAAAATACTGGTAAACACACCTGTGGTATCAGTTTTAAAATCCTATGTAACCTTGTTCTCGGGTTATCACATTCACAAGATTTTCAGAAAACCTCATCTCTGAACTTGACCTCGAGCTCAAGGTCACCGGGATTCAAACTTGTCCGGGGTTTTTAGGAGATGCAGCTATGGTATGAATTTGACGACAGTACCCCACATCAACAAAGAGAGTGACATCAGCCACAGGTAAATACCATGCAGCTCAAAGAAACAACCTTACACAACACTGCGAACAAGCTGCTCAACATGCCAACATCAAAGTCACAGCAGGCTGACAGTGAAACCTATGGAAGCTTTTGTTTCCACTACTGACAGAAGAAATTGCAGGCTATTTTCTCAAACCTTTGAGTTAGTAAGATTAAATTTCAAGTTAGCTCTGCCAATCAAGAAGCTCAGTGAATGACACCTTTTCCTTGTTACCTGGAAACAGATGGCAGATGGTACAGACACATGCACACGCAAAATTGGACAGTGATAGCATCATTGAGCTACCAGTGTACATTAAACATGAACATATTGCAGTTGTGCAGAAAACAATGGCAGGCGATTCAGCTAGCAACACAAAACCTTCATTTGTAATTCATGTGGCTTTCACGTAGCACCTTCACAGAGCTTCCTTAATGACAGCGCCAACTTAAATATTTAAGTTATTTTCTCAAAAGTTTGAGTTATAACTCAAACGTTTGTGATATGTTTGAGTTAAAAAATAAATAATTTTTTTTTTTTTTTGTGGAACGAAGCTTCCATAGAAACCTTGTAGCCTAAAGCTCAGTCTAATGCATGATCAATAATCCATTCAAGAAAAAGATGATTTTGCTCATGTGAATGCAGCATTTTCAGTGAGAGAAATAGTTCATCACCCACTAAAAAAGCCATTGGGATGAGTGATTACTGAAAACGCTGCATCCAGATTAACAGAATCTGCTTTCTGGGCTCCACAATCAACACTTTATTCATTTATACAGTTGGAATATAAAGAGTATTACATGTGATTAGCAGCCTGGTCTTACCATTAGGGTCAGACTTCTTGTAAGCATTTCCAGCATCAATGAAACTGGTGGCACAGTCGTGTTTGTTCTGCAGCTGCATATGGAGACGTGCGGCCTTGCAAAATGCATTTCCAGCACCTGGAGACGAGGGAGATGCCAAACTGTTACACACATACTGCACACTTTGGATTTAGCTGACACTCTTAATTATGCGCATAACTTGAACCCAACTTAAGTGTGGCACTTTCACAAAGTTTGCAGTTACAGCGCCAAAAAAATAAAAAAATAAAAACTTGTTCAAGAGAGCAGCAAAAGTGAGTGGAAAATTTTAAGGTGTGGATGTCATAAGCAATAATCAGTTCATCGCACCGCTCCAGTTCTTGGCCATCTTGAACATGTTGGCTGCTCTGCAGTACATCTCACATGCCTCTTCCACTTTGTGATGTCCCCTAAAAAAATATATTCATATGAGGAGAAAAACAAGAACACAGTTTTGAATTTAGTGCAAATGTTCATTGCATTTTGTTTATGAAAAGGACGATCATGCTGAGCTATATGTAAAGACACACTATTGTTAGATTTTCCACTAAGATGCAATGGTTGGCTTGTCCTAAATAAACCTTCTACACAGGCACTATAGAGCTCAATTCCTTTTGACAGCCAGCAGACCCCTGGGAGCTCCCTGTAGTCGTAATCATACTCTGGCCATTCAATCATGGCAGAGGATTACATCATTGCCTGGCCGGCAACAGAATTAGCAATATGAAGCCTGGCAATGGTTATCCTGGATAAGAACTGCAGCGTAGTAACATCTGGGGCTCATCTGTGCAGAGGTTTAGAGAAAAAAAACCCCCAGAGTCACACGGGGCTATCGTCGAAGGTTTTTTGCATTAAGAGTCTAAACAAACAATATTTTTTATTCATTACCGGATAGAATATACACATGTTTGCAAGATTTAAATAAGGTAATGCTGATCTCTTCTGGGGTCACTGACAGTGGCAAAAGATTTGGATAGAGCTTCTGTAATGACGACCATTGGGAAAGCAAGACGCATGAATACAGGTACAGATATAAAAGAGAAACGTTTATTTGGTTAGAACTGGTCAGATAAACCAGAGGGTGTGAGTTAGGAGCTTCCTAATCAAAATACACTTCACCCCTCCTCCAAGCGTCCTCCATAGTTTATGTATAGCATGAATCTAATGACAGCATCTGCCATTGCTATAGTTATGGGGATTAACGAGGGTGTTGGTCACATCTGAAGGCAACCATTAACTGTAGTTAATGCAATAAATTCACTCCTCTGCGGATTACATCAGGATTAGATGATGTGCTGCTGCTGGTGATTTAACTCTGATTACGTTGTTTTCTATTTTTTTTAAGTCCTTTTTATTTTGGGGGGTATTTAATTAAGAAACATGATCCAGGACTTGCCATTAAACTGATTTAATAGAAATAAACAGTTCAATGACATTAACGAACTTGCCAGCACACTGTATGTGTAAGCTGACATAACAGGCAGTATTAAACAAAGGAAAGACTGACAGCTATAGTAAATAAATTAGATATTTTAAGCTTGCTAAAACAGTCTGCTGCGTAGCCTCAAGGCCAGCGCTAAGTCTAGCAGGAGGTCGTGATCTGCTGGCTTGTTTACAAACCTAAAAACAGCTAAGTTAGCTAACTGCCTCGCAGGTACGATTGCGCTGCATGTCATCTTCCTCTACGTTAACAATCAGCTAAACTTCTATAACATTTAGCCTGTTCACATACGGACACCTCAGCTAGCTAACTGAAAGCAAGTGTGAATGGAAACAGGCTCCGTGCCAACTTTGCCGCTGACACTAAACGCTTGCTAGCTGTTGTTCTTTGGTGCAGTGCTGTCTTACCCTCCAAACATCCCTCCCAAAAAAGAACCAGACGACTTGACTTTTTTGTCAGCGTCGGCCATAAGCTGAATAGCTTCCTTCTCTTTCCCAGAGTTGTCCATTTCTTGTCTGTAGTTGGGGGAGGAAAAAAGCTAACAGTTAAGCAGAAAACACCCGCAGAGGATTCAAGTGTGTACAGTAAGGATTACAGTCGACGGGTTTATTTAGCGTAGGCGTGCACAGCTAGTGGCTTAGGTGAGTGCCGTGGCATCACGGGAGTTGGAGTGCTTTACGCCCCAAACTCAGCAAGAGCCGAGGCAAAAAAGAACTACAACTCCCAGCCAGATATGAGCAAATTTTCTTATGTCCGTGTTACGTAATATCTTGTGCCAAATTACAAAATAAATGTTGAATATTCGGCTTATTTTTTCTTAATTCGTTTTTTCTGCAGCATTTAATTAAAAAAATATAGTTAAATAATAAATAAAATATTTTTGTCTGAATTTAGAAACACAACAATTAGTGTCCTTTGTGTTTCTGTACAGCAGAGGGCGCAAAAGCAGTGCAACTGACTAATACTATAAACATTTTGACTTTCCTAATTATTCATTTTGCTAAATGAAGCTCAAACAACTTTTTGTTGCTGTTGTTATTTCGACAAAACTTCAAATTGCTTACCTTATACTGTGCGTGTGCAGTTATGTCCTTTTTTTTAAAACTAAATTAAACTGTAGAGGGAAACGTGCATTTGGAAAATCTAATTCATTTTATGGGTTCAGCAAAACAATGCCATTGGGTACAATTAGACATTGACTCTATTCTCCTGGTGAATGTAAATTCTCAATAAGGGCTTAAAAACAAACTGTCGTAACATGTGACCGTACATAGCCCCCTAGCTCAGCTGCTCTAACATTTATAAACTGTTAAGATTTCTAAAAAGTGTGAGAAAGACACTATTGTGATCGTCCTTTTTCTGTATTCAATCCTTCCAAGTCGTACAACAAGGCTCTCATTCAGAGCTGGTCAAACAGTAGGTTACAAATGATAATGCTTGTCATTTACATTATACAATTCGTAATTACTTAAATATTAATTGTAACCAATTATGTAACAACAGTGAGTGTCTACAGCCAACTGCAAATGACGGTGGAGGCTCTGTCATGGTTTGTCATGGTTCATTTCAGCCTGTGGTGTTGGGGATCTTGTGAAAATTGAAGGAATTATGAACAGAGAAAAGTACACCAGCCTTTGATTGGCCGGGGCTTCAGTTTCCAGCATGAAATTCCAAACACACTACCAATGCAGTAAAATATCTGGATAGAAAAACACATACTGGACCTTAACATTACTGAAGCAGTGTGGGATCATTTTGACAGAGATCATCCAAAGAAGCCTGGGGAAATATTCCTGCAGACTACTTAAAGAAATGACCAGAAAGCTTCCCTAAGAGATCTGATGAAGAATAAAGGTCGTCAAACCAAATACAGACTTTCAACTTTGTTGGAACTCTGCAAACTCCTTTGCCTTATGTACTCTATTTTCAAGGATATTTGTACATTTTCATAAATTGCTGACCCTATTTCCTGTTTCCTTAGCAAAATATAAAGAAACGAGGCTCTATCAAGGCTTAAGCACAGTGTTGTAGGCTATATATATGGATCAAAGTCTGCATACAGCAGCAACTTGTATGTCAAGCAAGAGTGGGAAAACAGCTGGTGCCCTCATATTTCAATGGCTTACAAGAGCAGAAGTCAGTGTGGTAAGCACTGTTTGCTGTCCCTATATTATCTGGATATGTCTGACTCTCATTAAGTATAAAATTTGTATATTAGATATATTATTAGTTAAATTGTTAATTTGTTGTCTTTATATTTTATATTACAGAATAACACTTTAAGCTGTAATCTGATGTAAGGGAATTTCTATTTCTAGAGCCAGAAAAATGCTGACATACCACAGACATACAGCATATCATCTGCAAAGTGTTTTGTTCCGGGTATGATGAAAAAGCAGTCCCTTTTTATTCCTGAAAGATTATGGTGTCATTGCATAGTTTGTCCAGCAGAGTGCGCTGCAGCTCTGTTGTTTACAATTCTGCACCGTTTGCAACATAACGATGATATGGAAGGACTTTAAGGACATGGGTGGTGTCCTTAAAGCACAAGCGAATAGAAACAACTTTATTGTTTGTCACAAAGCAGCGGAGAGAAAAGTCATCAGTGACACCGCTCTAAATAGAAACCGGTAACACAAACACTGATAAAGGGCATCAGAGTTAAACATCAGTCTGTAATAATACAAGGATATAACATCATTAAAAAAATTATTTAAAATATTTACAGCTGAGGGATAAACGATCCTCTGTTGACCTTTGTCTTAGCCAAGGGGACTCGATTATGCCAGCCTGATGGTAACAGCACTGATGGAGATGGTGCAAGGGGGTTCTGTGTGGTCACATGGCCTTCCTAGTAAGTGACCCAATACCACTCACTCAGACAGCGGTGCTTGAACAGAACCTGTTTTCTCACCAGCCTGTTTGGTAATCAGAGATGGTTATCACTGTGTATAACAGTGAGGCTGTACCAGGATGAAATCAGAGTCAGTGACAGGCGTTAAACCAGCCATACTGATATAAAATCTGAGTATCCTCAGTATTTATGGTCCTCGTTGAGTCTTTCTGCGCAGAGAGGTCTGGAGAGCCCAGGCGACGTTGGTGGAAAATTGACAAACAGTGAACGTATCAGTATGTCTTGAACTTAACTCCATATAAAGAGCAACTCCCTGGAAATGGCATTTGTCATGACCTCATAAGAGTCTGTTTACTTTGACCTTTTAATGTATTGCACTAAGAACAGCTCTCTTATCTGCATTTAATGTTTGTTTTACTTTTCTGGTTGCATCTGTAACAAGCAACCTGGTAATCAAAACTCTAATCTAAAAAGCAGAAGCAATAAAGACATTACTACATGAGTCAACTTAGTTTTTGCGTCAAGAAAAATTTCATGCATTTTGCAATTGTTTACATGGTTTATCTATATTCTAAAAGGTACTCGTACTATAATCATAATTGTAAACCAGTTTCTAATAAAACAATATGGCTTAAATGAGAAAATACATTAAAAGCCATGTGTACAGTCAAGATATAGATAGATAAGATATGGCAACAGTAAAGCTGCTACGGAACACAATTACTGATTAATTTTAATAGTGAACAGTTCAGGCCACTGGTTTGACTTTTATGACTCACCTTCTACAGTAGAAACTTTCAAGGGAAAACCAGTGAAGGGTAATTACACACTGGCTACACCTGGCTGAACACTACAACTACAGATTACAGCTTTGTAACAGTGACTCAGTCATATTGCAGTGCAGCTTTGGTACAATGAAAATGCAGATCCATTAAAATCAAAAGATCAAATGGAAATTCTTAGTTAGACTGTGACTATTATGAAAATGTGAAACATTAAGTTTCTTGGAAAAACAAAAGTCAAAGAAACCATCGTATTCATCTGTTTTTTTAATTTATTTATTTATATCTTAGACACTTTTCATTCTTTCAGTTGTTCAGATACACAGACCATACATGCAGCAATCATCAGTCTTTGTGGTTAAAAATTGTGCGATAACACAGATTTACACACTTCTAAAAAGGGTAATGTCCACCAGAAATGAGTCCGCCACCCAAAAACCATCATTGGTGTTGTGAATTCCAATAATATATACACAGTATGGAAGTGTATGCATCTCAACTCAAGTCTATTCTAATCAGTGATTGAGGTATTGGTAATGTTCAAATAAAAAGGCAAACATAAGCATTTTCCCCCTTTAAGGCTGTGGTATAAATGTGCACTGCAAATAAATACAGTTTCCCATTTAACCTCAAATCAAGTACAAAGGAGAAAAAAGTAATCAAAAAAACAGTACATCCAGTGTGCTGTATCCAAGTTAAAATAATGGCTACTTATTACCAAGTCAATAATCAGGAGTTTGAAGGCATCATAAAGAGGATCAGAGTGGTATGGTAACCTCTAAACATCATCAAATTGAAACATTTTTGTGTGCAGTGAACAGGTGGTATGCAAAATAAACCCAGCAACTGACTAATTTGGGGGGGGAAAAAATTCAAAATTACTTATTGATATTTAGGATCAATAAATCATGGTTACACGCACATAAAAACAGACCCCTGAACCACACCACATGCATTTTGCATTCGATAGAACAGATGTAACATTGGCTTCATAAATATCCACTCATGAACAATTTGTCAGCTTAACCTCGTTTCCAGCACGATGAAAACCTCTGTGCAGACTGCTCTTATACAAACAGGCCGGCGTCTGACAGAGAAAAACGAAAAGCATTTGTGGCTGCTTTCACTTTTTGGCTAAACATACACGTGTTCAACAGAAAGTAAATAATAAAACTTCACGGAAGCTAAACGACAGCCTGCAAAAACCTGCTAATGACTGGAGTGGAGTGAAGGTGGTCTGAGTGGTTTTAGTGATATAAACCTTCTAGAGTCACCCATTTCTACCATGGTCCTCTTGAGTTTGTCTGTGTAGCAACAGTACAGAGAAAGGTAGATCTTTAGGGATATTTATGAGGAGCTGAGACCAGAGTCTGACTCGAGGTTTCCACCACGGTCCTTTGAGGCAATGCATGGTGCCAGGGAGCAGGGAATCGAGTAGCAGGAACACGATGAGCTCTTTAGGGTCTCTGTAATAACCTCCTGCAGGGAGTGTTGTTCCTCTATCTGGAAGATGTTTGGCTGTTCTATTGAGTCCTCACCAATACTAGTTGTGGGGGGAAAAAAAGAAAAAGAAAAGACATGCTAGCAGTTAGATCAGTGACAGTATCGTGTACACAAGCATGCTGGTACGATGGCACCAACACAATCAATGGCACAGAACAATCCACAGACAAAAGTACTAACAAACCTTTAGTTTATCTATTCCTCACATAAGTTCAATAACAATCTCCACCAAGCAACAGAAAATACTTCTGTTCTGCTCTAAACCATCAAGAAGAGTCAGAATTTTACAGAAATTCACATTCATTATTTCCATGCACCCACATTAATACAATCAGCAGGATTTGTTGCATTCATTTGGGTCAGGGAAATGATTGCACTGGTGACCATTCTGTGAGCGAGAAGCTGCCTTTTTCTGCAAACATTTTAGATCCCATTAATCTTTGAAGACCCCAGTTTTTGTTTTTGAACCTGCTGGATATTTTACATACCAGTGGCTTATAAGGTATTCCTTCCAATATGAAGTAGATGTTGTTGTGAATGGGCAATACACGCATTAAAAACTGGATGGCTCACTTTCTGAACCAAAGCAGATTAGGTCAAGTACAAACAAAAGCATCTATGATCCCTTTTGTAGGACACAATCATTATCGACATGTCTGTGTAAGTATGTGCACTCAAAGGAAGTCAGATATGACACTCCAATAACAATGAAAACATCACATATTGAGCGATGTAAGTCTAACATCCTTTCATGAAAGATGCTGTTAAATAGGTTCACAAAATAAAGACAGAGGGTTCAGTGCAATCAGCCCTTTTGTACATAGAGAGTTGTAGTAAAGGCAGATCATCCACAAGAGCAAAAGCAAAACAAACAAACAAACAAAAGAACATATTTGTGAAGAATAATGCTATTATACCCGACAAAGTACCTTTGTGAGCTATTTAAAACTACACAGTGAGTATGCATGCTTTAATAGGTGGCTTAGTGTTAAGCAACATTCATATTTTAGTACTACGCGAATAAGATTAAAACTAGGTGTTAAAGTAGTTCATACACAAGCCAACGCCTCCAGAGGTGCCGTCTCATGCACCAAACAAACCATTTGCTCTTGCTGCCTTCTTTGTTTCAAAGTTCAACATCACTGTGTACAGTTTAAAATGAAGCACGTAATAAGGAGGCCTTTCAAAGCATACCCAAACAATACAGGCATTATTAAAAAGGAAGTGAAGCCGCTTTCAGCTAACAAAACTAGGAAATGATGAACATGGCAGTTGACCAATCAAAACAACTTTGATTATTACAATTACAATTTAGAAAAATGCAAAGCATTAACCACTGCTACCTGAACATTAAGTGGAATATGGAAGGAAAAGTCAACCGTCTTGCATCATTGTCGAGAACATCCTTTTGTTCTTTCAGCTTTTAATGAGTGAGATTCATTCAAGCTTTATTTTTAAAGGGGCAAAAACAAGCCAAGGAGTGTTCAGAGGGAAAATAAACAAAAACACAGCCAGAAACCAGAGAGACATTACGGAAATCTGGAGAACTTGAGTCTAAATATGGAACCAAGCTTTCAGAAATTCTGTAAGAAAGAAGCACAGTTATAACAACAACTACCTGGAGAGGTCAACTGGTTTGTGATGGGTTAAAACAGGTGTTAAAACACAAACTAGAGTGTGCGCGGCTGTTGTCTTTTCTGCAGGGGTCTGCAGAAATCTGGGGGAAAGTGCTAACGGGAATGTAGAGTCACTGTCATTGTACAGTCAGACATGGAACTGAAACTGATAACAAACAGGCTCTGCTGACCACGCAGCTTTGCGAAAGACCAGAGAAAACCCTGTCACCCTGCCTACAGCTCCAGCCAAGCTTTATGTAACAGCACTGGCACATTGTGTGCATTCAGTTTACACTCACAAATTAGTCAATGAATACTCAAAGCTTTTGTGTCAAAAGCTACGCCAGTACCAAATAATTAAAATGTGTCCCGGCACTGAATTATATAACTCTGTAAACCTGAAAAAGAAGCCGGAAAGCAGCTCAGTATTGTACTCCGTAACAAGAAAAGGACCTTGGAATGCAATAATCCCTGATAAACCTGAAAGGCCTCTGAAATACCCTGAAGTCTCAGCCAGAGCAGAAACACAATAGAGTGTGGAGTACAAAGTGATATTTAACAAGCAGGTGTTTCAGATACTTTGTGTATACTTTACTATATTATCAGTGTTGGTTTCTTTACTGTAGAAGTTAGTAGCTCATTTAGTGAGTTACAATTCTCTGTACCAAAGCACAGATAGCATATTTGTAGAGTGGATAAAATAATGATTTTGTTCCTTTCTAGGTGATGATTAAAAGGAGCTTCCACTTTCAACTAGTATCAATTAAACATCATACTAGATGTAAATTGTACTGCCACTGCCATCTTGAAGCTATACTGCCTAGACTGTGACAATGTTAATGATATTAGTAGGTGGCAGGTGTAGATAACATACACAACATGTACCAAAACAGCTCTAAATGCAAACTCAGACTCTGCAATACAAGTCACGTGTGTATATCTGTGTGAACATACAGATATATAACATATCTGTTAATCATTTATGTGCAGAGCACTGCCAAATGAGTCAGCCCCGAAACAACACAACAGTAACATAATGTTCCTGAAACTTAATAAAACGCAAAGCAAAATGCTCGGAAAGCAATTCACTGGTCTCCTATTAGAGGACAATTGGACCGAGGAAATACTGTGACTCGGCTGACATGTAAAGCAAGCCTAACGATGTGAATCCTATAAGTCTGACAAGTAACATAATCACAAGCTCCAAGAGAACATAATGACAACAAAGTGAGGAGCAAACAGGCCTGGAAATTCACACAACACCAACAGTTAAAAATAACGAATTTGGTTTTATTGGGTTTCAGAAACTCTGCTTGGAAAACTCACAAAAAAGAAAAAAACAAACAAAAACAAAACAAAACACCCAAACACAAGATCTTGTTTCTGTCACTTGTACTTTTGTCCAGTAAGATTACACTTGTGTAGTTTCTCGTCTCAAATTACATAACCGAGTAGTGCAAATATAGCAGTGTGCAATAATTAACAGGAGAATACAACTTCAATACAGGCCAACTAAAGAGGAGACAAGTCCTTCCTCATTGCTCCTTACCTTGATCCTTGAAATAGTCTATGCAACAATAAATTAACATGGCAGCCACAGATAAACAACGTTAACTCAGCCTACCTGTCATAGATGAGCCCGTCGATTCCCTGCTCTCTCAGCTTCCTTCTGGTTTCGTGATCATTGTTGTCATCCCCCCAGCTGAATACCACTAAGCCTTTAGACTGGGCATCCCCAATGTAGCTAAGGTACTTTAACAGCTCTTCTGTGTGGGCGCTGATTCCCTGGAAAACGACAGCCATATATAGATTAGATTAAATACGGTCCATCCTAAAAAATAAATAAATAAATAAATACCTTCTTACATAAAGTGGTGAGGATGAATCACTAAAGTACTCTCAGCCCTTCGGACTGAAACATTCAAGATGACTGACTATACACGACATATTCAGTAGCACTTATAAAAAGAACATTACACTGAAAAACCTGAAGACTAATCATTGTAGTAAAGCACGCGGTTGTATCTCACCAGAATATTTTCACTCTGGGCGAAGCTCATGGCAATTTTAGTGGACTGGCACCGGATGTCCATCATCTCAGGATACTTGTCTGAAATTCCCTGAGTGAGGAAGAGGATGGGGTACTTGTTCTGCTTATGACGCACCCTGAAGGACAAGCACAAACAGATATCACAAACTGCTGGAAAGCACCTATTAATAACCAAATGCTGGAAGGGCAACATCTGTTCATGAGTTCAATCTAGTAAGAGAATAGGAGAATCAAGCAGCTAAACATCCAGAGCCATGCTTTACTATGAGACTGAACTACCTAAAGGTGCCCTAACAAAGAGATTATTCAGCAACAACTTATTTAAAGCAACTCTTGTAAAAACACAGTCTGAGGAATTTAAAAAAAAAAAAAAAAAAAAATCTTTCTACTGAATATACACTTTATCCATCCACACATAAGTGTTTAGCATTTGTGAATACCAGAGAGTTTATCTCAAGAGTGTTAGCATGTGCCCCTTTTAATCCTTTTGCACTCACATGGTGCAGATGTCCGGGTCAAAACAGGAGAACACGATGCGTCTTTTTCCACCTTTCTGCAGAACATCTGTCAGGATGATGTCCAAAAAGGTGTTCATGTTGAAGTAAGATGATAAGTTTCCGTCCCATGACCCGTCCTGTCAATACAAAGCATCACCAACAACGTCAGGTTACTTTGACAATGACAGTCTTGAACTTTTGACTTTACTTCTGAATATTAACCTTCATCTGGCAGATCCACTTGAGCTCGATATTGAAGCCGACGTTTTCAGGAACAGCTTGGAAGATCTGTAGAGAGGTACAGAGCAAAATCCTTTATTACACTGGGACATAAAAATCAGACGAAGAGGAAGAGAAGAAGATGGTTCAATCAAATTATGTCATTTACCTGTGAGAGCGAGGGGAATGGCTGATGCTCATCAATTTCATCTTCATCATCCAGCAAATCTGAGCAAACGAAAACGGATTACTCTACATTGTACGAGTTATCCTCAACATATCTTTACAAGATGATGTGTACAAAACAAGCTTGGATAAACAGTGTCATCTACAATGTACAAAACAACAAATCATTGATTAAATAAAATAACTTATCTTAAACACCTCATGCAACAAAACAAAATCTCTATAAACATGACAATATAATTTCATAACCAAGCCATTTTACTCTTTGAACCAAGGTCTTAGCATGATCATGTGAGTATTGAAAGAATAAATGAATGAATGAATAAATAAATGCACACCTTTGTGATCGTTTACTTTCATTGCAGTGACATGAGCCAGCTGTGAAAAAAAACAAAAACAAATAAACAAACCAAAAATACATAAACTAATTAAAAACAACCCCGCCCCAAAAACTTTTTGCATTAACATCCTTCACCAAGTTTCACAGTTTTAAAGAAACTGATCAGAGTGTAAAATGTAATCAATTCCACCAAAATTCGAGCTGGTAGATTTTTTTTCCTGCAGTTTTGCTAAATGATTGTTAGGTAACAATCTGACCTCTGCATCAGTGCAGGGGACCATGATGTTTCTTGTATGATCAATAAAGCAATCAATAGGACCGTTTTAGGGAAACAGGTGGGTAAATGTAGTGTTGGTTCAAATGTGATACTATGAATATCTATACACATCAGAAAAAAAGGAGCTTCTCACTATGATCTACTCCACTGAGCATTTGATTTTATTCTGGTATGGAACAACAGAAGCAGAGGAAAGGCATCCATCCATCCATCCATCATTTGTAAGAAGTTTTGCAGACTTTCTTTTATTCTACAGCTGTTATAACTGTTAGGAAAGGTATGGTTTGGAGACCTTTTACCTTTCTGTGCAGAGGTATAACTCAGGAATTATAGGTCAAGCTGTCTGATTGATGACATTCCTAAGCTGACACAATCATGACAGACAGATTTAACTTGAACAGCATTATTACCTTCAAAAGCTGCAGCTGATCATATGTCAGGTCTTTGACTGGCACCTCAATGAGTTCCAGGTTCTTGTCATTTTTCTGTTGAGTGTGAGACAAAATATTAGCACGACATGGGAAACTGATCATGCAGTGCTACTATGAATGTCTCTCATTAGCTCTGAGGAGCCAATTACAATCATAGTTTACCTTCTTAGTGGATATGCAGCAAGTCAGGTCATGGTATACAATAGGAACAGCATCCTTGGAGAGGTGAACATCGAACTCTACAAAGGCTACGCCCTGTGAATACAGAAAGAAAACTAATTTAGTAGATGCAATAGCAGGGCAGTAGTACTGACTCATGCAATAATCTTCTTGGTGACTTACATGCTTAGCAGCACTTTTAAATGAGGCTATTGTGTTTTCTCGGATTCTGTGGTGCCTGTTAAACACAAAATATCCACAAGATCACATACAATATTCCATGATGGATGTCAATGGTTATATCATCATGTCAAAATGTGTGATGAACCATATCTTGAAAACAATCTGAATATTATCTGAAGACAAACACAAAGCAGCAAATGTTTAATTTTAAGTTGGGTAGTAGGCAAAGATCATCACTCACTTGGCTGCATGGGTGCTGCCTGCTCCCCTGTGACCCACATCCAAAGTACCTCTCTTTTTCCAGTACTTGGTGTATGAAGAGCTCATGTCACACTGCAGCCCCTGGATGGGTCGGATTACCAGGTAATCCACTAAAATGAATTAATAAGTTAACATCTTTGTACATTCACAGTATGCATAAATTCTGGCAAACATGTAAAAGGAAGCTCAAGCTGGTCATAAATTTATGTAGATTTTGTATCTCATTTTGTCATAAATAAATATTTGTGGGGGAAAAAAAAAAGGGAAAACTTACCTCTTACTTTTCCAATGGTCTGCCTGGAATTTCGTCCCATTATGGGAAGAGTGACTACTCCAATATCATTGCCACTCTCCAAAAATGAAGAAGAGAGGAGGCAGGCAGCGCCTACATGTCCTGGATGGATGTCCCCCTGGACTACATGCTCACTCAGATCCTCCTGTTAACAAAAACACTAGATTACTACAACACAATTCAATTTACCTAAATAAATACCAGCTGTGCTGCTTTCCCTTCCTTTCACCATCAATTACCAGATGTACAGAATTATTAGAGAGTGATCCCAGGAGGATTACCTCAAAGAACTCAAATGTGAGCTCAAGGTTATCTGGGTCCATGGTGTGAATACTGTACTCAGTCCACTGGGAAGGCTCCAGAGCATAGCCACACTCAGGCTGCGAGTGGCGTGACTTATAGCCATTGGCACTAATCATACTGATTTCCAGAGTGGTGGTCATCTTGTGCCAAGATGAAGGACTGAGCTCGTTTTCATCCTCATCGTCTTCCTCTTCCTCAACGCCCTCTAATGTCAACTTGATCCTGCATAAACAGGTACAACAGTTCAGATAAAACCACATTCAAACACATACTGTAAAGACATTTTGCATCGAATGATAAAGCTTATAATTTCAGCTGTCGTTTATAGATACTTATGCAGGACTTCTTGAACTCAGGTGAAAGATCGATCAGGTAACGACTGCACATTAACGATCTGTGCCCTGATACTTTCTCTAGCTGGTTTTAAATTTAGCCTCTGTGTAATCCATACCTGAAGCGAGACTTCTTGAATTTTTTCTTAGTGATGGACACTGGAGCCTTCTTGGAATGGTGCAGACGTAAGCGAATTTCTGTCTGACATGTCAGCCACCCAGAGTCAACACAGTTTATCCCATCTGCAGAAAGAGAAGACACAGACAGGAAAGCATGTGATCAGACTTCACACCCACTCTGTGTCTCATGAATGCTGACCACAGAACTGGTGATGGCTATAATATTTGAAGAAAGGAACTATAATGTAATTAAAAATCTATGACACACAACAAAGTGCAGTTATTGCACTTTGTTATTGTGTGCTTTTTTTTTGGCATTTTTAATTCCAACTTACTGTGAAATCCAAACTGTCCATCATCAATATTCTGGTGTGTTGCTGCAGTAAAGGAGAAGAGAATTAAAAATGGGACAAAGGGATCTCATGGAGACAAAAGTTGAAGTCAAATCAAACCAGAGCATTCGAGAATTTTCCAAACTGATCTGGAATAAATATAGTATTTAAAATTTTATTTTAACTTGTCACTTAGAATAAACAACAGAAATCAAAGAAAGCAGTACTTCTAAAAAATTCCTACTGCAGTAGGAAATGCTTTTTTATAGGACTAAAATAGCACACAAAAATAAGAATAGGTGATAAGGTGCGGTCAAAGAAGGAAATCAGTGGGGTGTGTAAGCAGCATTTCAAGCTCATTTTGAATGAGTTTTTTTTTTAACAACACAAGCTTGTTAACAAAGAGAGCTTTACAGTAACAGATCATAATATCGGCTGCACTGCAGTGTCTCCTCCTTGGATCAGGATTATTGTACATCTTTTTCGCCAAATATCTCCCCAAAGCATACGCACAGCATCAAAAAGGCAAAAAGCTCCAGGCAGACAAGGTTTAAAGAGGAAACACTGCAGCCAGGTGGAAATGGCAATTCAGGCGTGAGTGTTATCCAAAACAACAAAACCCTCAGCAGGATAAGCCTGAACAGACTCTACACTGGTGTTTACAGGTAACTGTTAGAATAGAGAATGGGGGGTTTAAAGGGGGGTTGAGTATGACACACTTAATCAATCCCAACCCAACCAAACCTTGAACAGTTTTCTGTTGGTCTATACCTGTGGGGCTCATCGTGCGGGGGCGATGATGGATCTCCCACATATTGACTATCACTTGACAGGGACCACCTGCACTCTGCAATTCCAATGTTTGGTACAATGTTAGGGTTTTCAAATCAGACACATTAACCTACTTTTCAGTCTGGTCTCAAAGCTGTCTTTGGACCAGACCGTGAGAAAGGAATTAGAGCCAGCATAGTCACCGATCCCCAGAAAGGGCAGTCAGCCACCATGGATTGAAATCTGAAAAGTGGATTTGTTAGTGACGTGTAAAAAAAAGAAAAGAAAAAAAAGAAGGAAACATTTCTTTGTTTATGTTATCTTCTTTTAACTAAGTAATAGTCACAACAGAAACAACATGTATATACCAATACATTTTTAGAGGGAAAACCTCCCTAGAAGACTCAATGGCTGTCGATTCACCACCTAGTTAAAGACATCTTGTCATTTATTTAAAATCTTTTTTTTTTGCCTGTTAGGACTTTTTAAACACAATAATATAACTTGAGTTGAAGTGCGACAAAACAAAAACAAAGAAACAAAAAAAACCCCAAACCCAACATACTTCATAAAATGGGAGCTGTTCTTAAATTAAACCAGTAAGGCATCAAGTGTGAGCTTGCAGAGATTTCTCTGTAATCTACATAGCATCTTGTCGAAAACACAGTACAAACACATTATGAAATCAGGTTAAGTCATCCTCACACAAAGAGCGCTCCACCTGCTTTAGAAAAAGCATAAAAACACACTCTATGTTTAGGCTAAACAAAGTCAACAAAAACTGTAGCAAAGCATGCACAGTGGGTGTTTTTTCCTTCCAAGGAATTTTGATCTCTGCTCTCTCAGTTTGTTTTCTATGCCTATTTTCACACACGAGGCTTCGAGGTGCAATGAAGGCCCACTGCTAGATTAGAGGAGGCCACCTGGGCAGTTTGTCTGTGGCTGACCAACACTGACAGATGTTTCTGAGAATGTAAACACAGAGGTACAGGCAGTCACACAGCGTTTGTGTAGATACCGTCTTAAACCAGGGCAACTGATATGCTTTCTAATATTTATTCTCACAAATTGGTATAAACTGTTGAGGTTTACAATGACTTTTGCTATATGGAAGAACTTCAGGGATTTGAAAATGACATCAATAGAAAAAAATACTAAGGCTCAAAGAATCCCGCACACCACAATGACCCACAAAACTTGTTTCAAAACAAACAATAGCTAGTCTAGTCTATTCAGTGGCTCTTTTATGACTACAGGGGAATGAATCTTTCACATGGGGGACAATAAAATAATGAAAAGCAGCTCACCTTGGACTCTAGAAAGAAGCCTTTGAAATAGCGGTACTGGGTAACAACACCTTTAGGCACAGTGACTGTTGTAGTCCACATGCATCTACGGGGAAAAAACCCACACAGCTTACTTTTTTATTCTGACAAGGTAATTATAAATGACACTTGGCCACAAACTGTAAGGGGGGGGGGAGCAACCTGTATATAAGTATTTACAATATACACAAAAAAGTCTAACTTACTCATCACCACCAACAGGATGAAGAGTCACAGCTTTTTGGTGGCTCCAGCTTCCCAAGGCTTCACAGCTACCAACAACAGCAAATACCTCACCTATGGAAAATCCAAACAAGCCATGAACCCGATGAAACCTTATGAGAAAAAAATGAATGGGGCATGGCTACAAACTGAAACAAAGTCATCAGCCTTCTGATACAAGTATCGTGGAGAAAATAGGTTAAAGGTCACACCAAGTTTATCAGTTATACCTGGGGATGTCTCTCCCCTGATTGCCAAAGTCACCTCACAGGTCTCCATTGTTTACACGGGAACAAACAGAAATAGGTGGCGCAAACAAGCTGTAAGATAATAACCATGAATTAGTTAGTGCAATTCTAAACTACAGATACAACTCATGCAATTTAAGCTAGAAAACATGCGGAGCACAGGACTGTTCAAAGTGAGGCCACAGTCTGCTAAAAACCTGCGACATTATCAAAATTATATTATCTAAGAAGTAATAGTAATGTAATTTATCTCTCAACAGTTAGCGCGTTAACTCCAGGTAAAATGCACATTAATCTAGTTTGTGTGTTAACAGAAATTGTGTCACAAAAACATCGTTAAAAATCCGAAAAGTAGAAGAATACAAACAGAAGCGACTAACCTTCTAAGTCTTGGTAGCTCTGTATCGGCTCCTGACACCCACGCGTAAGGAGAGCCCGCGGAAAACACACCTCGCCTATCCCGCTGACAGCTGTCGGTCCAAGCGAAAGCTAATCTGAACAGCCCATCCAACAACACCCATCTCTGTTCAGAGAAACAAGCACCAGATAGACAGGAAGCTTTACCTCAAGAGAAAACAAAACACTCACTGAAAATATAACCCTGTTTTGACAGAAACCTTGCAAAACCCCTAAAGACACAACTAAGTGTTGATTTACTAAGAATTAACTGACTGACATGAAAGCTTCACCATTGTTTAGCTGATTTAGCAAACATCCGGAAGCGCGTGCGTCAAAACACCAGAAGTCACATACGACTTCCGGGATATATTTTTAAAAGTAAAACTACAGACCGAACGTCAACGAAATTATATCCAGAAGAACTTTGGTAAAGTTCTCCTGGATATATACATATCCATTTCTTTAGATTACACAAAATTAAGATACAAGTTTTTTTTTAATATATGCTACTAAAACCTGTTGTGTACTTTTTCCATCTCATTGTCCAATATGATGGCTTTACCTGTGTTGAGGTTGTGAGATAGCTAAAAGAACCAGAACGAAATTTATGATCCATGATCATTGTGTTTTCATTTTTTTATATGTTTGGTGTACCGCTGGATTAACATTTTCACCTTTAATTATTATAATGAAAAAAATGCATTTTTTTAAGACACCGTATTGTAAAACAGTGACAAATGAAAAAAAAAATTTAAGACTATTATATTGGGACACAGAATGTAGAGAAAACATTCAAAACTAATCAGCAATGTTTTCAATATTAGCATTTGCATCGACAACATTTGGACATTGTATTAAAAATTCACTTTTATTTTGTTATCATTTTCTCTTCTTGTATTTGGCTTCCGGTGACTACTTGGGGAAGCCGGTTCATACCGCTCTGCACCGGATCTGAGGCGCGTCAACTATGCCGCATTCGCTTACTTTTCAGAAACACGGCAATTATATGAGGTATACCGGCAGAAAAACCTCGACCCTCGCCCACGTCGACTGCAGTAAAATATATTTCTGATAAATGTCTTACATGAAATCGCTTTTCTCACAAGGTCTTTAAAAAAATACTGTTTACAATCAAATGTACTCAGAAATAATATAAGCTTATAAAAATACACTGAAGAAAATCTTAAGCGTAGGAGCTTCTGAGAAGTCCACAATGGCACATCAACTGACTTTCTTAAGTTTGCTGCAATGCACCGGCAAACTAAAGTATGTACAACAATGACAACGCATAGAGAAAAAAAAGTGTTGAGAAGTATCAACATACCATCAGCTGAAATCGATAAACCTGAGCATTTTCTTTGAAAATATGAGTTGTTTTTTAGACGAGGACGAAGTGCTCCGATATTAAATAGGAGGAGACGTTTGGGACAATTGCGTCATGAATCCGCCTTCTTGACTATTGAGAAAACAGATGTCCCACAAGTTGGCAATGATTTCCAAAACACACACACAGAGAAATAAATAGTCGTGTCTTTGGCAAGTCCTTTTCCACGAAAGCGTGAATTGCATAACTGAAATGCAAATATGTGATAGCATATTTGTATTTCTCGACGTCCTTGGGTCAAGAGCAGATGATCATTTTTCACTGTTTGGGCAGTCTGGGACAGGGAGGGATCAGATGATGTGGCCTTTTAAACTCACTTACCCTCTCAGACTTATGCACTGGAGAGTGTAACCTTACTTTAAACACTGCATGGGCATTATAATTAAAACGCAAACTTTTATAAAAACAAATTGTAGAAAGCAGTTAATTATATTTCTGAAACGCCCATCCACTACTGTACTAAATGGACATATTGGTGTGATGCATTTTAAAGCAGGGTTGTCTTCACTGAGACTGGATGAACATTAGAAGTCTTACTACATGGTCAGACACTAACAGCCTATTACTGAAATAACTAAAAATACGATCCGATGCAGATGAGCCAAAAACATGTTTTATTATTTTACTGTAGAGTATGTGGAAAAGGGTGTAACTACTGCAGCGGCGCAAGGGTTAAATGATAAATGCGAAGTAGGTTTGTACAACTGTGAAAATGTTTCACTATTGTTATTTTCAGCACCCTGATCCAAACAAAGTTTTTATAATATAAGGAAGGAAGATCTGGTTTCCAAATTAGGATGTATGAGACGTATTTGTAAATCATGTCATCGAACAATTAACTACGAGACTTAATAATCAATGCCAAAATTTAGCCTGAAGCACCCTCTCGTGTTCAAATTAAGGTAACACACCATGCAACAGTAAGAAAACGCTGCAGTCTCAATCAGATCAGAAAATATATTGTCAGAACAAAAAGCGTCCTTATAAGTGAGATCCTGACATTCAGTCAGAGATAAAGGTGCATGTAAAGCACTTATGTACAACAAAAACAAAGCAGTTTATATAGCCATTTGTGTTTAAAAGCAGACACTAAATAAACATGAACCTTTTAGAGGGGCTAACTGGGATTGTATGGCTCGACTATCTATATCAAAAAGAGGTTTGAGAGGGAGAGTGAAATGTGCAGCTCACGAAGACCCGATGAAAGAGTAAAGGAAGCAGAAATCATAATGAGTATAAAGTGACTGCAGCATAATGAATATTTCAGGGTATTTCTCAACATTCAACAGTCTGCTTGTTACAAATCACCATATACTTCCTGGTGCTGTATCCTTATTCATTTACATGTGTTTTGTTTTGTAAGCAGGCATTAACAGAAGTCTTCAGGCCAAAGACTGGAGCTCAGTCACTGGAATTATTAAGGACGCCAAATCAACAGAAAAATCAGTGTGGATTTTAATTTTATAATCTTGCAATATTTCTGCTTCATTTCTGTGTTTCAAAATAACGTAAAACCCAAATTTAAAAAACAAACAAACATAGGAAACATGTCACATGTTTAAACTATGTCATGAAAAATGTTAGCTCATTTTTTAAAAGGTTTGTATGGGTAAGTAAGTGGTACTACAAAGAATCCGCTTTGGGAACATTTTGTAACTCGGTTAACTCGTAACAGGTCAGTAACATGATTGGGAGTAAAAAGTTTCTCAGAAGTAAAAATGGGCAGAGGTTCACCAGTCTGCAGAAAACTGTCTACAAAGTGCAGAAATCATTTCAGAATAATGTTCCTAAATATAAAGTTGTGAAAATTTGAATCAAAAACAGAGACAATTCTGTCATTAATATCAAAGCATGGGCTCAGAAACACTTCCAGAAATCACTGTCTTGGAACGCAGTTCATCGTGGCATGCACAGTCGCAGGTTAAAGCTCTATTGTGTGAAGAAGAAGCCATGCTATATGTGAACATGATTCAGAAATGCTGCTCTCTTCACCGGCTCAAAGATGATTTAAAATGGACTGAGACAAAGTGGAAGAATTTTCTGTGGTCATAAAAAATCAGAGTTTTTAATTTATTTTGTAAAATACCTAAAACCTGCCGGACACCTACACCTGCAGTTCCCCACCTCTGATCTAGATGAAGTCCTTTTAGGTAAGCTCTGCATATTTCAGCAAGACAATGCTAAACTGTGTACTATCTTGTCCTAGGTCATTCTCTTAGCATCTTAAAGCAAGTTAGGGGTGCTTTGTGCCTTCCAGACCTATCCATTTTTACTCCCATAACTGAAAACCTTTCTTTTTCACCCGGCTCGATGGACCCTGTGTTTAAGCTTTGGTCAGAATTAGGTCTTCACACTATTAAGGACCTCTACATCGACAATTGTTTTGCTTCATTTGCTCAGTTGCAATCAAAATTTATGCTCCCCTCTGCTCATTTATTTAGATACTTACAAATGAGGAATTTTGTTAAACACTCCTTCGCCCATATGGATAAGGCTCATAGTGACTTTTATGATTATTTGATTAAAAATCCCACTTCCAAACACCTAATAAGCCAGTTTACTACACTTTTTACACTTGCACCTACAAACCACATCAAGGATGCTTGGATTAAGGACTTGGAAGTAGACATATCGGATGCTTTGTGGGCCCATGGGTTGAAGAAGATTAAAGAACGCTCTGTTAATGCCAGACTACAACTTATACAGTTCAAGGTCCTTCATCGTTTGCATTTTTCTAAAACGAAGCTGGGCAGCATTTTTCCATCTATTTTGTCTTTGTGTGACAGATGCAAAGCAATGGAAGGAACCCTTGGTCACCTTTTCTGGTCTTGCCCTACACTCGGGAGTTTCTGGGCAGAGATATTTAATATATATAACTGTATCTATGACATCAAATTAAAGCCGTCCTGAAGTCCTCTTCAGAAAGCCTTAATGTTTGGCATGATTGGAGCTAAAAGAGCCCGGAAATCACCATCTCCTCCATTGTTTAGGTTTTGGCTACATGATGATTGCATGTTTGTATATTGAAGAGGATCATTATCGTCTGGCTGACACTCATTTTAAGTTTGTTGAAATCTGGGGCCCTTTTCTCAATCATATTAATGGGGTTCAACATAAACATTAACCTATTTGACTGCATTTTGTGTTTGTGTGAAACTACACTTCTGCCGGACCCTGATTCCTTCTCGGACTTGTTCCCCGCATCTTCTGGACGTGGTGAACTCTCTGTTGTCCTGTCTAACCTCACACAGAAGATCATCTTCTTTGGACACTGGTGTTTCTCTTGAACTTTTGATTTGTACTGGCTAACCGGTGTATTTTTTCTTTTCTTTCCTGTTTTCCTGTTTGTTTTTCTTTTTCTTCTGTGCTTGAATGTTATTATTTTTGAATCTTATGTCCTTTGTCTGGTGTGATTTTATGTAACTTTGAACTTACAATCTTATAAATAAACATAAAAAAACTGTACTGTAAACCCTATTTATTTGTATTTTTCATTTTTTCCAATATTTGTATATTTGATATTTTAATTGAGACTGTTCATAATGCCTCAGAACTATGCACCTCATCCCCCCCTTTTCTTTTTCCACATGTCTGCACTGGATAGGAGCTGCTCTGAATCTCATTATACATGTATATAGTGACACTAAAAGG
>NW_005187414.1:4048443-4050390 GCF_000239375.1 Pundamilia nyererei
TGTTCCCAATGTGCGCATAAACATGTAAAAATGTTAAGTTTAAATGAAACAAATAAATACAAAACAGTTATGGAAACACAACATTTTATGAATGTCTTTGCTCTTATTTTCTTGACAATTCAGAGCATTTAATACTCTCTGATGATGACCTTCAGGGTATAATTATGTTTCATTTACACACATAATTATGTATAATTATGTTGGGCTTGAATCTTATAAACAGAAAAATAGCAGTTACCATGGAATTACAGCCCATAAATGAGGTCAGCTTACATATACTTCACATACCTTCACTGGATGCTTATTATTTACCACGTTTCAATGAATGAATGAACCAGCATCGTGTTTTGCCCGCAGTGTGGCTCTATCTACCGGCGATAAATGCACAGTCATTTTCTATTTCTCATGGATTCTCTTTGAGCCTCACGCTGCTCCACTGAAACTCCATTTGCAGTGATAGTTGTGTCAGAAAATATAAACTTGGCATTTGAAATCTGATCTTTCAAGAGCTTACAATAGATCTCATAAAGCAGGGCATGTCACGGGACGCTGATGATTGAAAAAGAAAATAAAGGCGATTCCTCAGGGTTGAAGTCCCGTCAGTGAGTGGGAATTGCTAAGTTATAATCTTTTATGCCACTGATATGCAGATCCCTGCTACAATTTGACACAAAACCTTGACTTACTGAGGAGGAACGCCACTTTCCAGAACACTGTGCAAAATTTAATATTCTGCAATACGTTCCCACCGAGGTACATCCAATCAAAGAAAATGTGAGATTTCTAAAGTGCAAATTACGCTCAGTGCCTCGTTCTAGCACGCCATCCTGAAATAACATTAGGCTGTGCAACCAACCAATGACTTGTGGTCAAAATAGGCCCCGGGGAACACTGATGGCTCTACAGATCGCAGCATTGCACCATATCCCACCTGTCTGTCAAAGTTGCTTAGACAAAGGAAATGAATACAGAGGGAGAAAGATATGACAGCACGGAAGGCAGGGAGATTGAGAAGATGTGTTATCTGTGTTTGTTTTCGCTAAAGGAAACACAATAACAGCTCAGGGGGCTGCTGCTGTGGGTTTTTAAGCAGCTGCCTGAATCAATGGGGAGATGGTGCTGTGTGATAATAAATTTATCCACGGGCTAAATTTAATTTCCTTCGAAAGAGAAGAAAGAAAAGCACATTATTCCAGTTTTCTGTTTGTGTTTGTGTGACCAGCACCAAGTTATTGGAAGATCTGGGAGTAATGGTGGCACACAGTAACACTCTGATCGCTCTGAAGTCCTCCTTTAATTGGTGTTGACAGAATCCGAGCCTTAGATATTTTTATTCCTTTTCGGTGCAGACAGGCTCAAACTGTCAAAATCTACTTTGCACATCAAAAATAAAGCGACTGCAGGTTTGACAGAGATAATCCCACTGTCTTGTTCTTGTTTTTGTTTTTTTAAGAGGGACAGATCTCTATTTGCAATCAAGATCAAGCAAAGAGAGAGCGTTACCTTAAATGCATATATACCTGATATTTACAGCTAACCAGTACATGGTTCAATTTAAAAGATATCCATCAGTCAGTGATGCACGGTCTAAACACCAGAGTCTTTTCTGCGACACGTCTTGGTAAGAAACGAGCAGTTTGATTCAAACTAAGAAGCAAACTTAAGGTCGTTCAGATCCGTGTGCTGTACTCACTCTCCGGGCTCTGTGACACATGGTTGTCCTCCGACTGAGATCTGTGACCCTTGTGTGGGCAGAAAGGGATGTAACGAGCCCAAGATTGAGATTGGAGGTGAGAAGTTATGCCAAACGGAAGATCATACACCTCATCAGTTTCCAAACTGCTGCTAGAGTCTTGAAGATACACGTTTTCCCAGGCTAAGAGGCCACGTTCACGTTTAGTCCCTGAATGGTATGAAGAAGGCTGTTAGTTGAATATGCCGCACCTT
>NW_005187414.1:4051563-4093713 GCF_000239375.1 Pundamilia nyererei
GCACTGATTGCAGCTTTAACTGTATTTATTACCTGCATTTACCAAGAAGTCCCATTGAGATACCTCTGTTTTACAAGTGAGACCATACACGCATACACGCATGCTGAGGAGGCAACATGCACAAAAGCAGGGCCATACGACTAGTATACTTCAATGATATGCTGGTATAAATATCTATCTTAAATACATCTGTGCCATTTGTTATAAAAAGTCTGTATTATTCAAGAGAAGCCATCCATTACAGCTTACCAGGAATTGTGTTATCTAAGAAGAAGCCAAGGAAGCCTCCTACAAACATATGAGTAGTCAACAATATTTGCAACACTTGATCCACCTCCTTGACACCTGAGAGAAAAAAGTATCACAAAAGATTTTGGATGATTTGCTTTTTATTTAACATTAAAAACTATTTATAGTGATATTTTCAATGGTGATTTTACCTGTGTCAAGAAAAGTGGGATTCTTCATGATCCAATTTGGAATAACAAGTGCAGAAAACATGGAGAAACCAAATATAAAGATATTCCGAGAAGAATTCATATCTGTGGACTGCCATGTAAGATGTGTCAGCAAAACACAGATAGTAGCAAAAATGTAAATGATTAAAAAAAAAGGATTTAGCACGGTTGTTTACCTGCAGATTAGAAATTCCAGCAGCTCCTATGACTCCAAACATGATCATGAACATCCCTCCAATCACAGGTGTAGGGATGGTTGTGAAGATTGCTCCAATTTTTCCCAGGATCCCCATCAAAATCATGACAAATCCACTCAGAAGAATCACTGTTCGACTGCCCACCTGTTGCCAAATGAAACATCATGCGGTTCATATGTTTTGCCCAGGTAATCAGGACCCATAGCCTCACTCATAAATTAGGTTTGCAGTCTTGATTCTTGTGTTGAAAGATAATTAAGCTCCAGAGTGGAACATTTTATGCAATTCATATTCACAGTATCTTACTCTGGTGATGCCGAGGGCTGCCACATTCTCGCTAAACGAAGTAGTGCCATTGCCCGTGCCAAACGCCCCTGCCAACAGAGACCCGACTCCCTCGACACCGATGCCACGATTGATGGCGTGCTTGGGGGGAGGCGGTGCTCCTGACAGCCTGGCACATGCATGGTAGTCACCCACAGACTCTGCCATGGAGCATATTATTCCAGCAATAATGCCAACCACACCTGCCAGGCTAACAGTTGGCAACCCCCATTTACCTGAATAGGTAGGTCAACAGTTAGGCTTGTCACTGATGAATACGTCTTTTGCCATTGTTTTAATTCCCTGTGAACTCACCAGGATAAGTAAATGTGAACCAAGAAGCCTCACTCACGACATTTCCCTTCACATCTGTGCGAGCCAGGTAGCCGTATTCATCTGGATCAGATGGCAGGACATCATGGATGGTGAGGAGGTAGCAGACTAACCATGAGACTGCAATGCCCAGGAGAATCTAATCAACATCTAACATTAGTATTAGAGCCAGTATGTTTTTGCTACATCACATATGAAGTCGAATTTTAAGAGAACATACTGGCATTATCTGAAAGAGAAAGAACTTTGAGACGTGCAGTTTCTTGATCTTGTTGTATGCAGGAACAGGGATTGGTATGCGGCGGAGGTATTGAGAGAAAAGGATGATCAGCACTGTGGTCCTGTGCATAGAAAAGAATAAGCAAAAGGTGATGAATGCAAACAAAAACTCAAAAAACATCAACACAAACTGCTGAATTTAACTAATTTAATTGCATGTAAAATTCCCATGTCATTTTGTTACAAGTTGCACAAGTACAAGTTGTTACATTTTATGGAATATAGTCGAACTAAATTATTTGATTGTTTGATACCAAACACATTTTCCTTAAAGATTTTTGTATTTTATTAAATAAATCTTTGATTTTTTAAAAAAATATTTCAGTGCATTTTACTCAAAATTATGACTTTATATTTATTGTGTCATTGGAATCCCATATGGAAAAGATATATATAAATCTTATAAAGTTTCTGTCTTGTGTGAAACTTGTATGAAAAGCATACAAGAGTGAAAACAGATATAAGATCCCTTGAAAAATTATATAAATGAAACTTGTAAGTTTTGAAAACTTACTAAAACAATATATGAAAGTGGCCACTTTCATGAGTAAATCATATAAGCCTTATATGATTCACTATATGAAGTAGGCCACATCTGCTGCAAGTCTTTTATAAGTTTTTTCTATTTCTTTTCCATATGGGAAGATACTGGTGATACCGCTGTAGACACCATGTTTAAATCACTAGCTTTTGGCTGTATGCTAAACCACGACAAGACAGAATTTACATCCTGATGTAAGTCTAGACTGTGACCTCGTGGGATGAAAATCTTCAACCCCATACTGATGCTTCAGAGTGGTTACATACATAGCAGAAATGCCCCAGTGGCTGCCTGCCTTCACTCCAGCTGAGTCGTACAGCGACAGGCCTATGAGTGACACGGTTGGAGCAATGGTTAAGGGGCCAATGAAGCGCATGAGGAAGCCGATGAGGCCAGAGAAACCAACCAAGACCTGGAGGAGAGAGGCCACCATAATAGAGCCCTGCAGCTGTGGACGGGAACATAGTGTTCAAGAACATCAGTATCAATGTCACCGTGCTTTCTTTGGCTGAGTGATAGACTTAAACAATGAGTACAACTTGTTACTTCCTGGAGTGCAAACCACATGTGTTCACTGAATAAATCATGAGCTCTGCAGAAGTGCTGTTATGTTTTTGTTAGCGTGCTTTTAAGCAAAGATTTGGTTGCGCAGAATTTGCGTTGGCTCACTGTTCTCATGCGGGTCTGCCACACTTCTATGAAGACAGGTGAGGAGGTATTGACCAGGCTGGCATTCTTGGTCCAAGCTGGGCATTCCCAGTCTGGCATGGACAACAAGGCCATGGCTGGGGTCACCAAGGCAAATGTACCTCCCTGTAGGATGGGAAGCCTAGAAGTGTGACATAAACAGTAATAACTTTCAGATAAACAGACAATCAGTTAGACCCATAGTTAGCACATGGTACGCTAACAAAAGAAGACAGTAGGTCGTTAAGCACAAGCTAGCAGATTCAATTTTCTTTTTAGTAAGCTTGTTTGTTTTTTTAGCCTAAATTATGCAATACTTTGCACAAAAAAGTCACTGTACGTCTTGCTAACAGCCCATAGCTTTGTGCCCTATAGTGCTGACATGGTTGCATGTCCAGAAAGACAAAATTAATAATATTTATCATAATAGCAAGCTAACATTTACTAAGATGCTAAGATTTACTACAAGCACCAATTGATGCCTGTTTTTTTCTTTTTGTTGTTATTTAATAATCTTTCTAATTCAGCTACCTTTCAAACTTAACATGTATTCGTGTCATAAGTACATTTTTTTTTTATTAATTCCTGTCATAAAAATGTGATTGGAATTTAGTAAAAGAAACAAAGTATCTATGCAGTGTTGGGCAAGTTACTTTGAAAAAGTAATTAATTATAGTTAGTAGTTACTTCTTCAAAAAAGTAACTGAGTTACAACATTCTAAAAGTAATTAATTACTTGAAAAGTAACTATTGCGTTACTTTAAAAAAACGTTTAACCCTCTGGGGTCCAGGGTATAATTGGCCATTTTTAACTACTTTTGATTTTCCCTCCACATTTTACCTTTAAAAACTATTTACTTTGCCTTGTTTGGTATCATCCTTTTCAGCACAACCTCACGTGTCTGAATTTACAGTCATGTTTTCATTTTGACATACTGTATTAACACAATTGATCTAAAATCAGACAAAAAACATAAAATCAGAGTAGAAAAAGTTATATTTTTTTACTGTAACAACCACAAACATGTTTATTGAATCATATTTCATAACTTTAAATATAAATATAAATAGTCGATTTTAAAATCATATGCACAAGTTTTGGAAACAACAAAGTTATTTGCATCCATTTACCTTTTACCTTTTTTTAAATAACCATTTCAAACTATTCACAGAACAACCAGCTGTTCTGCATTCAATAAGATGCCACACAAATTATTTGTGCCACTCCAAATATTTCTGTCCACTATAAAGAAGAACATCACAGCCTGATACCTGCAGGTCTGACAGCAGCAGGTGTATCACTCCTGTTTCTACCTGGAGACAGCAGTCGCCTCATTGTTCTCACACACAACACAAAACAACACAAAACTATCCACAACACTACACATATTACGTTATTCCCATCACTGTATCTATGTAAATATTAGAATTTTACTGAATTTTTGAACATGGTCTTGCTCATCCACGGCAGCAACATCTTGTGCAGACAGAGTTGTATTAACTATTAAGTCAATATCAGACCATCCCTAAAGGATACAAAGCAGCAATAACCCAGCAGCAGCACTATTACCTGACACCAAAGATGACCTGCAGAATCGTGCACAGGCCAGAGACGAAGAAAATGTTGTTAATGAGCTGACTCTGGGTCAGGCTGTCATGCTGCAGACATAGGCCCTCTGAGAGGATGAGAGGGATGGAGATTATCCCACCAAATGCTGTCAGGTAATGCTGTAGAAGAGACAAACAGTGATGATGATGACAAAACGATGGCAGTGATTACACTGTTACCAACATTAGTGAAACAGAGAGAGCAGAAGGCCTATAAGGCATCCGTGTCACTTATGGTATGGGGTCATTTTCTGTATTTGTACACAAACAAAAAGGGGTTGCTTTTAGACTCCTTAACTGCTGTTGTGATGTTTACAGTTGGATCTCTGTCCACCACTACACTTTCAAAAGTAAGTGGACAACCTAATGTAATAAGAAATACAAGGATTGTGTTTAATACTTGAAAATCACTTGCAGTTACTGACTGCCTGAAGTCTAGAACCCATGGACATCATCAAAAGCAAAAATGTCCTCCCCTGAGACACTGTGCCACAGAAAAAATATCGAATTTCTTTACCTTTTATGTCATTATTTGTTTACTCTGTGAAGTACTCGCCAATCAGTTTGGCAGTATTTGTTTGAATCTGAGCAGAGAGTACAGCCCTGTACACTTTACAATGCATCCTCCTGTTTCTATGAGCAGTCACATCATCAATAAACACCACTGGCAGCCACTCATGCACGTGCCTTAACATCAGTTCCACCATACTTCACAGATGATGTGATATGAGCTGTTCGTCTCGTTCTTCATATGTTTCCCAGAACTGTTCAGTCTCTGTTAGATGTTTAAGTCTAATCTGTCTGCACCTTTTTGCATTTGCATTCATGAAGAAGTCTCACAGAGATAAACCTACCTCCTTGAGAGCGTTCTTAAAGTTCTTTTTCTTAGCCATGGAAAAAAGTCTGGTATCGTGCACTTTAGTTGTCACCTGTGGTCTTTCAGGAATTTTGATGTTGTTGAGTTGACCTGTGCATTGATTCCTTTTAAGATTGTTATGACCACTCCTACTGTTTTTGCTTTCTCTGGTTTATTTTGAATTTTCATCCCAATTATAGAATTTTTTATTTGCAGAAACATGTCTTTGGATCTCATTTGAGAGGGAAATCCAAATCTAAATTCAGCCCTTAAACTGCTTGCTAAGTGGGTGTCCAGTTACTTTTGACCCTCTGAAAATAGGGGGCTTTGTCATTGTTCAAAAACTTTTGGATCTGATTATACATGACTGATAAATGGATGAAAAAGACAACAATACACCAAGCACATCAAAGATTAAACACACCTGAATAGCCAAGAAAATGCACAGGTACCAAGGTGGAACATCAGTCACACAATAGGTCGGTTTATTTCTGTCTCCATCTGTTTCAGACGTTTTACACGCCTTTCCTTTGAGGTGATCATTAACTCGCTCATCCATCTGTAATATCATAGAAAAAAAATCAATCAAAAAATCAATAAAAAAGAATCAGTATGCCAAAATAAAAGGAGATGAAAAATCATTATCTCAGGACTAGTTCACTTCCAGTTTATATAAAAACAGGGAACAAAAATTTTACTGAGGACAAACAGTGCTTTAGAAATTTATTATTATAATTGTTGTTTCTGTAACGGTTAATCCACCAGCATGTGCAAGCTCTATAACTGAAATAATAGTTTTGATTGTAAAATACAATCAAAACTAAATAAAAGTGTAAATTTTGAAATTTACACTTTTATAAATAAAAACCCCAATAAAACAGTAAATCACATGATCATTTTTAACTAGGATGCTAAATATACGAAAAAATTTAATTATTTTAGCTTTCAAACAAAGTTTTTTGACAGATGCTAAAATGTGTGAATTCTCGTTTTTATGACAGGTGGTCCAATAAATTTTTTTAAGCACTGTACTAGTGTAATGACCTGCCTTCAGCTGCTTTTTATGACTTGCAAATATTCATTATTTAACACTGAATCATTGAATAATTTGAGGTTTTATGTGCACGTTCAGGCAGAGAGTAGATGCAATGGAATGCAGACACAGACATCATAAAGCAATTTATTTCTTTATTGGACTCGTATGTTTAAAAGAAAATACCATATTGTGTATATGTGCTCTAAACTGCAGCAAGCACTAGTAGATTGCAAAACTTTCAAAACTTTCTCACCCTTTACTCGCACTGGATCACTTAGAACAGAGTTAAGTGCAGCTCTTATTGCAGTTAAAGGCAATCTGAACGTTTCCAGGTGCCTATTGATGCTGACCTTATTTAGAAAGAATGCTCAAAGAAGCAAACAATGGTATCTTTTACAAAAACACGTTATTGTACTCACATCAAACGCAAGATTGTCGAGTCCACTGCTGTCCACCCCAGAAGCCATTGAAATTTCAAAATGAAGCAGATTTTCTAACAAGAGATGAACCAAACTGTATGTACAACAATGTACTAACAAGCAGTTGTTACTTGTTAAGGAGCCAAAGGTGGACAGGACGTTGTAAAGGTGTCTTACTGGCAGTGTCTGCCTTTCAGAGTATCACATTTACAGCTAGTACTGTTATGGTCATCCCGGGACTAAGTTCAGCTCCGGGCACCCGTGTTAATTATTTTTTAACCATGTGGACTTCCTAGCGCTAAAGGTAAGTTAGGAGAACAAGGTAAATAAATGACACTGACTATTGCATTTGTTCATATATTATCCAGTTTCTGTGAGTTAAAAATTATGCACTTTTGCTTTCAAGGTCTGATGTGACCCCCCCTTTTCGCTCCCGGACATCAGCTAATGGGAATACTTGCCCAATCGTCTAATTTGGGTTGAATTTTCTAAAAGAATAAAACACTGATTCATTGAGCCTCATTCTTCTTATTCTATCTGTGGTAGAACAGCCAGTGTGCTTAAGGTCACTGTTTTTCTTTATGCACCACATTCATCTTCAAAGAATTCAGAATTTCTTGCTCTATCAATGATTACAACCTATCCCAGCTCGATGCAGGAAAACAGACACACTATTATGCTCCCTCCACCGTGCTTTACCCTCGGATAGAAGATGCTGCAGTGCCAGTGTTTTCGTTTTCCATCTCCTCACTGCAAAAAGGTCCTCGGGTCAAATCCACTGGGCGATTGTGGAATTTGCATGGTCTCCCCTTGTCTGAATGGTTTTACACCTGGCACTCTGGCTTACATACCAAGCATGTTATGTTAATTGGTTAATTGTCTGTCTCTCTGTGTTGGTCCTGCGACTTGCCCAGGATGTCCCTTAGCTCTTGCCCTATGAAAGTGAGGATGTTGTGACACTGAATTGGATAAATGGAAAAAAATAAGTGAATGGATTTTATTTACATAGATAATCTTTAATTGCACTCATGGCTCGTGTTCAAATATGATGATTTAATGCAAAAAGCATAAAAATTAAAAAGGTTGACTTCCAGGAACCTAACTTACTCTAAATAATCGTAAAGTCCAGTAAAAGCTGTGATAAGTTGACAGAGAGTATATATCAGCAATAGTGATAAAATGTTGTATGATTAAGGATGGTGCATGATTGGGGATATACTTCCCAGCAAGGAGAAAGAGATGTGAGAGAAATGTGGCCATGCAGAGCTGTATCTCCTGCTGTATTCTTGCTGTATGTCAGCAAGAATGCCGGAAAACTAATAAACTAAAAATCCTGAAACTTGGTGGAGAGGTGGTGTGATGGTTCAGAGATGAAAGCGTCCAAATACATAACACCAGAGGCAGATAAAAAGATTGAAAACACTGAGTCTAGGCTTGGGGTCTCATGCCTTAAGCAAAATATACAAGGGAAAAGGTAAGAGGCAAGGTCCAAAAATCCCAAAGCACACATGAAACTTTTAAGAGATAAAGTATAAATTAAAGTAAAGGATATTCTAAAGTCATACACAAGGAAATCTACAAGAGAACATGAGGAAATAAATGTATAAATGTAAATGGGAGGTTCAGCAGTGAGTACGAGCATAAAATAAATCTGGCAAATGTGAATATGAGTGGGTGCATGAACTCACCAATCATTTTGTATTTCCTTCTGATATCTGTACCTGAGCTGAGGTGACGCAAAAATTTCCCCATTGTGGGATCAATAAAGTCTTATCTTATCATAACTTCTTAACAAAAAAAACACTTGTGGGTGGTAGCAATCCTTTGCAGGTTTTAGGGTGGGGCCTAATCATTGCTGTAAGTGGGTGTGTTTGTTTGACAGTAATGTTCAATTCAATTCAATTTTATTTATATAGCGCCAAATCACACCCGATGTAATGTTTCCCAGAGCAACACTAACAAGATGACACTGTTCCCATCACCTTTCTGAGGGTTTAACGCTGAGATCAGAGTACACCGAGGTAAATGATTGTCCGATTAAACTCATGACGAAGAAAACTCACGGGAAACTTTAAAAAAATGAATATGTCATAGACAGGATATTTGGGCGTGGACTGAGCGGCTTTAGTGTCTCAGTGGGTCTGATGTTTAAAAAATTGTTTTCTTCTTTGATTTGCTGATTTCATGTTGAACTCATAGATAACACTGACAGATTCTATTTGATGGCTTATAGTTTCCATGTGAGACTTCTATTACAGACTATTACAGGTTACAAAATTGTTAGATAAAAAGATTCATGCCAGCAAGCACTCTTTCTTTTTCCACAAAGCAGTGAGGAGAATGTGAGTGTTGATTAATGCGCTGAGCCGGGTATGGCAATATATTTTGGCAATATATGTCACAGTCATCAGATGAAAACAGACTCCAGTGTCCAGTTAGGTAACAGAAAGAGGGTCAATTGCAGTGCTGTTCTTTGTCTCTACAGCAGCAACATTTAGGTGTTTGATATGAGATCATAGCAACCCAGACTCACCTACTTTCCAAAGCTAAAGTCAGTGTAATCCATGAGTTCACACAGTTGTCTCACCTATTCTGACTGAGCTGAAGCAATTACACTAGCAGAAACAGAACTACGGGATAATAAAACCAGATCCACCCCAAAGCCAAGAGAAATCCTTTTACTGGGTGTAGATATTTAGTTAGCAGCGCCACAAGCAAGCTCTTTGCACTTTGAGATAATTCTAATATCTGTGTCTGTGCTCGCAATGTGAGCTCCGCGAGCACACTTAGAAAGTCATTTATATTCTAAATTACTCTTTGCAGAACACCATGCTTTAACGTCACTGGCTGCGATACGGCAAATTATTAACACCCTGCAACATTTTCATATGCAGTGCCTCTTTATCATTTTGTATCATTACCAGACAGATTAATTTTTTATATTCTGAGATTAGAAAAACATTTCAGTCCATTTGTGTGGATAGAGCAAGTAAAATATGATCTCTTTGATCATTAAAACACTGAAGTATTTTCTGTAATGTGTTTTGTTGCAAGTATTTACAGTGGGGGAAATTTAATCCCCTGCTGAATTTTTAAGTTTGTTCGCTTGTGATGGTGCTTTCATTTTAATGGATGCAGACAGAATATAAACCAAAAATCCAGAGAAAAAACATTACAGAAAAAGTTATGAATTGACTTGCAGAATTTGCTAGAACTCTGGATGCCACACATTGGTTGTATGCCCATTAAAATCAGCCATCCAGTCATTTACAGATACTCCTAATCTCCGTACACAGAATCAGTTTCTTCCATTCCAACCTCTCCACTACAATGTGCAAGACCAAAGAGCTATCAATTATTTGGCCATGGAAGAAATATCAAATGACCATCACTTGCTCTTGGTCTGAAGATCTTGCTTCATGGGGGTGAGGATGAACATGAGAGAGATGGACGATCAGCCCAAAACTTGTTAACAATGTGAAGGCAGTTTGGATCAGAGTCACCAAGAAAACCTTTGTTAACTAACTACATTGTAATGGACTGAAATATTGCTGGTCTTTGTGCTCAAGAAGACACGAATGTACACCTGTTTTATGAATGATTCAGAGAAGGCTTGGGAGCCAGTGCTGCGTTCAGATGAAACCAAAATCGAGCTCTTTAGTATCGACTTGACCCGCTGTGCTTGGAAGAAGAGAATCAATCAATCAATCAATCAATCAAAACTTTATTCGCCACATGCAGGTTGCAGGTTGCCCCCCCCCCCCCCCCGACCTTACACACACAACACAGACATCACATGGGGATACAAGTCAGAGATCGGTAGAGTTACAGAAAAACACTGAAATGTACACTACAATGGGAAAGTACAAGAGGAAAAACAGAGACCTCTACTCATGCTGTGCTTCCATGGTAGGACGGCATGAGAACAGGAAACAAAAAAATGCTGAGAATGACCTAAAGAACATCTCTACACAGTAAAGCAGGAGGCTGTTTTCTCCTGTGGGTACAGGACGCCTTCACTGCATTGAGCAGCCATGTAACACAACATCTTGGATGAGAACCTCCTTCTCTCATCCAGAACACTGAAGACGGGTTGTGGACTAGTCTTCCAGCATCACAGTGAACCAAAGCATGTAACAAAGGCAACAAAGAAGTGACTAAAGAAGAAGCACATTAGACTCTTGGAGTGGCTTAGCCAGGCTCCAGACCTCCATCCTAGAAAATCTGTGGACTGAGTTGAAGTTTCAAATACCAAGGATTTAGGGTGTTTCGGTAAAGAGTAAATTATTTTCCCCACTGTAGTTACAACAAAACACTTGCAACAAGATGATGACCAGACACACATCATCCTGTGCTGAATGACGTTTCCCTGTTTAAAACGTGACAGCTGCAGTGATGCATCTACGTTACGTTCAGTCATCGGTTAGCAGTGATGTGACTGAGACTCGTGTTCACATTCATGCATGCAAATCTGCTCTCAGACTCATGATGGCATGTTCTGGAAGGAAAAGGCTGGATGCAGAAATGTAAACACATGGCATAGAAACAGCAAAGGAAATGCAGCTAGTGGACTTCAGGGCACACACAACAAATGCTTCATGTCATATTTATTGATGCAGCAACTACAGACTATCAATGAGCCCGAGGGAGCACATAAAGAATGTGCGTTCTCTTTCAAACCCTCTGCAGCAGTGTATGTCACCACAGCTGCATTGTATATAATCAGGCTCATTTTCATTGTATCTTTTTTCTTTTTAATTTCATAACTTGCCAAAAATACTTTTGGACAACATCTAAACAACTTAGACTATAAAGTAAACATGTGAAACAGGTGAAAATGATTTTTCAATGTCCACGTTTATAGTGAGTAGGGAAGACGGCTAAAGCAGATGACAGCTATCATAAAGTTCACTTTATTGTTTTAATCCCCGGCTATCATTTTCATGCATCTTTGTAGCGGTGATAGTGAGCAGTGAGTCATTCATGTCTTCCTCAGACGGGCCGGTAGACACTGACCGAGGACGTGCGAGTTATACGTCAAACATGCTGCGTTTCTACCTGAATAAAATCAGATAATCAGATTAATGGCTGCCTTTCTCATACATCGTACATCTTGAAATCACAGACCTTTTCAGAGTAAACAAGTGACAGGATCACTCTGTTCAAAAGTGAGTTTAGGGAAAGAAAAGGAAAAATACAACAAATTACCAAACTACCAGTGTGAGTGCCCTTGCTATGAGGCAGACTTAATGATTAAAAAAACATTTTAAACACAGACCTTGTAGTGAAAAATAATTGGGGTTTTATATACGCCAGCATATTTACAGTTTTTGTTTATTAAATAACATAAATAACAATAAAACGCATACATAACACAGAATTATTGGTGTAAGTGTACAGTCACAAACCAGCTTGTTTTCATAATACCTTCTGAAAGGCTCTTTCTCAGCAAGTGATGCACTTTCATGAGAAATTTTAAAGTAAGTTTTCCTTATTCAAAAGATGAAAAAGAGAGCAACCCTCTTTACCTATTCTCCTTGTCTGTGGTTAACTTATCCAATAAACTCAGTGCATCTGGGCATGTAGACATGGTCAGAGGGACACACTGAAGTTTAAACTGAGCATCGTAATCGGGAACAAAGGCGATTTATGTGACTTTGTACGTGGCATGGTTGACTTTGATGGGCTGGTTGGAGTATTTTAGAAATTACTGGTCTACTGGGATTTTCAGCAAAGAGAATGATCCGTAAAATATAGAAAATACCCAGTAAGTGTTAGTTCTCTGCGTGAAAATGCCTCTTTGATGCCAGAATTACAGGAGAATAACCAGATTGCTTTGAGCTGATAAGAAGGCAACAGTAACTCAAATACGAACGTGGCTCAGGGGGTTGGGAAGCGCATCTGTAACCGGAAGGTCGCCGGTTCGGTCCCCGGGCTCTCTGTCCTGGTCGTTGTGTCCTTGGGCAACACACTTTACCCTACTGGTGTTGGCCAGAGGGGCTGATGGTGCGATATGGCAGCCTTGCTTCTGTCAGTCTGCCCCAGGGCAGCTGTGGCTACAACCGTAGCTGCCTCCACCAGTGTGTGAATGAATAGTGGCATTGTAAAGCGCTATATAAATCCAATCCATTATTATTATTAAATTACAACACATCAGCAGAACACCATGTCGGGTACTACTCCTGTCAGCTAAGAAAGGGACTGAGGCTCCAGTTTGCACAGGCTCGCCAAAACGGGACACCAGAAGGTTGGAAAAATGTTGCCTGTTTGGATGAATCTCAGTTTCTGCTGTGACATTTGGATGGCAGGATCAGAATTTGATGTAAACACCATGAAAGCATGGATCCATCCTGCCTTGTATCAGTGTATCAGTGGTTCAGACTCCTGTGGGGAAATGGTGTGGGAAATATTTTCTTGGCACACTTTTGGGCTCCTTAGTACCAACTGAGCATCGTTTAAAATCCACAGCCTATTTGAGTGTTATTGCTGACCATGCCCATCCCTTTATGATCGCAGTGTGCCTGTGTTTTGATGGTTGGTTCTAGCAGGATAACACACCATTTTATGAGGGTCAGATCATCTCAAACTGCTTTTTTGAACATGACAATCAGTTTGCTGTATAATGACCCACAGTCACCAGATCTCAATCCGATAAAGCACCACTGGGATGCAGTGGAACAGGATGTTTTCATCATCCGACAACAGCTGACAAATCTACATAAACTGTGCGATGCGGTCATGTCAACATGGACCAAAATCTCTGAGGAATGTTTCCAGCACCTTGTTGAATCTGTGCCACGAATAATTAAAGCAAAGACGATCTCTGATTACTCTCTTTTCCACAGTTGGGCGTTTTTGTAAGAGAACACTACTAGAAATTCATCAGCAACTAAACAGAATAACAAAGAGGCATTATCACATGTGTGCTTTGAATATTTAGTGATCAGCTTACACAACAAACATTATGTGCTGTTGGCTCCCACATCAAATATGCAACAGATCTCCAGATGAAGTGTGTTCAGTGTTAATAGGTCAGAGATGGCAAATAATAATCGCAAGATGATTTTGTTTTGATTTGCACACATAGATAAAATAGACAGATAGTAAGTATTATTTATTGTTTTATTGTCCTGCAGAGCACACCGGTGTGATGCAATTGGTGTAATGCAATCTCCTATTTGAATCTAGCACAAAGGTTACCTTTCAAACCAAAAGGCCTCACCGTGAATGCAATCAAGAAGTTACCTCTAGGCTCTGTCTGAGGCCAGTATAACACACTGAAGCTTTACACTTATTGACAAGCTTTAAACCTTTGAACCTGAGGCCGAATTTAGATAAAATAATCCAATTTCTTATTCACCGCTGTCTCGGTCCTGACTCAGACCACTCAGTGTTGTCACTCCTGTGAAGAATGCAAAACATTAGTGTCATTCAAGTAAAGGGTTGAAGGTCACAGCAGTAAAGATGCTTTAGGGGAGAATCAGCCAATTTTAATATCACTTCAGTCGAGATTTTAAAGCAGTGAACCGCTTTTCCCTAACATGTTTTTATACTCAAAAGTTACTGCTTTACTGCACAGAAAAGGATTGCATAACTTAGTTATTGACATGTTTTACAACCTCTGCAGTGAGCTTAAGGAGATAAAGCCTTCCCTGTAGGTATTTTGTAAGCAGTTCACAGGTGCTTAATCCGCGTTACAGTCATAATCATGCAAAATGCAATATAATACTCCCCAGTCTGGACACTGTGTCCAAAACAAAACAAAACCACTGTGTAACCATTGTGTAAATTGTAGTTCTCCAGTACACTGTGTCTTATCTGCCTTTCCTCAGCTGCAAGTAGTAGGGACAAAAATCAATGACATGGAAAAGCTAGTTTGTATTTTGTGTTTTTATTTTAAAAAGTCTCTCAAAGTCAAAAAGACACAAGCATTCCTGTGCAGGGACTGTAGTGAAGCTATAAAATGTGATTTTTTTCATGTATTGCCAAGCTAACACCATTCCCATTTTCTTTTATTTAAAAAAAAGAAGAAAAAGAAGAAAAAAAAGAAGTGTTTTCAGCTTTTATTTGCTTCTCCTATGAAGAACAAACGGACTTAGACTGTGAAGCTGTCGTCCCTCTTGTGAGCTCTTTCATGTGCCATATTGACGTGGTATTATGAGACAACAAAGGCAGAAACTACAGCAAACCAGCAAGAAAAAGCAGCGACGAGAGAAAACGAGGGGGAAATAATGGAAAAACTTGAGTGCTCTTTCAAATCTCTCTTAGGAAGAAAATGTGGTCTGATAAAATACAAACACATGCATCGATGCTACACTGCCTCAGCGTCAGCTTGGACTTACGCTTTAATCACTATTTTGATGGAACATTTGTCTGTGTCTCTTCATCACAGTTATTGATTTGATTTATGTGATAGCCACATTAACATAAAAAAAATCAATACTCATTATTTAAACCCACGAGAGGAGAACATAAGCAGCAGGACCACATTAAATGTTCATTCACTGCAGAGGTTCAGTCCAAAAGGTTGTAATTCTGCTGAGATGTGTAGCAGTCAACATTTGTTATGTTTTTGGGATAAAAAAAATATATATGGCGAGTAATAGTGGACATAAATTGTCTGAGCAGAGTGATGCAAAAGTGTTTTTGACAAATTTCACAGAAGCTAAAACTAGAGATCTAACTCTTTTATGCCATCCTTTTCTTTCAGTATAAACTGACTGGATTGAATATTATACTCATCAGCTGAACTGGACTTTGCATGGATCTTGGCTTGATTTGGTTAGTTTATTGGCCTTTTTTCCCGCTACAATTGCAGCACCATAAGTTCTCAATAGAGTTCTTTTTATTTTACTGCCAGCCTTGAGTGCCATGCTGTCAGCAGCAGGCTCCACATAAAAACTTTCATTAGCTCTTGCAACCAACTCGACAGTCTGCTCAAGCCTTCCTTGTACAGTTTGAGATATTTTGCTCTCTTAGCTGAGTGTAGCGATGATGCTATCTCCTCAATAACTATACTTCATTAGCACATTTTGGCAAACAGCTATGTAACCACATTAAAATGAGCCGGTCCTGTGCTACCATAATAAGTACTCTTAATGTTATTCAGCAGGAAACGCACAAGTATTTTGGATGAATGAGTTTTCACTGGAGGTGGGTTATGCAGTCAAAATGATGATATGGATGTATAACAGTGCTATAATGCAAACACACAGTGTCCTCACTGTGTAGTGTAAAGGCTCAGTGACCTTTATTCTTGAAAACCCTGAAAATCCCACATTCACTTTATTCATATTTATTCTCGTTTAAGTAGCACTTGGTATTCTTTTCTCCTTGAAGACTTCGTTAGAATCTTCACCTTTACTAAAATAACATTTAAAAAAATCCCAAAACCATCTGCATTAATAAAAGATGACTCATGGGTGGTGTCAGAAGAGCTCAGTTACAGTACCCAGTTCTACACGTCTACAGCTCACAGTCAGACAAACACTGAAAGAGTGCCTTCAGGTTCAGTGGGGCATTCAGCCCCATTCATTCTCTGTCGTTGGCCTCAGGTTATCGCTCTGATATTTAATTAAGGAGCTGAATTCTGTTATGAAAATGTTGCTGAAGCTGAACAATAAGTGAGGTACATCCAGTAAAGTATTATCATATTATATTATAAAATTAAGCCTTCACCTGCATGGCTGCTAATTAGGATAATCTAGATCCTGAATTAAACAATTAATCAGAGCTAAATCCTCTTTATAGGCCATTTTATCCTTGCAAAAGCCTTTTGGACCCCATTGAGTGCTGTATTGAGAAAGCACCCTGATGCCACAATGAAGGTGCTAATAGCATTACAGATCTGGATAAAGGGAGATATGGCACAGCCTGATGAGTGCATAAACAACCAAGCTGTTCTGTAATGACACCTTCATGGGTCATTTGGAGCTTCATTTTCATTCTTTACAGCTTATTCGTTTCTATCGTCTTTACCCAATGGTCTGCTTGGTCTTGTTTGTTGAATATCTAGCAACAGAAACACCAGGAGCCACAAGTGGTCCAGACTTTTTTCCCATCACAGTGTGGATCCTGCTCTGAAACCTAAACTGTGATGAGGATAATTAGCACAAACAATGTTATAGAAGAAATAGAATTTGAGCGACGCCACATATAAAGTCAAAGGAGGTGGAGGGGCTCTCCATCTTTCACCAACCCCCATAAAATATAGAAGAATACAGTTTTCTTTCATGATTAATTGATTAAGCTTAGAGTTAGAAACACACTGTTTTTAGTTTTTGTTTCACCAGTTTGGTTGATTAATATTAGCTTAGTAGAAAACACAATGACCCACTTTTCTGGTTGATTCAAGGCCTTTTTTCACTCTTGGTTTAGGTAGTTTGTTTTGGAAGTGTGTTTTGATAAATAAGAATTTGGGAGAGAGGTTTAGTATTGTGAGACTTTAAAAAAAATTAACTTGCATTTAAAATGCTTACAGTTCTTTTAAACAATTGATTTAGGTGCTCTAACATAATTTGGGGGCTTGCCTGGGATTTGGAACCAGAACCTACTACAAATCCAGTTCTTGCTGATGGATGTGGCATATTTTTTGCATCAGGCATTACCAAAGTTTTTACAGTTCACCCTGAGAGAGGCATGAAAGGTGACATTAAACGCTACATGTATAAAGGCTAATTTACGCCTGGATGTAGATGTAAAACTGTCTGTGAAGCTGGATTTAAGAAATAAGTGCTTAAAGCTTTAAAAACATTTTTAGCGCCATCTTCTGTCAGTACAACAGTCAATCTTAATAATCCCCACCCACCCACACACACAATGCTGTAATTACTGAATAAACAAAACAAAACACACAATTTCCAGAGTCCTCTAAAATGCTTCGGGGCCTCATACAGCAGCAGACAAGATATATTCCTTTTGGAACAAAGAGAAACTATTTATGATCAGTTGTGCTGTGATAGATGTTAAAAATGGATGGGTGCTAATTAGTGAGAACCTTTAGTCTTTAGTACATCAGACTGTGCCTATATACTAATAAGAAGCTACTCCTTCACAACAAAATATCAGAAAACAATGGTGCATTGACCATAGAATATTAACAAACGCACGTGTATTTGACCAAAAGTGACTGTACACAGACTCCCCTATTGTTCTTGGACTATCATCAAAGTCACACAGTAGGTTTGAGCCAAACACAAAGCTTGTCCCCACCAAAGATCAAAGCGCGGTCGAGGCTTTCATGCGGCCCACTGCATTGTGTTCATCATGAGCCACTTTGCCTTTTGTTCATTCATGTAAATGGAGATGATGAAAGAGGTGGTGTTGCTGCAGACGAGCCAATCTGAGTCGTGCTCTGAGAGACCAGCAGAGCACTCTGGCTTCTCCTCTGAAATCCCCTGTAAGCTCCTACAGTATATCTTCGTGGCTCACTGAAATATTAATCGGGCCTGGAGCAAAAGGGGCAAAGCCACAAAAATCACATATACAGAAGCACATGTGAATGAGCACACATTTACGGACACACACACACACACATTGTTCAGGCCACAGGACTTGTATCATTCAGTGGCTCAGTGCTTTTGATATCTACTGACTGCATGGCTCACTGTGGAATATTGAGCCTCAGACATAACTTCCTCCCCAGAGACAATAGAGGAAACTGCAGAGCTCTTCTACCCTACTGCTGTTCACTGAACACAAAGCATACACACTTGAAAATGGTCCTCCTATATTTCACGCCACAGAATCAGTGTGTATTGCTTGTGTGTGCAATACACCATCTGGCATTACAGTTTTATGTTCTGAACAGTAATTAATTCAGTCACCCCAAAGGAGGCTCTGTGCAGTAACAAATAGAGATGTCAATAACCAGTCATGTAGGGATGACAAGCACAGACAAGAGTTCAGATTTGTGGTAAGCAATATTCCAATTTTGCTTGCAGCGGTTGCAGTTTCTGGACTTATGCTTTCCAAGACATGATTGAATTTGAATGTATTTTGTGGCATTTAAAGGTCAGTGCTTCTCATCGTATGTAAAAAATACTTATCTAAAAACATCCGAGATGGAACCACTTTAAGTTTTAAGCATTCTATATTGTCAAAATTCTCAGTTCACTTTTTAATTTGATTTGTTGTTGTTTTTTCCCTTCTTTTTCCTGCGTCTGATTGCACTGTAGACAAAGAGGGAACAAACTGCTGTACAGGGAAGTGAAAATGATGCAAAGTGCCAAAAAGAAGATGCCAGGACTTGTCAGTTTTAATGTCCTTAGCCATGCTGAGGCCAGCTTACTACGTCTGAGCTCTGTCGCTGCATGTGTCAGCTCATTCCAATCCAGTGTTTGTCATAAAGACAGCAGCACTCACAGATCCTGGCACTGTTTATGCACAGCCTAGTTTCCCACAAAGTTGGGAATGGAAAGAAAATCTCTACACTTACACACACCCACAATTGTACTTTGTACATTGCAGTGGGTAAATGTTCGTGTTTCTCTATGACAGCGGGATTACACACCTGATCAGGCCCACACTGCACCAGAAAGATCACTGAACAATGAAAAAAGGCAACAATAACAATATCAGTAACAATAAAAACACCTCTACACAGTCTTTTTTCTTTTGTTTTCTTCTTACATGCGCACCAGGCAGGATTAACCACAACAACTAATGATGCAGATCTCCATTCGTTTTCCTCTGCTAGTGCTGAAGCCCACTGGCTCCCAAGGGAAAGTGGATGGTGCTCGCTCAAAGGTGGATGAATCACTGGGGAAATTTGGGTACAGTTCTGACTTTCTTTAGCGCGCACACCCAAGCCGTTTGGGCAAATATAAGGGAGGAATTATATAACTACAACCGGAAACCGCAGAGACAACTGATATTTTAAGGGAATTAGCCACCAGGCATAACCTGAAATAAACATAACTATTTTTCTAAGGAGGACACAAGCACCAGCAGCAAACAGAAACTTCTCTGGGAACATCGAAAACGACACTTTCAAAGTAGTCTTGTAAGGTATCACGTTGCATAACATCTTCGGGGTCGTGTCGTGTCCACCCGCCGTACCAGCAGGACAAACACGCCGCATGAACTCTTAATGCCAGCGCCTCTTTAACCTAACGTGTCACCTGAACGCACCGCGACAATAACCGGATTACAATTTGGCTTCCCACAAAATGTCGAAATTCCCATCAAGTCGCTCTCTTTGCAGGTCTAATGAGTCATGACATTAACTGAGCCTAAGGTTGTTCCTCCCACGCCCCTCCAGCCCACTCCTCTCTTTATTTAAGGCGCTCCTCTGCTGCAACACTCAGAGCAGCAGGCGCACAGTCAGCGCAGCTCTCTCCTGCCGCCGCGGAGGGACGAGAGCTCCAGCTTTGTCACGTTTTCCCGGATTTACCCGTCAGCTCGTCACGATGAGACTTGTTCCAGTCGTGCTGGCGGTTACGGCTCTGTTGACAGGTAGGTGAAAGAGTTATGCCCGTCTTTTCATTCTGTTTTTTCACCCCCGTTTTTTGTTGAGTGCTGTACAATAAGTTTCTTCAGGACCATGGACAGAGACGCCATCGATTCCTCAGATTCGCTACAAGCAAACTATTCGCTTATCAGCCTATATGTTTAACACAGATACATTTTTTTTAATTATTCCAATGCAGGAAATCTTGCGCTTCCAGTTGGTAAAGAAGAGCAGAGAGAGGATGTGGTATGTTTTTCGATTCGTTGCTTTTTAATCAAAGCATTTTCTGTGCAAAGATCTATATTGTTTATTTAGCTCATTTGATTTTTCCAGGTAACACGATGTTTGGTTGAAGTTCTGTCCAAAGCTCTCTCCAAACCGGACTCTCAGGTCGATCAGCAATGCAAAGACATCATCCAAGCAGGTCTGTAGCACAAATGATCGGTTGGATAATTCCAGGATTGTTATTATTATTAATTTTTTTAACCTTCAGACGGGTAAAACAGCACTCAGAGCGCAAGTGAGAAGCTCAAAGCTTTGAGCAGGTATAAAATCAGGCAGCATTACATTAAAAATGATCATAGTTTTCACATGACTTCTCTAAAAAAAAGTAGTGCTGATTTCCTCAGATCATTATTCTTTTGATCTAAAGGTTAAAATTCCACTACAAATCCATCATAACTTGCACCTGTGTAGCTCTTTGTGGATTGTTTATAATATTTCTTTTGCTCTGTCACAGGTATTATACATGCCCCGTTGGACAAGAAGAGTGGGGATGGCTCAGTAACTCATGAAGAGATAGTCAAAGTTCACGCAGAGCCAGTGGCAAAGGCAGCAGATGTGAAAGACATCGAGGAACTCCTGAAGTCTGTGGAAGAAAAAAGAGAAAACCCAGAAGATGAGCGCAGCCAAGAATCCTGGAGTCTGGGTGATGAGAAGGACAAGAGACATGAGAACGATGTGGAAGAAGAACGGGAGAAGAGGAGCAGCTGGAGGCCTGGAAGATTCCACCAAAGAAGGCACAAACGAGGAGAGGAAGAAGAGGATGGCGAGCGCAGCCAAGAGAGTTGGGGAGTAGATGAAAAGAGGTCAGACGATGAGGAAGAGGAAGATGAAGACAGAGAGAAGAGGAACTGGAGGCCTGGAAGATACCACCAAAGAAAACACAAACGAGACGAGGAACCTCTAGGAGAAAACGAGGTAGATGAGGAACGTAGCCAAGAGCGCTGGGAAGCAGATAAAAGGCACGGGGATGAGAATGAGGAGGAGAGATACAAACGCATTTGGAAACCTACACATCGCTATCATCACAAGAAAACCCTCCACAAACGCAGCGACGAGCCATCAGAGGGCGAGGAAGATGGAGAACGTAGCCAGGAGTACTGGGATTTTGATGCCGGAAGAGATAAGAGGGACTGGAGACCTGGCAGGTACCACCAGAGGAGACACAAACGAGATGAAGAGCTGTCAGAAGAAGCCAAAGAGGAGCCAGAAGAAGAACGCAGTCAAGAAGACTGGGATTTTGACACTGGAAGGGAGAAGAGAGAATGGCGGCCTGGCAGGTACCACCAGAGGAGACACAAACGAGATGAAGAGCTGTCAGATGAAGCTAGGGATGAACCGGATGATGAACGCAGCCAAGAAGACTGGGATTTTGACACTGGAAGAGAGAGGAGGAACTGGAGGCCCGGCAGGTACCACCAGAGGAGACACAAACGGGATGAAGAGCTGTCAGATGAAGCTAGGGATGAACCGGATGAAGAACGCAGCCAAGAATACTGGGGTTTTGATACCGGAAGAGATAAGAGAGACTGGAGACCTGGCCGATACCACCAGAGGAGACACAAGCGAGATGAAGAGCTGTCAGAAGAAGCCAGAGAGGAGCCAGATGAAGAACGCAGCCAGGAATACTTTGATTTTGACACTGGAAGAGAGAAGAGAAACTGGAGACCCGGCAGGTACCACCAAAAGAAAAACAAACGAGATGAGGAGCTCACAGAAGAAGACGCGCAGGCGGCAAAGGACAGAGATGCAGCTTTGAGGTACTTCAAATATTTTTTTCACGTCAAACGACTTCTACTGTTAAGTGTTGCAGGTTCATTGCCTGCAATCTGGAGCACAAAATACTGCAGATTACTGTAAGAACAGAGAATAAAAGCCAAATCTCACAAATGAAACATGTGCTGCCATAAAAAACGAATAAATAAGAAGAAGTTGGTAAAAATCTAACCATTTTTCAGATATCTTGCTGAGAAGCGCAATCCCTGGATTTACCGAGGCTTCTACCACCCAGCCTGGTTTAAAAGGGATTCAGAAGAACACACTGCAACCTCAAACAAGGTAAGCACGAGGTTGTGACAATACCGCGTTTGACTGAAGATAATCAACTGCATATAACTGCTCTGTGTGCTACATCAAAGAGCGCTTAGTTTTGACATTTTTCAACAGAATGTTACTTCACCCAGTCTGAAGTCACTGTATATTTTTGTAGACACAATGTATTTTTTTCCTTTTTGTCTGTTCAGATGGATGAACTGACCAAGTTGCTGAGCTATAAGATAAACCAGCTGGCTAACCACTCTCCTCAAGAGGAGGCAATGAGGAGCTCACAGCAGAGAGCACTTACACCACAGGAGGTACAAAAAAAAAGGCTGCATTCACAAGTGCAAAAAAAAAAAGTGTTTTATGCCACTGATGAAGACTGAAAATTAGTCTTGGAATCACGTCTGCTACTTATACTGATGACCAGAAGGGTTCAGACAACAAACAGGTAATTTAATATTACAAAAAGTCAGTTCATACAAAAGAACGCAATCTGATAAAAACCACACTGCACTCTGCAGCTGTTTCTGTAAACTATTTGCACCACATTTAGCTGACCTAGTAAAACCACAGAGCGCATCACACACCTCCACCGCACCGCTTCACGAGGAGAAAAAGCAGCTCGTCTCATTAGGGACATCTCTAGCCTGCACCGTGATCCTGGGATTTATCCTTCAAAAAGCTCAACGCATCTGTGCAAATGCACATCAAGAACCGCCCCTTGTGAGCATGTCCTCAAAACATAAAGGAGAATCTAACCAGTGCGTTCATGAGCAGCGACTCGTCTGGCTTGCTTTGAATCTGCGTGCTGACTTCCTCACAGCGCTTCTTTTTTTTTTTTTGCTCTCCCTGCACCAGCGTTTTATGAGTGCTGCAGTAATCACAGTAAGAACCACATGACTGCAGCTTCTCAGAGCAAACAAAGTTATAATATACCCATTAAAAAAAAAAGAACTAGAGCCTACAGAGACCTCCCTGTCTTTGAAGCAGAAAAACAAATTAGGGAGGCGATGGCATAATGATTTATTAGTTCTTCAGCAATGCAACTACAAGCATGACGAGGGACTAGTTAACCTAAATGACCAATTACAATATTTTATTTGAAGCAGGCACAGGGTGGCGGGGGAAATAGAAGGAAATGTATGATCATTCAGTCCTGATTTCTATTCCAAATGTGATGCTGTTCCAGCAGGAAATGTTGGTAATGTGTTAATCTGTGTTTTTCAGGAGAAAGAGCTACAGAACCTGGCAGCGATGGATATGGAGTTGCAGAAAATTGCAGCCAAGTTGCATGAAAACACTGCATAACTGAAAAACAAAAAAAAAAAGTTGCAATTTTACTGTATGTCTGCCAGTTTAGTGTGCTTGCAGTGTTAAAATGAAGAAAAAAAACAACAACCCTGGAGCCTTGCCAAAGCATTTTAGCTGAGTTTTCGTTTTTGTGATATTTTGATGTTATCAAATCAAACAGCATGGGAATGGCTTGGATGTTTATATTCAGAGAAATGTAAAAACAATATATACATATATGAGATCATAATTACTTAAAAGTGTTCTGCAGAGTTTGTTCTGACTGCACTCAATAAACAGTTATTCTGGGACCAAACCAACATCTCTCCTTTATTTATTGAAGAAAAAACGTGGTCACACATTTGGTTCTTTCAGTACTGCTTTTTAATAATGTGCAGGTAGAAATGTAGCCCGCAGTAAAGCTGCATCAGCAACTGTTTCATAAAACAAATGGCAATTTCTGCAAGAATAACAAAATAAAATAAAAGCAAGTTATAACGTAGAATCTGGAAAGCATAAACTTTTACTTGTCTCAGGACAAAAACAACCAAAGCGGTTACTCTCGACACACAAACTATAAACTGGCTAACAATTTACTTCTCATCTCCACTGATGTGAGCACACCCGGCAGGAAAAAGTGTTCTGATGAATACAAACCAGACACTCGGTCTCCCCTTACTACTGATGGTGTCAAATCAGTTCAACATCACAGGAGGAAAAAAAAATCCCTACAGGCCTCTGGGAATGTGCCCTTAAAAAGATTTGATGCTTCTGTATTTGTTTATCCCTCCGTGTCTTCCAGTTTCTGTCTCTTTGGCGCTGGTTCTTCAGCTTGCTTAGAGCCTGCAGGTTTCGAGTGGTCCGTGGCAACGGTCGTCCCTGAGAGGAGGTAGCCCCCGCCCCCGCTCATTAGTAGCAGAGGATGTGTCCTGTCAGGCAACACCTAGGGACCAAACAGAGTCGCAGTCAGGAGACATTAACTCTGCAAGAATGGTTAGAGGGTGAATAACACTTTGGTCCTGAGAGTCTGCAAACATGCATTTATCTAGTTGCTGCTGCTTAGTATCCAATTCTGTAAGAAGCAATTGGAAAGAAAAGGAATGCAAAATAAAGAAAAACAAAAGTAGGGAGTCTAATAATTTATCAAGAGCAGTGGCAATTAATGTAATGTAGTGATGCTCCCAAATGTAGAAGGGTTTTATAAGTTAGTCCAAAGTAAAGTGTTTAGAAATAAAAGAAGCTTCAACAGGGATAATCAGCAACATCCCCGTGTTCTAATTAATTCAATGCTTGCAGTTTCTAAGCGGAGAATTCGATTCTTTTCTGGATTGTGTCATTACACATTGTGAATACTTATGGTTAAGCAATAGATCCTGGTGGGACAACAACCAATGAATCGAAAGATAATAATCCACAATTATTAATTTGGGCAAATATATTGGGCCACACCTCTTCATCTTTGAATAAAGGTGTCCCATGTCCACATGTGTATAAAAATCAAGCACCTAGCCATGCAGTCTGCATTTACAGACACTTGTGAAAGATCGGGTCCATCTACACAGTGTTTCAAAAGGTCTCAACGTTTATACATCGCTGCTATCATCAATTTGAGCACGACACTGTAACAGGATGCTATCGCAGCAAAAAGTTTGGGAAATTTATTTCTTGTTCGGCTGCAAGTGTGAAAATATTTACAAACCAAAGCAATTCAGCCACAAAGTGGAAGTCCATGTAACATTACAGACTGCTTAGGCAGACAGTGTTGAAAAAGCCTGGAGTTCCAAACCTCCTCTGACATAAACATCAGCACAAAACTGTGTGCTGGGAGCTCCAGGGCATGGATTTCCATAACCGAGCAAATGAGCTTCACATCACCAAGCACAATACCAGCGGAGAGGTATAAAGGTGCCAACACTGGACTCTGGAGCAGTGTTCTGTACAGTGACAAATCACACTTTGCTATCTGGTGGTCTGATGGGTGGGTTTGGGCTCCCTGCCTGTCTGTTTTGTTAAATTTGTAAAGTGTGGTAGAATAATAATAATGCCATGGGGTTGTTTTCCTGGATTGGCCTGCCCCTCTTTGTTCCAGTAAAGGAAAAGCTGGAACCTTTTCTGTTGCAGCATGATTGTGCCCCAGTGCAGAAAGCAAAGTCCACAAAGGTACGGCTGGATGAGATTAGTGTGGAAAACTTCAATGGCCTGCGTAGAAGCCTGAACTCAAGCTCACTAAACACCTTTAACGTGATTTAGTATGAAAACTATGGGTCAGGCCCTCACGTTGAACATCAATATCTGAGCTCACAAATCTTCTGGATGAGAGGGCAGCAGTTCCCACAGACACACTCCTAAATCTTCTTTAAACTCGGTTTTTATTGTTACCATCTACTTTTTTAGTACCTGCTCAGTTGGGGGTCCAAGCGGTATGAGTCAATGGGAAAGTGTAATGTCAACTCTGTATGCCACAGACTATCCAGTCAGCGGCAGCACTTAATTAGTCATGAGAGCAATTCCGTCACAAAAATAAAATAACAAAAAAAGTAGCAGTTGAGTCGAGTTGAGCAGAGCCGATGCTAATGGAAAAGAGGTAATTGTCTAAACAGTGATAAAGCAGTTAGCTGTGCTGATTTGAGTAATTATTCCCTGTTGCTTGTTGACTATGAGCCACCTTCATTATACTTTGATTATAGAATAGCTTCAAATGCAAAAAAAAAAAAAACAGAAAGCGCACACAGTGCAGAGTCCAAATATTTACCTGGTAATGTCTCAGCCAGGTGTCTGTGAGTCTGAGGTTGACTGTGCCGCCACATTCCTTGAGTTTCTTGAAGCACTCTATGAGAGGCTGCGGAAATCAACATAGAAAATATGACAGATTGCTCTTTCTAGCAACATGGGCATGAAGGAAGTTAATAAGTTCAAGCAACCTCTTGGCGGTGATAATGTCCATTGCATTCATGTGGTATGGCCCCCCCCCATTGGATGTCTAACCAACACAAGCCTGACTACAGTGGCAACTAATGAGAGATCTCACTTATTAGCTTTGTTCCGTATGGGACATGGAAGATCTTACCTCTATGTACTGGGAATAAACTACAAAAGGCCTGGAGGGTGAGAGGAATTTGAGCAGGCCCAAAAGGACGGGACAGGGGTGAAACCGGCTCGCTATAACCAGCCTGCAGGTGAAGAAGAGAGAGATGATCAGGCAAACAAGCCTAGTATGAAATACACTGTCAGCTGTACAGGAAATGCGTAGGTAGGCAATACTGCAATTCAGTAACTAATGCTGCATGCAAGACATTAACGCAAGACTCAAGGATTTACTACCTTCCTGTAGTAGACATTCGTACTATATTTCAGAGAGCTGAACGAGAGAGAGCGAGTCAAAAAGGGTGATTTAGGACAATGTGATTATCATAAAGCTGCAGTGATTTAGAGGGGACTCAATAAAGAAACAAGCTCAACACTTGTACTCCAGTCTCAGATGTCACCTTGATAACAATTTATCCATCAGTCACAAAACAACTATAAGGCGTTCTTCACTTTATATGAGAGGAAGCTGCTGAGCAATCAATTTACTTACCCCGTAAAGGGCAATGTACAATAGTCAATATGTGTGTGCTCAGAAGAAACAAATAATTTCTAATGACTTTTATGAGATAGTTAATGACACTATAATCATTCATAAATTTCTCATCCCTGCGATCTACAGTAATTGCTTCTTTTTCTTTTTAATGACCTGGTTGAATATGGAGTAATTTTTAAAAAGGCAGAGCCGGAGCGGAGAGAGGTGGATGTTAGAAAGAGCGGGATGAGAGACAGAAATGTCGATGTAGGAATAAAATCGGACACCAACCCGTCGGCATTCCTTCCTTTCAGCAGGGCGGCGGTAGCTGCCAGCTTCCTCTGCTTCTCCTCTAGTCTCAGCTTTTTCACCTGAGCCTGTAGAAAACCAACAAACCCTGAGGTCAGGAAACCATATGATCGTATGTGAGAGTCAATGATGTGTCAGCATCATTGATGACTGTGTCCAGTTGTTTAGTGATGATATATTACCCGTCCAATAATACTATTTATGCTGCCTTTTAACTTTGGCCCTGTCAACAAATGCTACTGTCATCCTTGTTTGTTTGTTTTTTTAAATAGTTTTAAGACTTAATGTGTTTTTACATCCATTGTTTTTTGGTTATGGTCAGAATTAGTAGATGAGTATTTAGACATGTAGTTTTTTTGTGTGTTTTAGTTTCTTTTCACTCAGCTAATCCTCCAAGTGAACCAAAGGTGCCACCACAAACCACATGAGAACGAGACAATAACATGGAAAATTCATCCCTCATATTTTTTATGTATTAATACACATCTATGTTATGTATTAATAGTACAGCCGAGAATGCAATCCATACATGGCTACAGAAACGACTCAATCTTGCAGTGTGCACTTGCGAGTTGGGTCGGATCACGTTGTCACCATAAAGAAACTGCTCTGGAATTAGTTTGGAACTGAACTGAGACCACCTCCTCCAAAGGGTCTCCGTATGATTGCTTTAGTCTGCACACGAGCACGATTACAGTGTCCACATCTGTACTGATTAACTGCACCAAAGAGGAATACTGTCCAGCCAACAGAATTTTTATTATGCAACTTACGCAACCAAGCATGCAGTGCCATAATATTGTGCTGTGGATGGAAGCGCCAACTGTCATCTAACTTAACTTCACCAACCTTCAAAAACCTTGCCGGCACTTATTTACTCATGTTCCTTTTTTGAGTCCAAAGTGACAGGAGGCTGGTATATTTTTGTTTTTTAGGACATAAATCTTCTTTAGATGTCGAGTACCTCACTAGCTTAATGATAACTACTGCTAAATCTGCACACCCATACATATCTTCTTTGCCATGAAAACATGGAAGCCACATTTGACTGTCTGTGCAACTTCTATGAAGTCAGAGTAGCAACTTCATAGCAGCATAAAGAATTGGGAGTATTTACTCTAAATGGTGCCTCTGTGTTTGCTTCCTTTTGTGAAGTGAGACTAGCAGGCTAGCTCCTGTTCCTGCTGACAACAAAACTAAGAGGATTGAGGGGGGAAAAAAAGGAAAGTGCATGAACGCTGGACATACCTTGGCTTCTTTGAGTTTATCCTTCTCCGTTTTCTCCACGTCCTGACCAGCATCATCACCAGTGTTGGTCACCATGCTCTCCTCCTCTGGAGTGCCTTGCTCTTCTGCCTCAGGCTGGTTTTGCTTCTTCTCTGCAGCCAAGTTCAACTGCTTTTCATGAGTATTCTCTGAAATGATAAAGCTTTGTCAGCGTAACATCGAACACCATAAAGTATGATTCAGTCTCTTGAATCATACTTTACGGGTCAAGTAAGATTTAGGTTATTGTTTTACTTTCTGAACTACTGAATTAAACTTTCTGTATGCTCACGTGAACAAATGAAGATCAAACGGAAGAGAGAAGCTGTACTTCTACATCTGAAACTAAAGGGGTGTAACTATCTTGAAAAGACTGTTAAAAAAAAAAAAAAAAAGGCGAGCCTTACCAGCAGTGGGGTCTTTGGCACTGGTGTCCAGAGTTCCTGCCAAGAGAGCGTTGACGTGGCAGATGGGAAACTCATGCAGCGTGTCGTGAAAATGCGCAGGAAAGCCAAAATTCTCCACTCCCGCCCGCACTGGCCCACCCCCTGGGTACATTTGGATCACTGATCCGTAGCCTGGATGAGGACGAAGCAAAGAGTATTTATTCAAAAGATCAAGGAAAAGATGTGTGCAAGAAGTACAAAACAAACAAGAAAAAAACCTTAATAACTGCACAGAGAAGAAGAAACTTGCCTCCCATTCTTTCCATGATGGATCCCAGTACAAGCCCAGCACAAGTCTCAAACACCAACACCTTACTGCCAGCGTGGATGTTCGCCAGAGTTAGCATCTGGGCAAGTGTGTCATACCGCAGGTGGCTGCGGCACATGGAAACATTTGTTTCATGTAGACATCTTACAGCTATTTAAAGAAAACACACTTACTCATAATTCACGTGCTGACTCACCAGATCTTCCCTGGTTCGCGGCCGTGGTACATCATAGCCAGGATGCGACAGGACGGTTTTAGAATCATCACCGTATTTTCATACCTGCAAAAGACGGGAACAACCGATAACACTAATTAAAACACAGCTCGTTAAATAACAGTCCAGAACAGGCTGTGGCTGTATCATATAAGTGACTCACTTTTTCTTCTTCTTCTTGATGTATTTAACCTGGGAATACTCAGTCTTATCTCCGAAAGTGGCGTGGTTATCTACGAGCTTCTTAATGATGTCCTGTGATGACCAAACACACATACAGTCGCTCGTCTCACTTTATGTTGGATTACAGCAATTTAATTAAATCCTAAAAACACAATGTTCCCACGAAAAGACAAAAACACAATGTGTTCTGTCTCTTTATTTTCCTACAACTTTGCTATCATGTATGCGGCACTCAACACCAAGCCTGTTGGTTCCCATTTAAGATGTGCAACCACTAAAATCTATTTTAAATAAATATGTCATATGTTTAACTGCTTGTTTACACAAGTCTCTAAAGCAGTAACTCATTTAGATGTGTACTGTGCTAAAGTCTTATGCCACCCCCTATTTCTTTACATTGTGCTAGGAAAACGGGGGAAAAGGTGCAGCACTTTATTGAAAAATCTTCAAGCATACATGAAAATACTATATATATAAATCAGAAATCGACAATTCTAATGACCAGCCTCAACTCTCTTAGGCAGCTTTCTTGCAATGTCTTTAAGTAGTCTTCAGGAACAGTTCTCCAGGCGTCTTGAAGGACATTCAAAGCTTTTCTTTGGACCTTGACTGCCCTTTGTCCCCTTGTCTGTCATGATGATCCCACACCAACAAAGTTGAGGTCCAGGCCATGACTGATAGTCTTCCATTCTTTGCATTTCTATCCAGGTTACTTCACTGGCACTATGTTTGGGATCCTTATCAAAATGAAGCTGCTGCAAATCAGATGTTTTCCAGGTGGTAATAGATGGTGGATCAATATCTGATAGTAATTTTCTGTGTTCCTAATTCCATCAGTTTTGCCAAGATCCTCAACACTACTGGCTGAAATGCAGTCCCAAACCATGACAGAGCCTCCACTGTGTTTTACAGATGGCCATAAACACTCCGTGCTGTACCACTCACCTGATCTATTCTGTTCTTATTTAGGAATATCAGGATTCATCGTTCCATGAGACTTATCGCCATGGATTCTCAGTGCAGTTCTTCTGTAATTTGGCATTCACAAATTAGAAGTGGACTTGTGAGATTTCGTTAAGGAAGTATTTCCTTCTGTAAAAATAGCTGCTGTTCCACTGAGATCATTTCTGATGAGGCTTCAGTAAACAGTGAAAGGATCAGCTGAATGGCCAAATGAATCTCTCAGGTCCCGTGTCATGACTTTACAGGATTTGTTCCCATTTCTTTATGACATGACTTTCACATAATGTTCATTGGCTTTAGATAGTTTTTCAGGTCTGCCTAGCTCTTAAGGCATCCCCTTGTTGGTGCAAAAGTACTATTATCAGTATTAACCGAGTTACCTTCTGTATTTTTCATATATTCAATTAAAGTCATCAATTAGAGATACTCGTCAACATTGGTTTTCGATCCAATTTGCAATGAAAAAAAAAAGTATTTTTTTACCATCACTCTGTAAGATAACAACTATAGGCAGTACTCTGACACATTTAAATGTGAAATTGTAAAGTTTCACATGTACCTGACCCTTCAGACCTTTCTCTTTAAGAGCCTCAATGTCATCCCTGGTCAGCTTCTGTGATTTGCCATCGTCAACAATGTTTCTGTTGTCTGTACCTGCCTCCACTGCATCTGGGAGGCACAAACAAGCACACAAAGACACTACTGTAAGTAAAAGGTTATAGAAAGTCTATGACATATTTATTTGGGTATAGAAGGTGGTCGTCACAAGTCCAAATGCAACTGGTAGCATAAAAGAGTCAGTTTTATATCTGAAAATATGAAAAAGACTTAAGATTTAACAGCAGGTTACACACCAAGGGGGCTTGCAGTGTCCTTGAGCTCATGTGGCTTTAGATTTCCTCCAGACAAAATTTCAAATGTGGTGCTGTACAGCTGTCCCACTGCATTATCGAGGAAGATCCACTGCTTCTCAAAAATCACCTTTCTAAGAGAGACAGAAAGAGCAGTTTGTTAGTATAATCTGCATAATACATCTCACTGCACACATGCTTTGATCTGAAAATAACAAATGAACACAAAAGCATCTTATGTGAGCTAATCCTCAGTCTATGCTTCTCGTAAAAATATTATGAACAGCACAAATTCAGTGAAGTATTTAAGGTGGTTAAAATGCTTATATTTTCCTTTAAAGCTGTCAACTTACTTCCTCGGCTGAATCTGCACAGCTTTGAAGATTTCCCCTCGTTTCAACACAACGTAGTCACCCTCTTTAATTCTGTACTGATTATCATCGTCTCCGTTGTCCGCCATAACGAAGCTCATAAACGAGCTAACTAGCTCAGCTGAACGATAAATGTTTTTCTCAGCTAATGATTCGGGGTCTTCGCTGTCAAGGCACAGTTCAAAAAGGCACTACACTACCCTGCATAAATAGCAAAATATCCCAAATTAATATTTCCACGTGTTAGCTTTCACTTCTCTAGCTTCTCAGGACGGCTAAACGAAAGCAGAGTGCTGCTGGTGCCATGCTTCGACTTACTTGCCTGTGATTGGCTGGTTAGACATCGACGAGCTCGCTAGCCAATAGGAGGGTATAGAGTGAATAGAAGTGCGCTAAGTTTAACTTTAGAGCTCAGAACAATCGATATCATGGGTACGGGGAGGGGAAAAGATGATCTTTCCCGAGAAAACGGCTTCATAGCGGGACTTAAAGAAGCATTGGAACTAATAATGTAAAATTATATTCTGTATATACAACGTGTTAATCTTTAGAGAACATTATGTGCAACACGGACGAATTTTATAATACTTATAGCAAATAAGGTCTTCTTCTCGTCATATCTATGCTTTTTATTATCTGTGACAATCACGGTGGTGCTGTTTTTGGATTAAGCTGCCTGCTAACCGGAGATCAGTTACATCTGTGACTAAAAATAGACTCAACATCTTTTTTAAAAAAAATGTTATATTTTGCTGTCACTGCCTTAATGCGTTGTAAAACTACATAGGTATTTTTGTCTTTTGTGTTAAGCACATTGAGTTTACACAGAATGACATATGCTGCATAAAGCTGTTGCCAATTCCAGTTAAATCTGGCAAAATATCTGTATGTTTTTGTATACTATCAGCTTAGAGCATTACAGTATAAAGTCGGGAGAAATCAAATATCACTGAAATACACTGAAAACTATTGTAGTTTTTGCTTTAATAATATGCTGACATTTGACATTTACTGAAGTCATGAATCCCCCATCCAACAAACTTAAAGGCCCATTTCAGTTTCCAGTCCAACGCAACCATGTGGTTGTTCACATTAGTGGAGGACTTGATTGTTGTTCTAATAATAGCATGTAGAAACTTGTAGAAAGATTTTTCCAGATCTGTGCAAATCTATTCCTCTGCAAGGCTTAAGATGCTTCCTTCAGGTGTTTATTTAAAACAAACAGACACTACCTTAACCGTAAAGCAGAGTGGACGCAGCATCAAGTCAGTGATATGTTTTGGCTACAGGATTTTAAAAAATAAAAAATGGGTTTTCCCAATAAACATAATCCCAAACGTACTTCTAAAACTGTGGCAAAATGTTTTGAGGTTAACATATTGAAGTGGCTGTAAAGGCCTGGCTTGAAGGCAAGAGAAGATTTGGGGTGATTGTTGACCAGCATTGTGCTAGTACTACTGTTGGCTGCAGACGGAGGAGGAGGAGAAGAAGGGGAAGGCATGTTCGGAGGTGGCGAGAAAGAAGGATTGTGGAGCTGAGAGTAGGGATTTTGAATGTAGGGACTAAGACTTTCTGATATGATGGACGTAGTTAAGGAGGACAAGCAGAGAGTTGGTTTTAGAGCAGGGGTGGGCAACTCCAGGTCTCGAGGGCCAGTGTCCCTGCAGGTTTTAGACGTGTCCTTGAACCAACACGGCTGATTTAAACGGTTAAATTAGCTCCTCAACATGTCCTGAAGTTATCCAGAGGCCTGGTAATGAACTAATCACTAATGTGGGGCGATCTTGGCTCAAGAGTTTGGTGTTCGCCTTGTAATCGGAAGGTTGCCGGTCTCGGTCGTTGTGTCCTTGGGCAAGACACTTTACCCGTTGCCTACTGGTGGTGGTCAGAGGGCCCGGTGGCGCCAGTGTCCGGCAGCCTCACCTATGCCAGTGCGCCCCAAGGTGGCTGTGGCTACAATGTAGCTTGCCATCACCAGTGTGTGAATGTGTGTGTGAATGGGTGGATGACTGGATGTGTAAAGCGCTTTGGGGTCTTTATGGACTAGTAAAGTGCTATACAAATACAGGCCATTTACCAGTCACGTGATTCAGGTGTGTTGACCCAAGGTGAGATCTAAAACCTGCAGGACACTGGAATTGCCCACCCTTGTTTTAGAGAAAGGATGCAAGAAACAGGGAGGGATGGAAGCGGATAATTCGCTGTGGCGAGCCCTACTGGGAGTGACTGAAACATGCAATCAAAAATGTGCAAGCGATTTGGATTAATGAGACTTGTAGTGCTTTAAAGGATCAGATTGATCAGCAAGGGACTATGAGATATATATATAAGTATCAGTCCAACAGAGCTCATTAAACTCTCAGAAAAAAAGGACCAATTATAAAAACTGTAAGCCAAAAAAAAAAAAAAAGTGAAACAAGTTGCAAAATAAAATAAAAAAGTCCTTTAATTACTTTTTACTTTTTGAAATGAGTACATTTGTGCAGCTGGAAAAAAAATGTGTACTTCTTGAAAACATTAGTTCATCCAGACCTTTGACGTAGTCTTGACATATTTACATCAACAGCGTTATTTTCCTAGTGCGGGGAACATTGGCGTAACTGATTAAAACAAGATATATGATGAAAAATGATCATAGCATTCTTCTCTGGGTAAAAATATATCACTTTATCTCACTGTGATTTGGTATCACATTTCTTCTGTCACTGATGTGGTCAGTGTTTATGGACCACTGCAGCTAGCTGATGAGTGCTCTATTTTCACACTGTAACATAAATGTAAATAAGTGATCAATGCTCTTTAAAAAAAAGCATAGACTAATACATCTTTGCTCATTCTTGGCCTCCGGTAAGTTTATGGAACAGTTCTTCATCTAGTGTTTCATTCTGGTCTTTAGATCGCGTGGAGAGGAAGATGTAACCACCGATGAACTCATGGACTACCTTGCAGTCACAGCTCACACAGGAGAAGGCTATTGACACATGTTGATCAAATTCTATGGTCACCTGTAATTACATACAAGAGATTCAGGATTTAAAGTAATGCTGTCTGTAGATAATACACCAGAAATGTCCTGAATGAAGGAAGAAAAAAAACAATCCCTCACCTGTCTTATCTCCCAGTTGACATTCCACTGCTTCATGTTGGCGAATCTCCATGTGGTGACAGGCAGCCCAGTGGACATGTCAATACGAATCATGCGGTTATATGAAATCCCAAGAATTTCATCCTTCTTACTCCCTTTGAATCTGAATGATTGAAAAATAAGCAAAAAGAAAACCTCTTGGATTATCATTCATAAATGACATTGAACGTCTATTATATCAGTCCTTTCACCGTACCTGACAATGTAGTATTTGATACCAAACTCTGGGAGTGATTGCCATGCTTGGATGAAGCGCATCTTGGCCTCCACCAGGGACAGCTGTGCTATGTTTTGGTGTGCCTCGAGGATACGTGCGGTCAGCTTGATGCAGAAATCAAAGGCAAATTAAATAATAATACTTAAAAAAAAAAAGATAGCTGTCGGCAAAGTAAAATATGACGAACCTAAGACAAACCTGTTTGGTCTTGTGTTTCTTTGCGTATCGTGGCGAAACAAAACACTCGGCGTTCATATCCATCGCTTCGACGTCAGGAGCTGATTGACCAGGAGGGGGCGCCAGGTTCTTCATTTGCAGAAAAGATTGAATGTGCTTCACTTCTGTTTTATAAGAGCTGTACGCCATTGTCTTGCCTTTGGAAGCGAGGACACATGCAGCTTTCCACTTAGCATACTGGGTTTCCTGGTCCAAAGGGAAGGAATAGAATAACAAGGTGTAAAGTTTGCTTCAAATTTCTCATGTTTATATACACAAATATACACAAGGCATTCGTTTTAAAATAAAGAAGACTTACTGGTATTGACAGAAAAAAAGCACAAAATCTCAAAAAGTAAAGATTTTGCTTTGAAAACATTCTCTTTACTTATATGAATGATAAGGTGGGGCTTACATTGTCACATCGGATGTACACCTCATTCATTCCATCAGCCACTGGCAGCAGAAGCTTGATGCCGAACTTCTTTTCAGTTACATTGACATCAGGGACCACCTCACAGCCTGGGAATCAAGAAGAGGAGATGGTAATAATATAAGAATGGATAGATACAACAGATCTCTAACGGAATATTGTCACAGAATATAAGTGCTGTCTTTGTGGCAGCTTAAAAATGTATATTAAAGAATTACATTTTATATCTCAATTTCACATCATATATGAAATGATCAGAATACTTTGGTTCTCTGTTTTTCTAGCCTTTGAGGGGAAATGATCATTCTCATTTGGTTCTCAGTGGGAGACTAACCTTTTTTCCCCCCCCAGCTATGTCTTTTTAGTGCTTGTCTCTATTAATGTAGCTTTGCATATTCATACTTTAACATAATTCTTTCTCATCTTATACTGGGTCTTTGCAGCTCTTCAGTTCATCCACAGCTGGTTTTAGCTCCTCTCATTCCCTCCTTTTCTTCTACTGACTGACTGGCTGCTCCTTGTAAACAGAAGATTTGAACAGCCATGTGCTAGCTATGTACCTATGTGACCATAATAAACTAACATCTGCTCTTACTGAAATCATTACCAACAGCAATTTCAATTAAATTTCATCTCAAATTTATTTATATAGCACTAAATTACAAAAAAACAGTCCCCCCAAGGTGCTTTGTATTGTAAGATAAAGCCCCTACAGTAAAGAAGGTTTTGGGGAATCCTGTTAACTGTTAATTTTGTAAGCCACATGCCAGAATAAAGTCCAGAGCGTTATAAAAATGGTGGGTGGGCTTATCTACATTTTGACAGAAGCCATTGATTCTAATAACAGATTAAATGCAGCGCTTATGATGTCACGTAGATCGTGTTGTTCTCAGCAGCTACATAAATGTTAAAATCCCCCACTATGTTATTTTATGAAAGCAGAGCACAAAATCAGATAAAAACTCAAAGAATTTAGAAAGAAACTGTATAAGGGCCCGGAGGACTGTAGTTATGACAAATAAAACAGTGTTTCTGTGTGTGTTATTTTTTGTTTTCTAATTATGATTTACAAAGCTAAGCGTCAGGCTTTCAAATTAATTAAAACTGACTGGTTCTTTTGTTGATTAACAAGCCGGATTGGCAGATTGCTGCCAGTTCTCCTCCTCGGCCCGTGCTTTAAGGATTCTGACAATTAGTATGACTTGGGGGTGTTGTCATTTAAACTACCATATTCATCCTGCTGTAACCAGGTTTCTGTAAGGCCGAAAAAATCAACATGTTGATTATTATCATTACATTCTCTACTAACAGGGACTTAGAGGAGAGATATCTAAAGGTAAATAATCCACATTTAACACTTTTACTTTTTGGTGGAGTTCTTTCTTTGTCTTTTTATGCTTAAATAATTTGTTGCTGATTCCTTTTGGTGGTTTGTGAGTAGATACAGTCTCCATTAGGATGAGGTTTTGGGGGGATGACAGGAGCAGAGAAGCTACAGGGAGGTATGCTGTGTGAGTCCTGAACTTTTGGTACACAGGATCGCATACACATATCCTTATATATATGCAGAGCTCTTTATTTGAAACAATCGCCATGTTTGATAATGTGAAATAAAGTTATGAACTAAAGAAAAGCATAATAGGGCCCATTTAAATTCAAACTTATTAATAATTTTTTCACATAATTCTTTTTTACTGACCTCGGAGGTGAAACTGCTCTATTGGTTCTCCACTGGAGGCCTCCTTGTTCTTGTAGTAAGAGATGGTGGTGTCCTTAAATACAAACCAGTACTCTTTGTATGGGCGCAGCGTCAGTCTTTTTGGCCTGATTTAGCATTGAAAAAGTACATTTGTTTAAGCAAAACTGCATAAATGTTTTAAAATGTGCATAAAGTCTTATTTTTTAATAACGGAGGCTGCTCGTTCAGAGCAGCAATTCTGAGAGCCTTTCATTAATTATCAGATATCCTCGGGGACATTATAAAACAGGAGCATGAATCAGAGACAAAAACACACAAAATGAATTTTAAAACAGAATATTTTATGTTTATCCAGTACGCCTTTGATCTCTAACAAATGTTGATCTTATAAACCTTAAATTTGGTTATTTAAGGGCAGCATGCACACACATTACTATGATGATGAACGATTACACTTCAATAATTATTTAGCATCTTTGTGCAATATAAATGTAATATATTTAAAGTTGGGTTTACCTAAACAGTCGGAGGGAATTTGCCAGCTCTGGGACATCTGTAATGTCTTCCTGGGGGCAAGACAAACAACTGTCAATTATCCCATGCATGCAATTAGCTAAGGCTTGTCTATCAACCTCAGCTTCAGAGCAGGTATTCTACTGCAACAGAGGTGAAAACATTTGGTTTTTAAAAATATGTTTACCAGAATTTTGTCTGTGTGTCCGGCCTCGAGTGTCACCTCCAGGTTGGATAGGGCTGCCTCTATTTCGTCAATTTCTGGTTCATTAGAGTTGTTCAGAGGTTCAGTGGACACGTTCAGTTTACAAATGCGATACTGTTGGGACAAAGACTTCTGGTTAGGAATCTCAAAAAGCTAAAATTCTGCACTGGGCTTAACAACTACAAGTGGTAATGAAGTTCTCCGACATGACTTAGGAGGTTATGCAAGGCTGGCATGAGTCAGAGGGAGGTTTGAGCACAGCCCAGCGTGCCAGCCTTTGCACCAATGTGTAGGTGAGTGCAGCATTCCTTTTGAATCTGTGATTTCTGAATCACTGTCCCAGTCGTTGCAAAATAATAGCTGAAGTCACCAAAGATGGGATGAAATCAGGACACTCATCATGTTGCAGGTAATAATCAGCTTCCTCCTATTGTGTCTGTTGGGGCATTCTAATTATTACCGTACTAGCTTTTCTGCTACTCTGTCTTTAATTGTATGACTCGTTTCCCTGCCTCCCCCTCCTTTCCTCCTCTTCCACTGGGATTTTCCTCATGTCCTGACATGTCCTCAGATGGATTTAGGCACCCACATCACTCTGCTGTACTATGAGCGTTAAGAAAAACATAAACTGTATCAAAGACTAAAAAAGCTGCATTACTGTGGCCCTGAAGAATTGCATGCCATGATCTTCATTTCAAAGCTTTACCAAAGGAAAGTTTACACTAGTATGCCTTGTTTTATGAGAAGTGTAATGTATAATGACATACAATCTATAGCTTTATAGTCCTCAGGATCCAAATCTGAGCATTTATCCAAAAACAGCCAGTCAAATGAATAAGGAGTAATTTGTTATGTGAAGCATCTTGAAATTTGAAATATAGTTCATTATTACTTCTGCCAAGAAAGTTGTGTTTTTGGGACAGTTGGCATGGCATTCTGTCTGTCAACACAACAAACATTTTGAATGAATCCTGGTAAAACTTAGTATGTGTGTGGAGTGAGGTCATGTTAACAAGCCATTAAAACTCTTAATAGAAAATTGACAAAAAGCCTTATAACTTATTATCAGCATATAGAAAGTGCCATATAAAAATGAACACAATGTGACATGATTAAAACTATTGTCCTCTCCTTCAAAATCAATACATTGATCAGAAAGTGTGATAATAGTGCTATACTGAGCTATTTAAAACTATGTTTCCTACTGATCCTGTGAGTATGAATGACATATATTCTAAATATCTCATTATTTATTATAACTTTGTTATAGTAACGGGTTATAACCATTTAAATACATAAAAAGCTGAATACATGCAAACATTTTTTTTAATGTTTTTTGGAGGTAAAAAATTATATTTATTACTTAACATTTAAACAGTGAAATTAATATTACACACCTACTAAATCCACATAAATAAAAAATAATTATATCCAAAAACTGTCAAGTATACTAAAATGGATTTCAGCAGAGCAAATAACAAAAGCCTGCACGTGGCTCTTGGTTTGGCTGCAAAGCTCTAAAAGTACATTTAAAAAGAACAAAATGTAAATATACTAAATATAAAACTATTCCCCTAAAAAGAAAGTGAGCTGAGTTGGAGGTTTGTGCTCTCCAAGTGCTTCTTGTTATTAAAGTTATTTTATTGGGCCACACAACAGTTTTCTCATTAACCCTGACACTCATCAACCAAACCATCCTCTTGCGAAGGGTAACAAGGGTTACATTTAATAATCTTCCACACGTAGTATATGCAAGCAAACAATAATGATTGCACCACATTTAAACAACTTCAACTGTAAAAAATCATTTGCTTGCTATCTGCAATGGCAAGTTTTTCTCACCTGTAAAGATGCAAACATCAGCATTTCCTCTTCAGTGCAGTCTATCTCTTCCAACAGGATAGACCAGCGGGCCTGCTCATATAGCTGGGTTATCCTGACGCCATCATACTAAAACACAGACACATGCGGTTTTAGGTCAACATTTTCCTTTTTTTGTGTTCACCTTGGATCTCTTACCTTAGGATTGATGTCAAAGAAGACATTGTACTTGAAGCGTAGTAGTAGCTTGTCATAGTCTTGAATGTCTTGCTCCATAAGTGAACGGGATGAGTCCAACCACCTGTTTATTATAACAACAACAAAATCAAATGTTTATCTAGGGAAAGAAATATCTCTCAATGTATAATAATCAGCTTGAGATAGGAAATCCGGTCGGTTTCTACCCTGCATTGTTGACTGCTTTGTCCACCAGTGACAACGGCTGATACATCTTGGCCAGCTCGGCAGGTGGCAAGTTTGTCTGAGATTCTGCAAGAGGATTTTCTCCAAACCAAACGCTGGTGGCAGACATTGGCATCCCATTCTCAGGGTCATAGGTTGCTTTCATGGTCTTACTATACATGGGGCCTAGTTTGAGGGAAATAAAGGGCTAATGATTAGCTAAGATTCAACATATCTTCATATTTATACTAAATATAAAGGTACTGCATTTAAAATCCAAATTCCAAGAAGCCAAAGTTAGAATATAACTTGGAAAAAAAGGTGAGAGAAAAACAAAATAAACTGAGCTGGACTGAAGGCGGAGCGATTTTTAGGATGGTGCAGAGTATGAACTTGGACTCAGAGGAAGAGTGCGAGAGTGGGTGTTCCTGGAGAACACGGCAGCATACTGAACAATTCTGTCAGATCTCACTGTTGAGAAATGTGCCCTGTCAGATCACAGATGCACTACATACCGTGCAAAACTTAAAACTACAGTGGGGATGCTCCATTCATATACCTTGAAAATATGTATGTTTATATACCTTTTTTTCTTTAGATTAAATGCACTTCATGCAAAATGCAGCACACAGAAAGTAATGAATCAAATGCACATATCGTTGTAAACAGCACCAATTCCCTTAGATAGGCTTACAGAGTCTTTCAAGGCACATGAAAGACCATCTATTCCTATTGCACATCTTTTTCTTTCAGAGTACCTGTTCCACTTGGTCCCCCACTGAGTAAATCTATGTCCCAAATCTCCTCCTGCTCTGAGTCCTTATCTTTCTTCTTCTTCTTTTTGGAGGCATCATCCGGAGGCTTCAGCAGTGACAGTTCTTCTGGTCTTCTAATGTCTGAAATGGTGCAAAGCAGGAGCAGACAGGAAGAATATGGGAAGGAACTTGAACCTTGAACTTAGAACAGTGAATGAGGCATTCAAAATCAGAGCTATAATAATGCAGGAGAGAGCAATCAGAAGAAACAGACGCTTACTGAGTATTCTGCAGATATCTGTCACCGTCTTGAAGACCACATTGGAGAAGCTGACGGTCATTTGGATGGTTTTCATATTGGGAAGCTGCAGTAGCAGGGGTTTATGCTGGGGTGTGTAGCGCAGCTCAGCATCGGCCTGTGTAGCAAAATGAATTGTATTTATATTAGCTTCATGTTTACACTTCTGCTTCCACTATACATGCTTCCCTTAGGCAGCATCATTAGAAGACATAG
>NW_005187414.1:4094777-4133892 GCF_000239375.1 Pundamilia nyererei
CCCCAACCGGTCGCAGCAGATGGCCCCGCCCCTCCCTGAGCCTGGTTCTGCTGGAGGTTTCTTCCTGTTAAAAGGGAGTTTTTCCTTCCCACTGTCTCCAAAGTGCTGCTCATAGGGGGTCATATGATTGTTGGATTTTTCTCTGTATCTATGAAGCGCCTTGAGGCGACTTTTGTTGTGATCTGGCGCTATAGAAATAAAATTGAATTGAATTCATGTCACTGTCCCCGTGTCTCTCTAGCTGGCTCACGCTGGCTACACGTGTTGTTGTTTTTTGTTTTTGTTTTCTGTCTCTCCTCCTCCTTTCTGCCTGGGTGGAGCTCGTTACGGGCTCTCGCTCTTGGCCCACCACCTGTGTGATTGTGTCCACCTGCTGCTGATCTGGCTGATTTCCCCATCTGCTATTTAAGGCAGTGGCACAGAACAGCTCACCGCTGGAACGTTGAACCTCCTGAGTTCGTGCTCTCGGCATTATCAAACTAATCCCCTGTGTGTATTTTACTGTGGAACTAACATTGAATTCTCTGTGTAGACATCCCTCTTCTGGACCAAATCACGGGACCTGCCCGGGTGTGGCAGCGTGTGTTGAGTTTCGGAGCGAGTGCGGCTGAAGAGGAGTGCGTGTATATGTATATATTATAAATAAAATAAATAAATAATCCCCTTTTGTTCTCAAAGAAAGAACTGTCTGCGCGTGAGTCTGTCCAGTAGCCATGACACTTCAGGTGTCAAGCCAGTGTATATCCTGTATATTTACTTTGTGTTGGAAACCCAGTATTATCAATATCATGTTGGTGTGCATGTAGTAAAAAATGTCTGCCATTGCAGTAGAACTAATGGAGATTTAAAATAAATATTAAAGCGTTTTTGTCTAATTTATACTTTGGTGTTTTTGTCCACATTTTTTACACCATTACTGGAATCAGGGTTTGTACTTGGGCTTAAACATTACTTGACTGGATAAGATATCAAACATTATTATGTTCCTATATGGTTTTGGCTACAGTGAATAGGTCAATAAGAGTTTCTCTAAGTGGGAGGATATAATTTTATTTAATAGCTTCCAACGTGTTATATAAAACCTCTCTACACCTTTAAGAGCTGCAAGAGCACACGTAATTTATTTAGTCAGATTTGACTGGAGAACACCTTCCCATTGGACTTTTTAAGGGATATTCCACATTCCTTTGGGTGTAAGAATTCATCTTACCTGGATCCCATACTTGTCCAAGGTCCAGTGGGTCTTGAGCAGCCAGCATTTCCTCTGTTCCCACCACAAAGCATGGTCCGACCAATCCTGAGGAGCCTCTGCAAGGCAGACGTATTAAGTAAGACATTTTATCACCCGCATATTATTATCACATGTCAGGTTTAAGGGGTAGTTCACACATAAAGTTATTGCACTAATTTACATGTCGGGTTTAAAGAGCCTTCAGGGGGAGGTTCTGGCTCCATAGGTAACATACTTCACCAACAACTACATCTGCTAGCGTCACAAATATTTTCCGCTCCCACGGTTGTGTAGGTGGTGTGGTTTAATGAGTCTACCTGACATCATCTTATGGTGCTGGGCTGAAATCCATCTGTTGATGACAAGCCGCTTAGTCATTTATTATGTCCCATGCTCTTTGAATCACCTCCATAAAGTTGCCTTCAAGTTAGCCACATTAGCTCCTCTGTGTTTATAGAGGAGCGTAAATTGATATCAGATCAGAGACTGGCTGAACTTTGGCCCCTGGGGCTACACAAGTTGGCGCACTGTGACAACACAATGGCACTGTAGTGTAGAAGAATGCAGCTCAAACAAGGGTGCGGCTTGGCCAGCAGAGCTGTTGTAGCACCACATGCAGGTTGAGGTTGTTTGTTAGCCTTTGTAGTTACACACTTTTAAAATTCCTTCCAGCCACTATGCAGAAACACATCCGTGCTAAGCACACTTACTGATTTTCTCCACCAGCTTAAGCATGAGGCCACCGATGTGCAAGTCTCCCATCACCCTCATCTTAAATTTCATGGACTCGTCACCTTCCTTTTGATCCACCTGCACAGATAGCTGCCACGATGTTTCTCCATATTTTGCAGGTGTAGCCATGGTCCTGTTCTAAAAAGACAATGAAGAGATTATTTAAAAAAGGTGGGGGTGCTCAAGGGTTTAGTGAACGTGACCACAGGGGCACAGCACAGGGGATCTTAGAAGGAAACTACTATCTCTAATTAAGCACTTAGTGAGGGGAATTACTCTAAAATATGTGGATTATTTTGCTGATCCCGTTTGTTCGGATATTAAGGAAATGTCTGGGATTGAGTCAGAGGATTGAGTGTTTCTCAACATTCTGATTTACTTGGCAAAGATTTCACCACCACACATCCCTTACTGTTTCTGTCTCTGAGTGGCCGCGTATGGAGTAGATTCGAACTCTGCTTCTGCTGCAGTGTCTCTGCAATGATACTGCAGCCCCCGATCTACTCCCCTCACTCAATACCATTTATAAATAAGACACCAGCGAACACACCGACGGGCGGAAGAAAACAGATCAGACTGCAGAGCACGCAGCATGCGCTAACTAACGCGACACAACCTAGTATAACAGCACACATCTGGGGGATTGATTGGTTGATGATATTAATAAGGTAGAGTGATGGATGAAAGACACAAGGCAGATAAGAAAGGAAAGGGGGAGAAGGAGGAGCAGCACAGCTGTGGAATGTGTTACGAGCAGGGACACGAATCTGGTGCAGGAGAGATCATACAAAACAACAATCTCCACACACTGCACCAGCCTACATTTATATCACATCTGAGCTCTGAAATGTGGGAAATAAAGACATGAAAACTCTGACACAAACTAATCTGAACTATTCACCGCAACACTGTATATCAGTGACTTTTTGATACTGTGTTGTTGTGATGATGGATTTTTTTATATACACACACTCTGCTTTCTTTGTGCTGCTCCCTTCCTGCACTATGCGCTGCTGTAGGGTGCAGTAAAAAGTTGGAGCTTGCATGCCTGCTGAGGGAAAGCTTGTTGAGATGTGTCGGAGTATGATGAATTCACTGGCATAGTATTACACTAGCTGCAAAAAAAAACTGATGGAGACAGCAAATTTGTTTTAATGCAGAAGCTGTAATAAGAGAAAAGCAAATATATTCATGCAAAATATACAATTCAATGAGATCTCATATTGGAACTCCTCATACAGGACACCCACACCACGTAAAAAAAGGCCTCAGCGATTCCTTATTCAATGTAAATAGTCACTAAGCTCAGAAACAATCCTTAAATCATTCAAAAATTATGAAAAACGATAGAAAACTTTCTTTAGAAACTTTCATAAACAGAAACTTTCCAAGAATTCATGATTCCCAGAAGAGTCTTGGGGTGCATTTATCGCTGAGCCCTATATAGGCCTACGGATAAATCCCAACAGGGTCATCGCAATCATGTGTTATGATTTATTTTTTTTCGTCAGAGATCAAATTCCGTAGTAAAATAACGGTAACCTCTCCCCCTATCAAGTATATACAAATTTCCCAACCGAGAATAAGAAACCCATTCTTACCTTAAATTAAAGTTTCCTGCCAGTGAGCAATTCCTGGATATTTTCTTGGGAAGTGGACTGACCCCGAGAATGAGGCTCCTTTGGGAGTAAAACACGCCCAGTTCACACAGGTAGAGAACGGAGGTGGGAACGTAGGAGGAAGTGGCCGAGGTGCACGTAGCATAATATCCCACAGAGGTGAGTTTGTTCTCAGCCTCAGTATACGGACGGCTGTTTAACTGTTTTCAGCAAAATATGAGAAATAAAATGAATAAACTACCATACTGTCCGTCTCAGTGGTTAAAAGGTACAGACCAGCTAAAGCTAGCAAGTTTATCAATGCTAACAAAAATATTTCAGTGAACATACTCAGCCGCTCAGCTAATACTGTCACTTTGTTACCACTTTGTTATTGTGGAAATAACAAGAAAACGGCAGCTCTTAGTTGGCTCAAATAGAGATGTCAGTAGAACCAACACTGCAACACGAGGTTATTAAATTTAATTTGGTTTTACATTATACTAAGAGGTTTGTTTGTTGTTGTTTTAAAATGTACCTTCATAATTTACAGACTACTTGAAATGCTAATCATCTTTTTGAGAAACAAAAATTTTCACCATGGTACTGTTAATATCTTTTTACTAATAAGGACCAGGAAGACTATCGTACAAAAACGTCAGATTGTTACAGCTGCCCATTTTGGATGCAATTGTAAGAGTAGATGCGGGAAATTGTATCACTAAATATACATCATGCTAACCCACTGTGCCTCAAACTGAAGAAATCTTCAAAATAATGGCCTATGCACTTTCAGATTTGTTTAGATGTTGGGTATTTTAGGTTGTATATTCAAGGCAAAAATATTCTTTCTACTTTTCCAAGAGACCTGGCCATTCTTCCAGTGATAATTAGATATTATTTTCTGATGTAAATAAAAAGTAAATTTCACTCAAATATTATTACTCATGTAATATACGACCAAATGACAGAACAGAGCTTTGCAAAATAACACAAAAAAGGTGAAGAGCATTTTATATATTTATTTAAAAACGCATACTGTGTATATTTGTTTGTTTTTGTTTATTTGTCTACTAGACTACCTCTCATGAAAACAAGAAAAAATATATTTTAGAAATCTGTCAAAAACATGTTTAAAACTAGAAATCATGGAATTCACTGGATTGAATTCATGTTTTTATACCCAAATTTCAGCCGGCACATTGGAACTTCTTTGAGGAGACCAAAATAAATGAAGTACTAGAAATAAAATGAATTCTTTCTGTTCACAAATGCAAGTAAATAACTGTAACTTGGCGTTTTAATCAAAAATCAATAATTTGCCTTTTTTCTGCTGTTTTTTTCTAAACAGAAATTTTTAAAAATTCATGGATAACAACAATAATTGGTTTAACAATAGTAAAAAAAAGAATTTAAAAAAGATGTTACAGGTGTACATACATGTAAATTAACCATTACAGAAACATAAAAAATAATTTTGGTAATTACCAATACTTTTAATTTAGGGCAGCTGTGGCTTAACTAATATGTAGGGTAATATTGCTTTAACACATATAAAAGTCAGCATTTTATACAAAGAAGCATGTATTTTCATTTTAAAAGTGAAATATGTCTGTGTCATCATTCAAGCAAACAAGGTGCCTGTGATTGTAGCCGTTACAGTTGCCCTCGGTATGGCTCCCATATTACAATCTTGTATTTTAGCTAGCAGCAACTGCATTAGCACGGGTTGTTCATTGTCATTTTGTTCAGATAACCATGGGATAAAATTGACATTAGCTTAAATTTACAGATAATATTGTAGATCCAAAAAGAGACTTCCTCCTGCCAGTTTTGTCCTTGATAATTTCTGCACAAGTGAAGTAACTCTGCAGTTGTTCCACAGGTAGAAAGACAGTCTAAATGAGCAAGTACAGGTAAGTGTATCCATAAAGTGTAACCTGTTTCTTCTTTGAAGAAGTGAGCATTGCCCCTAGTCTTCATTTACTGCATTTAAATTGCTAACCACTGATTAATGGAGAGATAGACTGTCCTTTTTTCTATTGTTTTTACTATTACTTTATTGTATTTACATTTAAAGTTGCATTTATAAATGCATCCTTGCGTAAGGGTCGATTTGTAAGTTGTAATGTTTTCAACGGATGGTGTAATCCTAACAGGATTATTATTTTTGTTTAAATGGCTTTTAAAGTTACAGACCTCAAACAGCACGACCAGTTATATACCTCAAAGTGATCAGCCCACCTTCAATAATTCCCACATCCTCCTCAATGAGTGAATCAAGATGAATCATTTGAGTTTGCCTTTTCCACATAGTTGTACTGCCATCTTATGAAACACATCAGTAAGAAAGATGGTTAGCATTTTTTTTACCATTTGTACAGATGGTGTTCTACTGACAACCACCCAGCCACGCTGAATTACAGCCAGCTTTGTAGCTTTTAATATGTAGGTGTGTTTCGTGGTTTTTTGTTAGTCATTTAGGCATGAAGTGAGCCCATGTGTGTAGCCTGCCACCCCCTGGTTTCTATCTATACTTTCGCCTCAGAGTGAAATGGATTCTAAAACTGGGCAGGGACATCAACCTCATGTCGCCACCATAGGAAAGATGAATGTGCTAACTTTCCTATACAGCTGCTTTCGTATAAGTCAGATTTATGAAATTCAAGCTGTTATATTTTAAGATAAATGTCTTTAAATTGAATGAAAGAGCATCTCCTTCATGGAAAAGGACGTAATAACTCTGTCACATCATCAACACTGTGAACTTTGACCTATTAGATCTTGTCAGCCTAACAACAGCTTTTTCTATCAGAAATTTTATACTCCCGAACTGTATCAATTATATCTCTTTTTACACATATGCATTGGTTGAAATACTGTTAATGACTGCACGTATTTGCAGAGAGACAAATGCAATTTGAAATCATTGTCAGTCTTGTTGAAGGAAATGATGGCCCTTCAAAACCTGATAACACCTCTGCTACCACATGGTGGCGCCATTTGACCACACCAGTGTTGGAAGAGAGAAGGCTTGGAGGCATTTCTTTATTTAAATGACTAAATGAAACAGTAAACTAAATAGCGTTTTTAACATTTGAATTCATGTTATATAATGGACAAATATAATTCTGAGTCAGCATTTAAAGTAGTTAAAATTATGTCACTTCATTATTTTTGTTTTCTTTTTTAAATTTTTATTAATTGATTTTATTTTATTTTTGCTCTGGAGACAGAAAGAAAGACCTGACAGTGGCCACTAAAGTTACCACAACATTAGATGGAGTTAAATCAACTGAGATAATGCAAATAAAGTTGTTTGTAATATCTCAAAAGGAGACTAATGTTGCTTTCTAATTGTGCAAGCCATCTCTTGGTTCACAAAAACTTGTTTTGTTTTGCTTTTTTAGAATAAAAATCATATTTTTAGATTAACTGAGAGACTACTGTTACTTGTCCCATCCGAGTCTGGTGTCTAGTCCAGAAGAACAGCCTAGAAACTGGAAAGTACTCATGGACCACTCAGCATAGCAGGATGAGTGCCAATGCGGGCAAAAACCTTGGCACTCAGGTTGAAGGACACTTTCTCTGGCCTTGTGACCATTTTATTCAATTTTTTTTATCACACACACCAAAGACTAGGTGTAGCAAACATGCATGTGAGTTTGTCAAAGCTCTCTGTTTTTGCTGTGAGTGTTTAGTGCTGGCACACGAGGTTGTGTTGAGGCCTTATGCAAGAGAGGAAATGTAAATTCCATGACAAAAACAAACAAATAAACCCTGAGCCTCATAAACCGTGTCATTGGTTTAAGGATAAATGGAAAATAACATAATTTGGACCTGTCAAGGCTGGACACCGTGCCCATGTCATCATGACACCTGTGGTTCTAAGAGCAACTTGGTACACACAGTCCGAGCTGGAGGAAAGGACAAATGCTATGCTACGCTGCCTGGGAGAATGATAAAATGTAGTCTTTAGAGCAATGAAGAGAAAGAGAAGGAAGGCTTTTGGACTGTGGTTTTAGACACAATAAATTACATCTACTCCCTGAAGCTGGTCTGAACCTACTTGGAAGCGGGTGGGAAACAACATCTGTAGAAGCCTTCGCCGGTGCTCTGTATTTATGGAAAGAGAAACCTCCCGGTGACCTGGGAACACGCTTACCCAATTAGCAGCCTCGCCGACGGATCAAATGGAAGTGAAAACATTCACTGCCGTGACGGAGACGCATCACAATGCTCCATTCATGCTGTCGAGCCCTATGCTTTGGGGGTGAGGTGGGCTCGGGGAGGGTGAAGGGGTGTTCTTTGAGGCATGTGATGGGGAGGTGGGATAGGTGAGAGGGAGTAACGAATGCAACAAGGAACTGACTTACCTCACCGTCTTCTTTGACATGTCAGCGGAGGCCTCATTCATGGCTTAATACTGATTCAAACACTGTTCAAAGGTGTTGTTTTTATAAGGTTATATCCCCTGCACCTATGCCTCTGCATCCTGCTGAACTCTCCATTTTCTCCAATCCAACAAAACCACATGTTTTGTCCTGTGGGACTAGGTGCTGAGGGGGTCAGAAACCCTGAGAAACAGCACAAGAGAGGCTCTTGACAGTGCAGGACTCTGGGGAACAAAGGCTAAACATCCTTGTGGCCTGCAGAGTGTTATCGTTTTTTTTAAGCTGTTAAAATCATGTCTGCTTCTTGTGAACTGATTTATTTTTAAGCCATGGATTCCCATAGCTCTCATGAAATTTCATACCGTTATTTATTTAAGTAAAAACAAAGTGGGGAAAAAAAACTCAACAAAGAAGAACATGCGGGGTATTTGTTCTGTAAATGTCAGCATCATTTTGAATTCAGTCAAGAGAGTTGAAGCAGGCGAGGTGTGATCATCAATAGAGAATATATATACTGATGTACAGTGTAACACACAGTGACTAAACAGTCTATGAGTTGATGAAAAGTGCCTGTATAAGTAGCTCCAACGCCACCTCTGATAGATTATGTAATCCTTAAACTGCACTGAAAGCCCTGCAGAAAAGCTCTTTTATTTTTAAAACAATTGTTTGTTTATACAGGTGCAGCTAAAGGTGCTTTAGTAAAAGGATCTTACGGTCGTGCTTGAGAACCACTGGACCCTTGTAAAAATTGAAAAATGTTACCAAGCTAAGGCCAATCCCATAAAAATTCTAAATACTTAAAAAAGGGGGGGGGGAATTTGAAAGTAAAGCTAAAACATACAAATTCATGGATTTTCAATTAAACTAGAATTTTCCGCGCGCAATAGCCAACACTGATATTCCCTTTTTTCCCTGTTCACTTCTTCTTGCATGGAAACATCTGATGGAAATAAAACTTCATGGTGTCAGGTCAGATAGCCATAAATACAGGTTGTCAGTGCAGTGTGACCCTCACATTTAGAAGAGAGGCTGCTCTGAACTGTGGTTTGGAACAGGATATCATATGTTTAAATATCGAGCTCCTTTCTGAAAATGGGCTACTGTAAAAGAACTTCCATCGCATAGCATATCGCTTTACCTGTCAGGGCCAGTATTTCATCGCTTTGCTGCCCAGAAGCATAAAAGATATGAATGAGCACAGACATGTGGATAGACAGTGATCGCTCGCCTAGGACAGATACTCCCGGCTTGTGCAAAATTAAAACACATGGATGACATTTTCAGATATTAAACCCGATGAGTTCATAGTCCTTAGCTGTTGAAAACGATACTTTGTCGGTTTCAGCAGGTGCGCATGAAAGTTTGAAGTGACTGACGTTGCTGTTCCTGCAGAAATAGCTAAAATACGTTGAATAAAGCCACAAGCAATGGTGCGATTTTTTTTTATTAGGTCTGTCAGTTCACACAGACACACGGTGGGAACATTGCCCATATGCTTTTGAAGATTAAATAACATATTTTCTTGCAGGTCACGCATGTTGAGGACTGCACTGAAGCATTCAGATGCCATTCAGCCACGTCCAGTGCTGCAGACCCAGAGAGAAGAAACAACCACTGACACTGACCTTGAAGTGACCATGACTGATCTCACAGGTACAGCGTAAGAGGAAGCTGGGCGTTGTGTTCCTTTCCTCACCACATTTGCCAACCGGTTGTGAATGGGTGCCATTTTGAAAGATGCAAATATGGGTCGCCTCTGCCTGTATCAGCTGATGCAGGTCAGTGTTTTCTTTGGCCAAGCCTTAAAGGCACGACAGGAGAAAGACGTACTGAGAGTTAGAAAAGGTCACATAAACTCTAGTGGGATTACTTTACCAACACTTTCCATGGCTGAGATCCCGTGAATGAATCCATTGTGGGGTGGGTCCTTGCTCGCGGAAAGCAAACCCTGTCAGGATCCAGTTCATTAGCGCCTAGTTTACTGTTTGAAGTTAGTTATTTATCTGGTGTCTAAAGGGGAACCCCGTTCAGACATATGTAAGCACGCCCGTTTGGTGTGTATGTGTGTGCTTGTACATGTGTGTGAATTCATGCGCAGGCATGTAGTATATACTTTCACCAACGTTCAAGACTTGTAGGATCTACAGGGGATTTCCAGAGCAATTGGCTCGAGAGAAAATAAAAGTTTCCGTGGTGCAATAAAATGTATGGAGAATGAACAGGAGGTGCATTGGTCTGAAGGTGAAAAGCAGCGCTGAGAGTTTGTTAGCAGAAAAAGGATTTATATGTTTACATTCTGATGTTCATCAACATTGACTTGATTAATTTAAAAAAAAAGCTATTTTTATATCCCATTGTTATATTTATCAGAAGCCACTCTTAAGAATTTAATGAGGACACAACCTCATCTATTCAGCATAAAAGGGAATTCGCTTTTGCAAACATTGCTTCAAATAGCTCAGCAGCAGTAGTCCATCTTCTTGAGTTCTTCTACTGTATTCCTAACTCTCATGTGAGAGTGCCTTTGTGTGTTTTCGCTTCTCTTTTCTTTTGTGATCTGTTTGTTCTTTGGAAGGCGTCCCATTGCCTCTGGTCAGACAAAAGTGCCGCGTTGAGCAAAACCTCCACTCCACTTTTATGGTCTGTGTGGGCCGTCCTATTTGTACATGCTTAGAGCAAATTAGACCAGCAGCTGTGCATGGCCGTCCTATTCCATGTTGGCTTTTCATGATAAAAATATGCTATGGTAAACTCGCAGCTTGCGCTCAGAAATACGCATCCCATTTCTTCTGGCACTGACACCTCAGTGAGACTGGGAAATAGAGCTGGGGATAAATTGAGGGGAGTGGTAAAAGAAACATAGGGGTCCTATAGAAAAGAGGGACCACCTATGCTGATCTGTAGAAGGGAGATAAGTATTAGAAGACCAAAGAGAGGGCTGCACCTGTTGTGGGGTGACATCAGTCCTTAACATGTCAAGGTCCTTTAGTCTTTAACAAACAGCAAACCAGTGAAGCCTTCGTTTAGATATTTCAGAATAATATTTCTTTGATTAAATATAAATGAAAAGAATTATGAAAATATTACTAAGAGGATAAAACATATAAAACAAAAACAAAAAACATGCAAAACTAAAAATAGCTGTCATTGTTTATATAAAATATGCAGTTAAAGAACCATTTGAATTATTGTGATTATGCATTAACCAAATTATTCAGCTACAGCGGTCCCTCGTTTATCGTGGTAGTTACGTTCTAAAAATAACCCGCGACAGGTGAAATCCACGAAGTAGCCAACTTTATTTTTTACAATTATTATAGATGTTTTAAGGCTGTAAAACGCATCACTACACACTTTATATACTTTTCTCAGACAGGCATGAACATTTTCACACTTTTCTCTCTTGTTTAAACGCTCTCGAAGTTCAAACCTTCGTAGAAAAATAAGTTCAGTATTATAGAATGAAGCCAAATGCATCCGGGGTTGCCTTTGACGGTGATTGTTGATTTTGTTGGGGAGAAAACGTACAAACATACAGTACAGCACTGCTAGCGATCGAAGATTTATGTAAATTTGACGAGCTTGCACGAAGAAAATCCGCGAAACAGCGAGGCCGCGAAGGGTGAACTGCCTTATAGCGAGGGACCACTGTACTGTGAAGGATTATTGCCAAAGGGGAACTGTTGTTTCCATCTGCAGTAATTTATATTTGGCAGTATGGCTTTGTTCGGGGATCTCCCTTTTATTCCATGTACATAAATGAAAAGCCAAACCTCATGCAAAACCACACATGCACACACACACACACACACACACATGCATGCACGTGTGCCCACACACATATACTGGCTATTAGTGACAGGAGATAATTTTGATCATTGATTAAGTCAGACACAGCATGAAAAGGGGACTCTGAGGTGCGGATGGGTTGCCAAGACAGTAGCAATTATGGACAGGAGATTTGATTTTACAAAATGCAGATTGAAACCAAGGTTGGGCAGTGATTAGCACTCTCACCTGACAGCAAGAAGGTCTTGGTTCCTCCCGTGGTTGCATGGGTTCTCCCCAAGTACTCCAGCTTCCAAAGACATGCATGACTTAGGTTAATTGGCATAGGTTTGAATTTCAGTGTCACTGGTTGTGTGTCTCTGTGTGTTAGCTCTGCAATAGACTGGCGACCTCTCTAGGGTGTACTTCGCCCTTTGCCCCATGACAGCTGGGATAGGCTCCAGCCACTTATGAACTGAATTAGCAAATGAAGATGGATGAAGAATGGCATCACTTCAGCCACCAGCTGATGTGGTCTGGCAAGAAGATGATGTACTGGGATTGCCAGGAGAACTTGACTTTGTAGCCCTAATATCATAACCCTAGCCTTTCTATCAAGTATACACAACGCAGTCTAATAAGTTACTTACTACTTTTTCAGGTTTTTGAACTAATTTGCCATATTAATGTCATACAAAAGTTTTTTTGTGTGGTTTTTTTTTAGAAGGAAATGATGCCGCATTGAACAGTTTTTGTTGTTTTTTTTCAATCGCAACAGATCCATTTCAATCTCCCACTGCAGGATACGGCTGCTGATCGGATGGTATTGTTTTCCTCTCGAGACGTCTCTCTTGTGCTTAAAAGACACCAAAATAGGTTTCATTGGCTTTTGTTTGATTGTTGCAAGTTTATTCAACATTTAAAGCATATGTCGCATTAGGTTAGCACATAGCTGTATTGCATTTGGGTTCTTTTAAGTGATCCCTTATAAACTGTTAGTTTAATTTGTTTTTAAAAATTGTGATTTGAGGCTCTCTCTTTTCTGGCCTGAATGTGCCGTGTGGAACACCACAGCATCCCTGCTGTCTTGCAGTCATACGTGTGAACCTGTACACACACTGTGAAATGAAGTGAACCCTTTTAATATTTAAAATAAATATAACACCCCTGCCTGATTTCCACTGATCAGTGAAGTTGCCCTTTATGTCTTGAGACAGTTGGGAAAAGTGGTAGGTAAATATAATTTCTGACAGTGTGACAGGAATAAGAAATAGTCCCCGCTCGGAATTGAGTTCTTAGGCTAATCATCTATGATTATAGCTCTGAAAGCCAAAATACACTCCATGTGAAAGAGGTTGTTTTCATCTGTATGCTGCAGCTGAACAACCGGCTGACAGTGTTACCTATTCTCCCGAGGGCTCTCACTCTCCTTCTGAATCTATTTGTCTGGCCTGCAGCAGGTCTGGTAGCCCCCAGGGACTGTCCTGGGAGACCTGGACAACATTGGCAGCAGGTAGCTTAGCGGTGTCATTTCGCTGCGGTAACCTGGACAAAAGCATCTCTTGTTGCTGCAAGCTGTTTGTGGTACTGCTTTCCCAGCCCTGTGGAAAGGAAAGGACAGCCAATGACCAATGCCAAACAAACCTGCTCCAGCTCACCTGTGCAGTGAATGTGGAACCGAATGACCCAGATCTGGATGGAAACCATTGCAAATATTTCCCAGCAAAGTCTGTGGAAGAAACATTTAACAAGGCCTCTCAGCAGGGAATTTAACTAACTGTAAATGACTTTGACTCCCTCTAGTTTGTGTCATCTGTTCCAGCGGAGTAGTAAACAGCTGCATCAAGCCATCCAGCATGAGGTTCAGTGCCGAGCAAGGTGTGGATTGAAGCATAATAAAACTTCAGTGCTCTGGATGACTGCGTGTTGATCTAATCGCGCAAATTTTATTGTAAAACAGAGGACGGAATGACACTGACAATCAGTGATTAGAAACAGATTTGTTGTTGATGAGCAGCGAATCTGTTTATTGCCTTGTCTGTGCAGTGCTGGTGGCGAGGCAAAACCACTTTTGCCCACTACAGCTCAGTTTAGAAGCATAAGCCATGCTGCAAATATTTGGCTTGGCCACAGAGATTGAATTATATTGGCACAGAAAACCTAGAAATAAAAAACAGCAACCTTGGGAACAATTATGCAAAGTTAAATGCGGTTAAACCAAGTGCTACTGGTTTTCCATTCCATCCAAAAGGAGAGGAAAAAAGGAAAAAGCTGCTGTAGCAGAGTTTATCCACCTCAGTAAATATGGTGAAGCATTTATCATTGCCATGGCACTTGTAGTTATTGCTCATTTTTGTAGTGCTGTATAGCTTCTCTGTGTTACACACAGCTTTGAAAATGAAGAAATCTTGTAGGGAGTTCACTCATGTGAACCAAAAGCTGTGGTGACTTGATGGTCCATTTCAACCGCAGATGAAACCCCATAACAGATAGCATTTAATAAATGTTTCTTCTGTTTCCTCAAAACATTTTATGCCGTGACAACACAATCAACATCATTTGAAATAAACATGCATAAATCAACTCTGCTTGGATGATTTATGCATGTGTAAAATCATTTGTTTTACCCTTAAAGTCACTGTAATGTTGCAAAACAATCAATTCGAAGTTGAAGTTGACGTCATTCTACAGTGAGAAATATTATTCACAAGTGGAAAACATTCAAGACAGTTGACTTCCCAAGAGTGGCTGTCAGATTTAACCCAAGGTCAGATTGCGCACTACTCAGAGGCTACGTTCACTCTGCAGGCGAAAGCGCATCAAATCCGACTTTTTTGACCCTATATGCGACCCATATCCGATTATGGTATGACAGTGTGAACGGCACAAATCCGATATTTTCAAATCCGATCTGGGTCACTTTCGTTTGTGGTGCTGAATCCGATACATATCCGATGTTTTAGAAAGCGATTGCTGTTTGAACGGTCGTGTCGCATTAAATCCATCTTTTACGTCACTGACACAAGACAGACGCCAATTATCAGCGCCGGAGAAGACATCGTGAACGCTTCCTGTCCATCCAGTGTAGATGTCAGTGAAACTGTTGGGAAGACAGCGTTGGAGAAACGTGAACATTTTATTTGTACTGTATAATCTGCAGATTCTGACAGAAATCTGCAACTATCCTTTGAAGCACCGCTCCTCTCTAAACAGCAATAAGGATCATTATTAGGCCATATGTAAATAACAAAATAACTTTATAACTTAAAGCAAAATTGGGAAACGTAAAGTCCGAAACGAGTCTTTATATTAACGGCCATCAGTCAAACAATATTGTTTGCTCTGGGTCTAAACAGAACGCGTTGTGCGTGACGTCTTCTTTTGCGCATGCGGGCCGCTTTGAGGGTTCACACTAGAGCGCGTTTGCTGTCACATTTTATTTGGAGTGTGAACGAGCAGACAAAAAAATCGGATTTGATCAAAAAATCGGAATTGAGCATTAAGACCTGCAGTGTGAACGTAGCCAGAGAAACTGCAAAATACCCAAGAGCTACATCTTAGACTCTACATATTAAATGTTAAAATTCATGACAGTACAATTAGAAAAAGACTGAACAAGCCTCTTCTCTCAAAAACAAAAACAAAACATAGCAGCCCAACTTAGGTTTGCACAAACCACAAGAAGACTGGAAGAGTGTCTTTTGGCTGAAACTGGGTCTTTCAATGGGACAATGATCGCAAATAAGCAACAGAATGGCTAAAAAAGAAAAGAATCAAGGTGCTTCATTGGTTGAATTCACACTTTAACCTGACTGAAATGCTGTGGTGGGATAGAGATGTGCAAAAAAAAAAATCCACAGAACTAAAAGTGCATCGTAAAGAAGAGTGGGTCAAAAGTCCTCTAAAATATGACAGAATGAAATGATAATCATACAGGAAACAAATCAAGTTATTGTTGCTAAATGTAGTTTTACTACCTACACATGGGGTGTACTTAGTTTTACACACACTACTTCTGCATTTTGTCTCATGTATTGTTGTTTATCTGAGGCTGTATTTCCCTCATTTTCAGATCTGGGAATGACTAAATCAATTTTATTATGTCATCATGTGTAAAATCTTAGATTTGAAAGCGTGTATTTTGTAACCATGTTACAATGCGAGTAATTGTCATCTTCTCTAATTAGTCAATGAAAGCCCACCTGCTCACACGGGAAACTGCATTGCTCTCACTCACACAAACACTAATGCTGCTAGCCAGCTACCTAGCTAACCATCACGCAGACCTTTAAGCCAGCTTTGTTTGCTCACAGCTGAGGCTCAAAAGAAAGGCAGGACCGGTGCAGAAAAGGGCCAGCTCTGACAATTTTCACACAAAGAGAGCACTGTTGGCTAACAGTGAGCGGCCTGTTTCTGGGAGGTTTGCACTGTTCCTGGGGCCCATTTCATGGAACAGTTAGCAAGGCCAAAGGCAACCCATGGACTGGGGTGATAGTTAAGGCCTTCGGGGCACAAACCTGGGTCTGGCCCTCTAGCTGTCCCCTCTGTCCCCCACCCATTTCCGAGGCTTTCACAAAGCTGACTGAGGACGCTGGGTACTGCAGGTGTCCTCTCATAAAGGCCCACATCACATGGGCTGGTGGACTGACTGACTGAGTTGGCACGTTTGGGCTTTTTCACTTCACCACAGGTGTTTGAAAAGCCACAATAATAATGAGGTTTCTCACAGTCAGCATTTAACTAGTTACTACTTATTAGACATAATCTTGATGTTTTTGGATCTCTATTGTGTCATTTTATGTGGAATACCATCTGTTTAAAGCAGTTACTTATCAGTCCATCTAATGTTTTACAGTTTAAAACAAAACAGGCAAAGAGTGGCTGGCACTATACATCACTCCGAGCTGGGCTGAGGACACAACGTTAATTTCTTTCTACCTTCCAAACACAGTATCGGTGTTGGAGAGGATGCTTCCTCCAGCTGCGACTGTAATTGCAGCAGCTACCAAAAGAAACACTCCCTGCCTTTATTTGATTAAGCTGTAATGTGATTGAGAGCCCAGATATATAGCTTTCATGGTGAGGAGGGGAAAGAGGAAGGAAACACGCGAGGAAAGACGTGAGTAAAAGAGATTAATATCCAGGCTTCTCTCCTCCTGACCACAGAGTGGGCATAAAGAGCTCAGCGCCTCATTGATGTCAACCCTAGCTGTTCCTGTCCTGTAGTTTTCAGTTTGGTTTGGACAGAACAGGCAGCCTGGCCTACAGGAGTTGGGAGGACAGGGCACAGGCTTTCCCACATCACTCAAGGGCCTCTGATAGGCGGTCACAGGGGCCGATAATGACAGGGGGAGAGATTTAGTATTAAAGTCTCCTCTGCTGCCTCCTCTGCTTCTTTCTGACGTCAGAATGTTAAATACGGGGATGAGAGCATGGCATGGCCTATGGGGAAGGGAGTTAGACCTGTCTTAAGTATAGAGCTTTGTGTGAGAGAAGCCTGGCTGGGTTGCCTTGGGCTGTTACTAAGGACTCATGATGTACACAGCTAGGGGGAATTTGGGATCACAGTCAATCATTAAAAGGATTTGCATTTGCCATAAATATGAAGTCAGTCAACGTAAATGGTGATAAGTTTCAAGGAAACTTCTTATTCGCATAGTAACTAATTCAAAGTGGTTTGAATATACTGGGTCTGCTCTGGGTTAGAAATACAATCACACAGGCCAAGACTACCAGTAAATTATTCTCCATAGTCTTTAGTTGTTCGGAAGTCCTGGCTTGCAGCCTTTTCAGTTTTTCAACCACTATACCACATACAATGCTGAGGGTTTTCCCTGTGCTATTTGTAGAACGTTATAATATTTGAGTTTATGACTAATGAACTTGGAAAGCCTGAGAAAGGAAAACTAGATGGCTGGAGGGTTGTTTTCAAAAATGTCATATACTCACAAGTAAAAGACCTCATTGTCTTTGCCAGGTTGCAACTGAACCGTACAACCGAGACCCAAAGCGGCTCAGCAACATAAAAGCAGCCGAATGCTGCACCTGCATCCACAGATCATCACACTATTGTGGCATTTAAAGAAAAGGCCTCAGTCGAACACGCCCCCCTGACCTTCTCCAGCTAACATAAACTAATTAGGGTGACTCTGAAAGGAACGGCCTACCATTGGATTAATCAGCGTCCACAGATCTAGACCAGGCAATCCTGCTCTGGCCTGTTCTCTCCTGAGACCCTCATTATCTCACGTTTTCAAAGGAGCACCGTGGCATATGGAAAGGGCTGACGGGGTGGAGAAATGGAGGAGGTGGTGGTGCAGGAAGGGGCTTCCCCGGGTCCTCTCTTCTCACATTGGACTCAGAAAGGAAATGTCAAGCGTGAAGCTCCAAGAGTGGTCAGTACTGTTCAGTCCAGCGGGCAGCACAGAGGGGGCCTTTGTCCACCATCACTTAGCGCCAATTACAGCCCGTCAAAATAGTTTTTCTACTGTGGGGCGACGTGTTAATGGGCCCGGCGTTGGGTGTGAGGAGCGACCTTGTCCACACACACCAACCAGGGGTCAGGGGTTAATAGGGCCCTCTGATGTGGCGGATGAGATTTTGGCAACCTTTTGCTCGCAAGGGAATGCCAGGACAAAGCATGTAGAATGTGATACAATTAGGCGGACAGCTAGCCATCCTGAATAGAGTTGCTTCGTAGAAGTGGGATGGCTGCGTAAGCTGGGAGCAGATGGGCAGTCGTACGCTAGCCAAACAGGTGTCTTGGAAGGTCAGAACCCCTCTGAAATGCGTAAGAGGAGCCAGGTGAGGACACAAACAGCAGCCAAACTCGGCACTTTTTTTGAAGCGAGCAGCAATTAAAAATCCTGTTGAACAAATGACTGCTCTTCTGGACACAAAGAAAGTCCCTTTGTACTTGTGAAAAGGTCAGAGACCATTCCGCCAAATTTCCCATCCCAGTCCTGAACCAGTAGCTTGGCCCAAACAGCAGCAAAGCTCTGAAAGTGTCTGCTCTACAATATGAGAAAGTGAACTTGGCACGATTGGCGTCTGACCTATACTGTGTTTCCTGAGTTTAAGCAATCAGCGACTATCTGATGCTAGATAAAAAAAAAAATGTCCTGGCAAAATTAAATGTTCATAACACTGAATTGCTCTACGTGTGTTTGGTCTGGGCCTGTGTGCACAAAGCCAGGCCTCCATTTACACCATAAGTGTGGGAACCACACAAATGCTGAACTACCCATGGGCCCTGAGAAGGCTCACGACACTCTGCCAGGGAGAGCTGGAGATTTTTTGTTGAAAACACTACTCTACGCACACTGAGCAAATCCAACCACATGCAAGCCTGTGGGAACTAGCGGATGACATCCATCCGCATATAAGCACTCTCAAAATACTTTTTGGACTTATTTGTGTACAGTTCATTCCCCCTTACCCAATCCTCTTGGAAATGGCAGTGGTAATCTGGCCCCCAGCTTCATCTAGTTAATGTTGAAATAAAAGAGGTGATTGAACTTAGCCTCCAAATTGGATTTGTTTAATCTGCATCAAGTTTGAACATCCTGTGTAAACATAAGCGTGTGCAGATGCCGGAAGCGCCACGGCTGGAAACGTAAATGCCTATGGTTGACTTTGGCAGAGAGTCAGAAGAGCAGAAGGGGGAAAGGGGCCCGAACAGAGGCTAGAGAACTTCCATTGTTACGAGAGGGTCATGAGTAGATCGAAATTGTATAGATTGATCATGCGGGACATGGTGGCAAGGATTAATAGAAGGCTGCAGAATAGCAATAGCCTGCAAAGTACAGACTTGCTTATTTATTACTCTCATCAAATAAGATATTTCCAGTAAGCCCTACACACTCAGAACCTCTGGGAACAGAATCTGCAACCTCTCATCATAACCTTTACACCAAATTCTACTTGGCCAAATGATGTGGAAGCAAAATTGAATAAACACAAACATCATTAAGAGTTCATGTGTTCCAGTTAAACAGCCCTTTGGTTAGACTCTCATTTCCTTAATGGCTTTGCAGCTGTATTTCACTCTTGTGTTAAGTCACAAATCATTGGCAACCAACATGGTTTCTTTTGCCTTGTTTTCATCAGAGATAAGTAAGAATATGACTTAGCCGTGATAGGATTTATTTGCCTTACAGCGAAGGCTGCACCCCTTCAAGACCAAGTCATTAAAGCGTGTGTTTTGGGGAAGGGAGGAGAAGTGAAGGTCACAAGAGGTTAATTCCAATCGCAGTGCCTCTGTGAAGCAGCATGACAGCATGTCTCCTCTGCTCAAAGATTGGATGAGTTCTTCGCTATCAGGCTGGCTCATACACAGATTGTGCAAGATTCAGCGTCTTTTGCTCATAGATGCCCTTTTTTGCTCTTCCTATAACAAACACTATAAAGTAGAAATTGTGCTTATAAATTAAAGAAGTTTGTGTGTGTAAAGATTTGTGTTTTTTGACAAAGTCTATTTCAGCATCCCAATTTTTTTTTGTTTTGAGAGGTTTTTATGTGATCTATCATATCTGATGTCTTGAAAGATTTGATATGTGATTACGCTGCCCTCGTTCTTGCTCTTGTCTTTTGTTGTTTTCATTAGCATAAGCTGCCTCTTTATGACTTATCGGGGTATACACCTTGATCTCGAGGAAAGGAAAGACAACAAAAGGGACAAATGAAAGAAAGAGATGGAGACAAAAGAGTGTCTACAGAGCGGTGAAGACATAACAGCAAAGAAAGAAAGTATTTGAAAAAGCGAGAAAGAATGCTGGACAGACGAAAAAATAAGAATGAAAGGAAGAAAAAAGAAAACAAAGACAAGCGAAAAAAAGAGCGAGATGTGGGCCATTCATAAGCAGACTTCTCCAAGGGATCTCAGGCCAGCACACCTGCTACTATTCACTTCAGAGGAAATAGACACTCTGTGGAAGAGAGGCTCTTGGCCTCGGGACAAAACCGCTGCAGCGCCAAATTAGAAACAGGAAGGACTGCGGGTAAGGCTCAGATTAAAAACGCACTCCCCACATGGACTCAATATACTGCAGCCCTGATCCCGCTCTGGAAACCCAAAACCCAACAGCACTATTTTATGTCCCAGTCAACAGAACGCCCGCTGTTTGCACAGTGACAGTATGGAGATTTAGTCCAATGTCAACCCTTGAATGTTGGTAAACTCTGGCCTTCTAAATGCTGCCCATTCTAATGAGGAAAAGAAGTTTCTAAGTATGCTTATGGTATACTCAGCATGGTAATAGAGTATCGATCCCTCATGTCACGGCTGTGGATAGTGCATCACAACTGCATTGTCACCAAGACTCCTTCCTTCAACACTTTTGATGGTACACTTTATGTTTTTAACATCATGGGGAAATAACCAGATGCCAAAGAAAAATGGAGGTGACCTCCTTTTCTCTTACACTCGCTTCTTTCTGGTCAGTACCATCTGTCAGCATCAGAGCCAGGCAATGTGATGCATATGAACACACCAAAAGGGAGGACACGGCACTCAGTTTCCCACAGACGAACATTAGAATAGCTAATGTTGTCAACAGGCAGCTAGCAAGAACTAATGATCCAGAACACACTCTATAAAGGAGTGAAACTAGCAAGAGGTCTGGGAATGTACCCGAAAAGGAAATGAATATTGATATATGCCTGCTGCCTTCCTCTTGCAACCCTTGACCTCAAACGGGTTTCTCCACTGCTTACGGGAGCTGTAAGGCATTTCCTGCCCATTCACATACGTACACATTCAATCTGAGGGAGAAAAGAGCAAAAAAAACTTCTTTCAGCCCAGGAAAAAGGAAAAAAGTATTCACTCATTCTCATACAATATTTCCATTTAGTCATAGGCCTGTCCAAGTAGTGTGTTCCCCTCAATCTATCATTTTCACTGTGGTCACCGATGGTAGAAAAGCCTACTGTAATTATTCCTACAGATATTGAGGACATCTAGAGGTTGTTTCTCCTCACTGGAAAACAGAACTACTCGAGCTCAGTAAGTATTCACAGAAGGCTGTAGTGAATACACAAGGAGGATGCAAGGAGGCAACCAAATGACATATTTGTATCGTAGAAAAAAAAAAAGAGAGAGCGAGAGAAAGCAAATGGGAAAAATATCACAATAATCCAGCTTTGGGACTGAATCCATGTTCCGACTGTTCTCTTCCTCCCCTGCCTGTTTGATGTGCCGTTCTCTTCCAAAAGCTTTTGCCTCATGGAGGAGGTCATCAGGAAAGCTATGAAGGGCCACATTCACCACAGGTCCTCTGACTGATGTCTGAGCCAGGCATGCTGATGGATGTACACACATAAACACACATGCGTACATACGCACATTGCACCAGATGTGGAGAGCGCGACTCCAAGAGGAAAACCTGCCATGACATCACCCAGAGGAGTGCAGGTGCAGGGCTGGGACAGGAAGTGAGTCACAGGAAGCTTGGTGAGGCAGAGTTTGCCATGCCAGTGACGGGCTGTGGGAGAGCAGGGCAAAGGACTGTGAGTTACACCTCGCCCTTGAACTGTCCAGGGCCCACAGCTTGCTGACATGCTGTTTACATGAACGGGCATCTCTTCCCCTCCCTCTACAATCGCATTAATCAAGATACTTTCAAAATAAATGCTATAATTTTTTTCCCTATCTACCGCTGTGCTGGTAGTGCATTTGTCAGGTCTGTGTTAAGGATGTTCATCTGACCAGCAGAGTGTCATTTTGAATAAGAATGCTGTTTTTATGGTTGATATAATTAATATACCACGCATGCACAGTGCTCACAATCATAAGAGCCTCCCTGAGCATTTTCTAACGTGCATCATTCCAGCAAATATATGAGTGTCAGATGTAGCGTATGGACAGACAGATGGGTGGATGGAGGAAATGGTGTGTGTGTGTGTCCCTGACAATAGCAGCACAGTGGTTTATACAAAGCTTATTACTCTAATGAGAAAAGTGTGGGGGAATTGGTTTGTCCCATACCACCCAGCAAAGGAGAGTCTGTTTCCCCCGGTGCACTGCATCTGGAAGCAGCCTCCTGGTAATCTGCTCTGAGTACAAAAAGTTCAGCGCCAGCGTGTTTTCAAAGACCACCAAGTGAGGTCCTGAGCTCCTTAACAGGTCTCCTCTTATTGCAGCGGGTCAACTTGTTGCTCAGTGGACTGGGTTCCAGGCCCAGAAGTCCTCAAGGTGCTGCATCGAAACCCTAAAACCCCAAGGTTTGTGTTGTTAGGATTTTGTGGTCCTGAAATGTGAAGACATGTACTAAAGATGTCAACCTTATATAGCTCCAAAAGAGAAACGGTTGGTGTTTAAAGGCAGACGATGGCCAAACTGTCAGCTGGGTTTTTTTCTTTTTAGTGTGCTTTCTGTTATGTTCTGTTTAATGCTGTAGATGTTTGTCATTATTCGCTGTGTGTTATGGGCTTTCATCTACTTTTCTGCTTTCGGACAAGACAGTTAAGTTCGGAGTTTTAAATTCATTGCCAGCTCTGAACGTGAACCTCACTGGTTTGAAGTCGTGTGCGTGGTTATGGATGAGATTTACTGTATCTGAGATTGACATTTATTTTACGGACATGCTGGGGGATGTCATGTATCTCCCCTTTGCTTGATCTCTTCACTTCCTGTTACAAAGATGGAGGCTGCTCTCGGTAGCCGCACAGCCGCTTTCAAGCTCGGCGTGTAGGCAACGCCCTTCGGCAAGGTTCCAGGATCAGCCGGGTTCACCCTTTAGCCCAAACCTAACTGTAACCATCAGAGGAATAAGCACAGCTCTGACCTTAGATCAGTGTCTGGAGGCAAATCCATCCTTGAGCCTGTTAGCTCATATGTCTCCCATATGGAACTTCTTCCTGTATCCTCTGTGGAGATGTGCCCACAAAGTGCAAGGTACACATCTTGAACTCCATTCCTGTTTGATTACAGTTTTATAAAAGAACAGCCCTAAATGTCAGGAAAATGAACAATGTCATCAATAACTGCGACCGCTTCTCACTGTATTAAATATCAGTTAAAAGCAGAGATAGAGAGCATGATATTCGCTGAAAGAAAAGCAATTCTGATGTTATGAGGTCATTTTTTTCTGATGCTGAACCCCATCATCGCACGATAAAAGGTTTTGTTATTTCAGTAAGTATGTTCTCCAGAGTATCATAATAGTATACAGTGCAGACTTCTAACTCTACTTTAGCTTAGCATAAAATTATTCTGCTGTGAGAATTGGGCGATATAATGGTCTACTCCACTGAGTCCTTGCCAAAGATAATGATTTCAGCATGTCACTCAAGGCCAGCTCCATTGTAATTGCATGGATGATTAGCTCTTACAGTAATGGTAGTAGCAGCACATGGTTAGGAGCAAGCAAGCAAGTAGTTTTGAGTGAGGTTCATTCATATTGCATGACTTTTAAAACGTGAAGGACCCGTATTTAAAGCGAAAGTAGTGGCTCATGTTGGCAGATAATCTCTAATTTACATGCGGATATAGAAAATGCACGTATGTAAAAGCAGCATCATCCGTGCAGTCGCTCTGGAAAAGTCATTTCCATATTTGCTCTGCTCCTGAATCTGTGGACGGCCGTCCGTTTGATGTGTTCAGAGCTGCTGCACAGATGCCAAAGTCTTCGCTATGCTGGACGTCATTTCACTGGCTGTTCTCGGAACACAGAAAAAACACCATGTGCACCACCTCTAAAATTAGTGTGCGCAGCACATGAAGAAGAAAAGATCCAAACTTAGAAAAGACTCTGAAGTGGCCGCTGTCTCTCTTCACTTCTCTAAATTTTTGCGTCCCACCTTGGCGCGGAGCCAGTCGAGATCTCATGAGCCCTCTGTTTCATCAAAGATACACGGCACACCGCATACTTTCCAATTCTGGGCCAGACAGAAATCTGGAAAACTGATTTTATAGCCCTTACAATTTTGGTTGTTTGGAGTTGCAGATAGTTTTGGTTTGGTTTGCTGAGCACCAAACAAAATGAATGATCCCTGCCATGCAAGTAGGTTCCAGCTCCCAGTTTTATGCTCATCAGTTGTGCGGCTGCTCTGTTGTGTGTTTGTGCATAAACAAAGTCTGCAAAGGACACCTTAAACTGATTTGCCAGATGTTCATGGAGAAGGAAAAGGGAAAATCTGTTCTCTGAGAGTGACTTCGCAGAGGTCTGTGTAGCAGGTGAAGAGAATTCTGCCAAAATCACATATTTCACAGTTGTGCTTTTTATAACTTAATCATGAAATTCGCAGTCACACACAGACCCAAATTTTAGCTCATTATCAGCACGATCACACAAACAAATGGATGGATCTTGAATGTGCATCAATAAAATACAAAAATGGATTCTGAAACACAAACTCGTACTTGGTTGCAACCAGTGGCTGACCACACTTGAAGCCACTGGCCTGTGATGACGTGATGAGCCTGGAAGTTAGTCAGTAAGGGTGGAGATAATAGACCTTTATTGCTTTGACCCCTGACCTCTCATTTAGAAGTGGTCCCTTAGGAGCTGTCTGATACTAACATGACTCTAAAATGAGATCCTCCCCCCCCTCGTCCGCCTCAGAAGGTGGCCAGCTCATACTTCTAGTTCAGCTGGGATGGGGTGCAGTAGGGGAGTTACAGGCATGCTGCCCATGTGTCACCCACACTGGGAGCAGTATTTCCACCCAACCCAATGAAAGGTTTATGAACTCTAACTATAAGGGCACTAAATCTAACACTTTTTTTCTTTTCAAAAAGCAAATATTTTTCACATCCTACCTAGACGTTACTCCTGGAGCTCAAGAAAGAAACTTTTCGGAGGTTTTCAGTGTTTAGATTTATCAATCGTGTATAAGTGGGCTAGCTAAGTGACTTCCTTCTAAAGGTCCATTAGTGTCGTGCTGCTGCTGCTGGCAGAGGTACGTGCGGTTCATGTGGAGGGTTGTGGTGTGGTGGAATCCACGGAGGAGAAATGGATATCAGATGGGAGCAGAAAGGGTGGAGATGCAAGGTAGAATCCAATAACACGTGCAGAAGATTAAATCTGAAATGCTGTCGGGTGTGTTTGCGTGTGCGTGCGGTTACGAGTGCATGTTTGGGAGGGTATAATCCAATTAAGCGGTTGCATCATCTCGAGCAGATGGACACCCTTAGAGGATAAGAATAGGTGAACGGACACGATCTGCAGCTCGTGGAAAAGAAAAAGGGAAAAAGAAAGTGACATTTCTGTGTTTTTTACAACCCTTAAATAAAATCTCACGCCTGCTTCTTAAATGTTTTGATTTACATCTCCTATATAAGTAACAAGCGTATCTTTGTTTGACGCACATTTGTTTTTGAAGAGAAAAAAGCCCACCAGGAAACCTTTGAATAGATGATTGAAAAAACAACCGCGTTGGTTTTCCATGCGAGCGTAAGCATGTGTCTGAGATTGAAAACCAACATTCCACGGTCCCAATGTGCGCTCACATAAAAACAGTCTATTTAGAGCATTTTGAGCTGCCTTGTGATCCCTCCAAACCCTTTCTAATGCAAACACAGCAGAAAACGCAGTCAGTCAAACTCTTTCACTTTTTCATTATCTGATCTGTTATTGTGGCTACACTATAAATTCTCATCTATTCTTTATGGAGCAGTTTTAGTCCGTTTGCTTTAATCTAGATGGAGCATTGTTTCTTTTATACTAACGTTGCAGTATAAAGAGCCAGCCGCGCTCATTGTCTTTGTGAGGAGACCATGTCTCTTGCGCTCTTTTTCGGGTCAGTGTTTGTGTCCTTTGCTGCTGCTGCTGCTGTTTTGTGAAACATTAATTTTCTTTGATTCAGTGCTGAAACACATTAGAGCCTTCTGACTCAGAGATGACAAAGGAAGGCAGCCAAACTCAGAAGTGGGGAGAATCTGTCTGAGCATGTGCAGTATGTGAACAGGTGCAGGTGTGTGTTTGTTTGTCTTCGTTAATTAAAGTGCCAACAGAATCTTTCCTTTTTTTTTCTTGGTGAAGGTCTGTTAGTGTGTCTGTCTGCCATAGTCTCAAATCTCACTGTAAATAAACCTCGTGCCCTGTCAGACCTTCCACAGAAGGGCTGCAGTTTCACTTTTTTCCCCCTCCATCTGATAATATTGGTCGGGAGCAGAATAAACATAGACGTTAAGAGAATCTTCCCAGGGATCCATGCAGTGACATGTAAGGCATTAAAAACACGCTCTGTTTTTATGAGCCTCCCGTGGGCATTTAAATTGTCTGTGACCCTACAACGTGCTACAATTCATTACGCCAGTGATCCTATCGCTTTGCCTTCAAAACCTCCATTGTTGTTGGTCTCCGATTACTTTTAGCAAAATAGTTCAGTGCTTGGTTTGCAATCAGTGAAATATAAGCTTCTTGTCACGTGTTACGTTTTCGCAGGTAATTTCTGTCAGAAGCCGATCGTGCAACACTGGAGTGACCACGGGATGTTTTTTTCACGATAAATACACATTATTTATTTACAAATAAAGTGGTTATAATAGAAATAAATACAAAATAGAAATCTGAGCATTATACTTCATGTGGTATTGCACCCATTTCAAAATGTACATCGGAAATACATTTTCAAAACCAGTAAAGGAATATTCCTTTGATTAAAATATTTATTTTTCCCAACCTTATGTAGACATAAATATATTCATATATAGTTTCTTCTTCTTCCGCAATAGCTCTGTTTTCTGTTTCTTTCATATAAATAAATGTCTTCATTGGGAAACTGGGTGTCCATGATAACCTCTGATCTCTTTCTGCCTCTTGTGCCCGCTCGCTCTTTTCTATCCGTGCCACCTGTTTCTCACCGGCAGCCGCATCCCTCCACCACCATGTCTTGGTAGTTTTTCAGGATTACTTTCTCAAATTCGTCCAGGTAGAGCAAAGAAATGGGGCTGAGGTCAGTGGGCACACAACAGGCTCTGGGGATGTTCGAGTTGACTGAGTTGACAAGTGTCTGCACAATGGCGTGGTTAGTAGAATTGAGGTGGTCTGCTAGGGGGAAAGGACATTCCCCATGGCAATAAAAGGCATGGTAGCCAGGGGGTGCCACTATCCACTCATTCCAGCCCACATCACTGAAGTCCACGTACAAGGCATGCCTCTTGCAGCTTGCCTTGTGCTGGTGCTTCCTACGTTGTTTGCGGGGTGCTGCTTGCCTTTTTTCCCGTTTGTGGAGCACTGAGCCCCCGCGGCTGTCGTGGCCATATGTCACAAGCAGCGGCCGAGCCTGAGGCCACGAGTCCTGGTCCTGGTGTAGCGACCGGCTCACCCTGACATGTTTCCTGCGTCTGTGGGCATCCTTGCTGTCCATCTCCCCCTCCTCTGGGTGAATCACCTCCACCAAGAAGCCGTGATTGTGGCCATTCCCAGAGGTCCAATGAGATATAGCGGGACTGACGTCAAAGCTTTCCCAGCGACTCAAAGAGTCCTGCACCATTCGAGTGTCCAGCAGACGTAGTAGAGGTTCCTTGCCCTGAGTGGCAGGAACTCCAAATATCTCATAAATGTTGATACGATGGAGGCCACTAGCAGGAGTACTGTCACTAATGCTGCTTTCGGTAGGGCTTGCAGATCCCATGACCTGATCCCTGTAAATGCGTAGCTCTGCAGAGGTGATGAGTTCCTCATTTGGAATAGAAGTGAGATTAAAGTAGAACTGCTGTGTCGTTTTGCCTTTTAGGCTGGCCAGGGCCTCCATAGACTCTGTAAAGGACAGAAGAGACACAACCATAGGGTAAGGATCAAGCCAAGAACGTATTAATTTCATACATGCCTAAGAAATAACATCGAGTGGATCTAGTATATGGATCCAGCCAAGCTACCACGTGGTTATGTGAGTGATTGCATGCGGTTGCATGTATGACTCAGTGTAATAGCAGGGAAATGCTCATGGGGATGTAATACAGCGATTAGTGTCATGCTCATAAATTCACCTGGTTAAATGTCAGAAGATGAAAGCAGTGCGCTTCCATCTATCGATAAGATCAAACACGCTAGTCAGCCAGACTTCAAATGGCTCATTTGCACTGTGAGAATTGGTTGCTGCGAAATATTTTCATAAGTACACATGAAAAAAAGTTGCACCATATACTGACTTCATCAAAAATGAGAATGGCCAGAAGAAAACTAGAAAGGCCAACTGTTGCGTCAACATTTATTTATAGTGTAGATGTTGCCAGCACTGGAGTATTTCTTTTATGCGTCAAGGTATTAAATTTAATAACTAATTCTGAAATTACAAGGACTTAAGTTACAATTAATGTGACGATAATAAAAGACAAATGGAAAGTAGAGTATATATAAACTGTATACAGTTAAGGTCTTTGTATACCCCTCTATAGTGTACAGTAAATGACAGAAGTCTTAGTAAAAGCTACAATTTTCTTTGAGGCAGCCCTCCCACTTTGAACTCTTACTTTATGAAGATCACAGATGATGTATAGACACACTTTTTAATCTGTTTGGTGCAGCGCCGTAAACACAAACTTTGAACTCTTTGCTTTTTCAAAGGAGGTATTTAGGAAATTCCACCATCTCATCCTAAATCTCCCTCCAGAGGCACAAAGACCTCAATTAGGCCCATCACTCCTTATTTGATGTGGGAAAGCCCCCTGTCTCTTGTTCCCCCTCCTCTGTCCCCAATCCCTCTCTTTCTTTCGTTCCTCAGCTCCCAAATCCCCCTTTCCCTCTGTTCTCTTAGCCCCAAATCCTCTTTTCTTTCTCTCTCCTCCTCTTTCACGTCTTCCTCAATTTCTTTCTGCAACAATATTCTCACTCTCTCTCGTTTTCTGTTCTTTGAGGTTTGGCTATGTGAACAAGTCAGGGCCTGCCACAAACGTGTGAACCACAGATATGAGTGTATCAACATTCCTAATTTCTTTTTGTGCTGCATGCCAAAACATAAGATAAAGGCTAATGCTGGGTCATTCATCAGAGACGTGTCTCTGGCAGCTACTTCCTGTGTAGTAGTGGAAATGTTCTATTTGGCATGGGAAATGGTTATTTTTGAAAACTGATAGCAGTGAAACTAATTATCCTAGTGAAATGAATATCAGGCAGCAGATGTGATGAATGATTAGAGCAGTTTGCTTTGATGTGCTGCGTTTACATCTGTAGATACATGCTTATTATATGCAGCAGCCATCAATTGCGTGTCTCTTGACGTGGGAAGATGAACAACCCAGCAGCTCTGTTAGCACGGGATGAAAGGGCTGGGGGGACCTATGTAAACACAGCCTGAGCGCATTCGTAATGGCCAGTGGTGTCAAGGTGTGTTGGCCGGTTGCAGAGGTTTCCAGTAGCTGGCTGGGGGCAGTCACTCAGCCCAGCTGCCCAGGCCACGGTTGTTTGTAGTGTGTCGGTGTAGCCACTTGGTGTCATTGCACTAGGCCTCTGGAGAGCACCCAAGCAACCACTCAACCACCCCTCTGACTCACCCCTGATGGAAACTTCCCCAGTTAAACACTTAGAACTCTGTATGAGGACTCTGTGTAGAGCCCCTATGGACACAGTAACTTGTATGCTTTGACAAATGGAACATAGACCTTAAGATGGTGAATGGTGATAAAGCATCACTATATGTTTGACAGTAAACACTGTAGTGTTTCATTTTTATCATGCGTGAGTCATTTTAATATCACAGCCAGGTGCAAAAGACAATATAGCCTCGGATCAATAGAATATAAGTAAACCATCATTTTTATTTTCTCAGCTGCTGTTTTTTAAGTTATAAAAGTCCACTTTATTTGTAACTCTGTGCGAACATCTGTGTAGTTGTTGAACTTAGTGCACCTCATCCAGGATTTAGTGCCAGTCTTATATATATATGAGCAGCATATGTTATCTTTGAAGTGCAGCGAACTTGAACTGAAACACTAAATTCAACAAGCAGTACCGTATCCACCGTACAAACTAAGTGAGCAATTATAGTGTTATTGGAACATGCGTAATGGCGCACTGCACGGGCACAACGGGGATTTGGAAAGGCGGGTACCCCCCCCCTCCCCCTTTCCCCCTTTTTTTTAAACCAAGAACTAATTTCAGTCTTGTTAAAAATGACTCAGAATTCAGTCTGACACGATGACTTTGTCATAATGCGTGTTAGTATAATGTCATGTCGTGTGTTATTGAAGTAACAGGGTGATGACTATCACCTGCGCAAAGGCACACCGCCCTTTATCCTGCTCCTGTGGTGCGTGTCTGGAAAAACTGTTTTCGGAGCCCACGCAAACACCATCAATTATTAAGAAACAAATTACTCCAGGGATACCACCTCCCTTGATGTTTTAAAACCTCTGACAGCAGCCCCAGGGGGATGTTCAGTTAAATGTTGCATCACAACATATGTGAGAGGTAATTAATTGCGTACGAGATGCTTGTTTGTAAGTCGCATTACTGAGTTTTAGGCAATCCCGAGCATATTTAAGAGTAAGTCGTAACTTAGACGCGTGTCACCTGTAAATGACTAAACCTCTATAAAACAGCGAAGACTCTGAAGTTCAGTTGAGTCATGTTTAAATATAGGTTTGGGTTGTCTGAGAGAGCCGAGAAGCTTCCCGGCTGACAGGTAAAGGTATGTCACTAATACATACCTTCATGGTGAAAGCTTCTAATCGTGTTGGCCTTGCTGGCGGCTCTCTCTGCGTGTTTCCCCATGCTCTTGGGTCGTTTGGTGCTATGGTCTCCGTTTGCTGAATGCATACGGTAAAGGTCCACCATATACTGCGGCACCACGGCTTGCTTACTTGGGGTCGGCCTGCGCCCCAGTCCAAACACATTGAGAAGCCGAAGCTCAAAGTCGTTGAGGAAGCTCTCTGACTGCTCTGGGGTCTGCTTCCCGGATTCGCTGTATTTCCTCCGGCCGACCTCGGGGATTAGTCCCGTAGCACCTTCCAGCAACACCTGAGCGAGCAGCAGTACCATGAGAGAGCGGACCACGGCGACCATGATCAGTCAGTCCCTGTGGAGAAAGTTGATTTCTGTCAATACACTGGCGCTGAGGTATTGACATGAGGTAGACGCGGCAGGGACCTCACTGCAGCATTCCCTAAACTGTGTGTGATCCCCCTACACAGTCGGAACGATTGAAGGAAATCAGGTTAAAAGGGAAGACAACGCTTCACTTTGAAGTGGGTAAAAAGAGAGAGAGAGCGAGAGAAAGACCCCCTCCGGCAATATAGCGCGTCAAAGCTGAAAGAGAAGTTTGGTCTTAACATGAAGTGATACATGAAAATATCAAGGTGAAGAAGCTCTGAAAGAGAAGAACAAAAAAAAAACGAGGGACTGACTCAGAAAAAACAAATCAAAGGGTTTGCGGAGAGAGATCAGACAAAAAGTCTCCAATTAGAGGAGATAAGAAATCACGTTAGGGGAGGTGATATGAAAAAAGAAATGCAAGTCTGTGTAGCCCGACAGATCACAAGAAGCATCAAAGAATACAGTGAAGGGAAACGGGTTAGTATGCACAGCAGCAACAGATGCAACCAGACGGTGTTACAAGCGTCTGTTTGCAGGGGCTTTGACGGTCGTGTGTAATCATAAGGGATAGAGTTACTTCAAGAGGCTCGCAGGTGTTAGATCTGACGTGCGTACCAGATGTAGCCCGGGACAGGACATCAAAAAACATGAAAAACCTAAGCATCATCTGAGCAGCACGACTTCCAAAGAAACGACCTTTTTTCCCTCTTCTTCTTTTCATAGTTTTCTCCGTGTGTAGGAGAACGCTTTAACTTTTACGCACACACCCTATAATCACATATAAACCAAGAACTAGCAGGGAGGGGGGTCACTTAGAAAGTAAGCTTTTCCTCGTGTAGCAAGTTATTGTACAAACATTTCATTTTTTTTGTTTTACGCCAATTAAATACTTTAAGCGTTTATTAAAAAGAAAAAAAACGTGAGTTTTTATTTTACCTGACGAGAAAGCGCTGTGTCCGGTCGTCGTTCCACCTTTAGGCTCCGATAAATTCCACATTAATTCGTGTTTAATCCACGTTGCTTCTCCTTGGGGGACCAAAGACAGCCCATAGCCTTCGCCGATCGCCTCTCACACATATTATCACCAGCTGCGAATCGGGTTAGGTCTTGGTCAGTCCCGAAAGGAAAAAAATTTATGTGAATTCTACGAGGAAACGGCTTCGCGTAGGCATAACCGATCTAAGTATAAAGAAGCTTCTCTGAACATCTTTACCAGCGAACAGCTGCCTTCTGCTAAAGCTGAACTTTTCTGCGAGAGAGAGAGAGAGAGAGAGAGCGAGAGAGAGAGAGGATAAGCGGACCTTTAAGTGTCGCTCTTTTGGACCTTGTTGCTGCGAGTTGGAGAGCGCGTCGCCTCTCTTCTGTGCGCCGCGCTGGAGTGTTTGAATTGATTGTTGCCTTCTCTTCCCCCAGCGCTCTTTTTGTCGTAGTGATGTCACTAAGGGGATGCCAATCATTTGTCCACAATAAAGCACCTCCTGCGGACCTCTACCCCCGAGGCTCCAAACGTTTTCATGACTGAAAGGCTTGGACATGTAAAATCTCCTCCTCACCCCACCCCCCCCTACCTACCCTCATTATACATCATTGAAATGAAAACGAAACAAGAGACAGAAGAAATAATAAAGTCAAGAGCAGTTAAAATCATGCTGTTGTTTTTCCAGATTGTTCTTTTTAAATGCTTTTTAGTAGCATCAAAATGGCTTTTGACAGTCCCTAGATGGTTTAATACTCATGTGAATTTGACCACCCCTGAGCAATAACATGTCAGCTCCTGCTGTTACATAAACACATTTTTGACCAGTGGTGTTAATGGCTGGATCAAAAATGTTTAGTTTTTGGATTAAGTCTAACAGATAATGGGTTTATAACTTGTTGCTTTAGTGGTTTCAGAGGATTAGATGCTGCAAAGTGACTGTCACATTCTCATGCCGAACTTCACTTTGTGTGAATGTTTGTGCATGTGGGACTTATTCACGCTTCCCCGCTGGCTGCATTAGGCTTTTTCATTCTTTCCAGTTCGCAGCGCTTTATCAATATATCTGTGGCAGCTTTGGCTGCAAGAATTGCTGTCTTATACTTCAGTACTGCGGAGGAGCCAAGTGATAAAATCTTGTAAGAAAAATTTCCCAAGAAGGCAGTAATGTTTTCACTAAGTTTATAATTTAGAGTTCACACAAAATTGCATCTTAAAAAGGATGACCGGTTAAGCGAAACATGTACGCGCACCGGTTGATTTTACTTTTCTAGGAAAAGTACTTGGTTCTTTTGTGTGGCCGTTGAAAGCATGCATGGGGAAGGGAAATTTTGCTGCTTTGTTTTTAGCCTGAGGGGTTGTAGTCAGTAGCATTGGTGTTTATGTGATCTCCATAAAAATAGCCCCCACTGAGTTCCTCTGCTCTTATCATTAGGTGATAATGGTGGCTGTGTTTGGGCCAAAGCACACTGATTTCTTCGCAAGATAGCGAGAGATTAAATCCCACAGCGATCACAAGATATTTGTCTTCTTTTAAGACAGTAATATTTTATCAGGGATAATCCTGGATCATCCACTTAGCAATTAAAACACGGCAAGGCCAATGAGTGTGTGCTGCTGTCTGAGTCACAGCGTTCCCTTTCCATTTCTTTGCTGCGTCCAGGACTTCAGAGTTTAACTTTTTTGAGGTGCTGAATCTAATTAGCTTCTTTGAAATATACTTAGCTTATTTGGATCTTATTATTGTTTTAATAATGTATTTATTCATCAGCATCAGCAAATGGTGACAGATTGTGATGCAGTCTTTTTCATGGACTTTAGTTCTACTACAGGTCATTTATTCATAAAGATTTTCTCCATTGTTATGTTAATCTGCTGGCAATTGGGTCTGTGTTGTTGCCAAAATACCACTTGGTAAACCTAGTGGTAAACCCAAATCCAGGTAAAAGCTGCATTCAGGCTGCTGTAGATTGCAGGATAAGTCCTCCCACAGCAAGCTGTGAGCATCTTTAATTACTCGAGTGACAGGATTAGAAACAGAGGGCCTTACCTGATTATTTATCAGTCTTTTTCTTTTTGTAGGCATTTTTGTGGTTTCGTCAACATTTGTGTGTGTTTTGAGGGCATGGACATGCATAAATTGTGTGTGTGTGTGTGTCTTTCCTTTGGCTCAGCTTATGTCAGGCCAATTCTGAGGAATGTGCCAAGCCAAGGCTGTTGAGGGACTTGATCAGTGATGCCCGGGGTGGTTTGAGAAGATCTTGTGGCTCTGACACTGTATATGTCATTGCTTATCATATCGCTGCTGATCTAATTACATGCTGATTGAAAGGACAACATCACAGAATGAAACCTTCACGGCCAGAGAGGGCGGGTAGAGATATGCTATCTCAAACTCAAATGAACGACCTACTGAGAGAGTCTCTGAGAGCCTTAAACTTTGACTTAGCCAGACACTATTAACTCAACAACCACCACTAATGGCATGCTTATTTCTTCTAGCAAGTATCTGTTTATTTGTGTTTGTAGTAAATATTCTTTCAAAGTTATGGAATCAAATTCAAGGTCACATGTGCACAAATGGCTCTCTGCTGTCTTAAAGACCTACATGCACTGCTGTGCTGGTTCCACTGCTTATAGGAAAAGGAAAAACAAGCATGTGAGCTGTACAGAGTTTCCCACATGTATGTTTAGCTTCAGCCCCATGCTTTCATAATATATATGTTTTATTTCTTTAAAATACGTAAAATCTTGGAAAAGTCCCTCTCCAGACATTTATTAAAATCCAAAGAACATTTAAATGTTTAGAAGCTGTTTTTTGAAATGAACATAAACCCTTATGTAAAAAAAGGGCTTTCCCTAATTTAACATGCATATCAATATTGGTCCATGCCTGCTCCCTCGTCCTCTTTCCACTGGATCTGTGAGCTTCACTCATAAGTTCTCTTGCAAAATGAAGGAAAACATAGGTCCAGTTGTTAAGTAGTAGAGGAAAATCCACTGCTTAAACTGTAAATCAGGAGGCCCAGAATAAAGAGAAGGTGCTGGTCAGCAGGTCAACAGTCAGAAAAAGTCAGAAATCAAGTGACAGTTATTAGTTAGTAGCAGTCGTTTAGCTGTAAAACTAAACTAAATGAAACAGTCTCTCCTATATAGACATTATGCATGTTGGACTCAAATCATATTCTGTTATTAAAGATAAGGTTGTCACTTCTATTAGTCCCCAGCCTGTAAGTTGGAGGGATTGGTTCCTAATGTGGGTGTTAGCACATCTGTGTCCATGAGGGTTGGTTTGGGTCTAAGTGATCTCCATTTTTGTGACTGTGGACTCATCTTTGGAAACTTTGTATTATGTAAACTGTAATTGCAAGGTGGACTTCAATGGGCTTCACAGAAGTACAACAGCAATGACTACATGTCCACAGTGTCTCCAGCTGCCCATGTCCACAGCAGAGTAAAGTCGTTGCTTTAGGTTTGTTATGCATGAAACCTGGCTTTCTAAATCCATGCTTTAAAACCTGTCATTGCAACACTGCACTCTTTATCTCACTCTCTGGTGTGCCCTGGTGTGCCTTCTAGCATATAAAAACATCACATTGGCATGTTAACAAGGTTGAAAAAAGGTTTTCAGAAAGTAACATTTCTAGAGACTGCAGGTACAAAGCAAATAAACACAATTTCAAGCTGACACAACCTAAATTTCCCTGATTTTTTTTTAAAAGTCTGCAATGACCCACATGCAGGTCAAAAACAGTGCTGTCGAGCATCTGTCCATCCTCATAACAACAATTTAGCTATAGACTGTTGTTATCAGATTAAACTGGTGGTCTTGGAAATCCTTTTGTCCCAGTCGTAGGGACTAATATGACCAGTCTCTGATCCGACCCCTGAGGCCTTAAGTCTGTGCTTAGAATCAACACAACTGAAAATTCCCAGACTCACAAACACAGTCGCACAATCACCGCATTGTCCCTGGTTTGTGACATCTTTTCTCTCTTTGAGTTAAGAGTTGTTTTTCCCCAAATTCTATATAAAAAACGACTGCCTTTGTTTGACAAACGGACGGTAATATAAGGCTAAAATTCAGGTTAGACTGGAAGAAATAGCAAGTTTAGGTTTGTGTTATAAAACCCCGAGACCCCCACATGTACAAATGATACATTATGTAATCATTTAAAAGTCATATTTCTTATTGTTATGCTCCATTTATCATTCAGCTTTGGGGGAAAATCTTCTTTTCTAACCAGAAACATAATATACAGTAAAACACCACCATGTACTTTTGCTTCATCTAATAGATGTATCTTTTTTATGGAAACTCCCTTATGGCAGAACAATGTGTAATACATGGCACTTTTAAAGAAAGTATAATGAATGTATTGAAGGGGAAATGTTTGAGGTTATTTGAGAGAGATGAGGATAGTGGTGTTTTAACACATAGATCCTGTCAAAAAAAACCAGAAGAAGACATGGCTTATTGTCCTCACTACGGTGCTGTACATGCTCATTTGTTGTCCCGTGGATGTGTCTGTCTGCACATGTTATGGTGGATGTGGACGGCGCAGCCTTCTCTTGTCATCACGCACATTCCACAAGTAAGGGGGAAGACAGAGCCCCGAGATGACACTGCAGATCTAACTATTAGCCTTTCACCTGCTGTTAACAGTAGCTTGGCTAGACACAGGGCCTACATTCCTCTGCCTTGATGTAGCCAGATGTAGTTTTAACAGACTGTATGTGTGTCCCCAGGGAGATAATCTTCAGAGATGTTTGAAACCAGGAAACAATTTGTTGTTATGACTCATCCCTAATTAAACTGCAAGGCAGTGGCGTCTTTTGAATTTAGAAACCAGTAATATCTTCATCAGTCCACGTGTTTGACAGCAGAAGCACGACTGCTGCACTACGCTAAGCACGTGCACATGGTGCATGAAAGAGATTGTGGCAAAATGGGACACATTTCAAATAGGTTTGTCCCAAAATGGAAACCCACCAAGGTCAGAGACGGCCAGCTAGAAAGCCAGAGTCAATATTTATGGATACTGAACATGTGGCACGCTTCTCTACCCACTAATTTGAGCAACAAGTCCACCTCCAGATTATACGACCTCTCAGAGATCACAAGAAAGGGTCCAAACCTTGCTCGCATGGTTCAAATATTGAGAAGTACGCTGAGGTTGGTCGCACACAAGAAGCTGTGCGTAATTTAGCAAATTGGCAGAGTGTTTATTTGTTTGTGATTTAATTTCCTGTGTAAATAGGGTGCAAGAAAGTTTTGATCAGCGAATCGTGGTTGCTCCTTCATCCACAGAAGTTGTTGCTATTTTAGATATTATAATTATTGTATTGTGAAATCACTTTGGGCTGGCTTTTGTCAAAAAACAACAATAAAAAAGACTTTTACACTCAAATCCTCCAACATAAGTCTAAAAAAATAATGTATTATGTTATTAGATGCATCTTTTGAATTTCATGCAGTGTCTTTTTTTGTGCCTGGTTTGCTAACCTGAACAAATCACTGCTGTAAAATCAGTATCAGCAGTGTAAAACATTTAGCTCTGTACTGACCTCACACAGTGACAATTTACATTAAGAATCACATAAACATTTTTAATACATTTAGCTAGTTAACTAGTTGGTATAGCTGCACTGCAGCTACTTTGATTTTAAAGAGAGAGGCAGAAAGACATAAATACAGGGATCTGCCCTTTGAATGCAGCTCCACACATAAAGACACCACGCGTCACTCAATTATATGTCTGCATGATTAGAAGCTTGGGCTACGTAAACAGCCAGCGTCAAGATTTACATTTTACCGCTTAAGCACAAGCAGCTGTTTACAGGCCAAAGGAGGAAGGAACACTTAGCAAGCATCCATACATGATGAGGAATAAGGAACATGCATCTTCAGCAGATGATGCTTTCAAGATGTTTTCAATTCAAGGTTGTTTATGTAGATCTAATGGAATATTTGGTTCGAATATTAAATTGCTTTTTAATCTCTCAGCTCTGCTGCTTCTGGGTTTTAAACTTGTAAGTCTTTGCAAGCATCCATTTGAGTAAAACTGCTTTTAAACCCCCATCTAAAGTGATGCTTGTTTCTGTGGAACTACATGGGCAAACACACATAGTGGAGTACCATGACCTTTAGAATAAAACACATACTGACAATATATATCTAATCAGGTTCTGTAGGTGATGAAATACCAAGACTCATGCATAGATTCATATATACAGTATCAAACAGTCTTAAGTCACTTATTCTTTTGTATTTTGCTTCCCAGGAGACTTTCTTGTCATTTTTAAAGGTGAGAATAGTTCTCAAACTTCTTCTTTGGAGATTTTCTCATTTTCTTTCCAGTCCTTGTGCCTGACCACTTCCAGAGAAACACATGACCTGTGAATCATTCAACAAAAGCTGCTAAGTCGGGGGGGGG
>NW_005187414.1:4133912-4136776 GCF_000239375.1 Pundamilia nyererei
TTTGTTCCTATTTCCTTAGCTGAGTCTACAAAAACTACCAAAGATAACAGAGTTAGACGGGCATAAAACAGCACTTTTGCAACAATAAAGTGATTCCCAAAGAGATATTAGCTGAAAACTTGGCATATCTAGACGTGGAAGGCAAATGCAGGACAAAACAAGAAGGTGAGGCCTAAAAACCTGTCTATATCTGAGAAAGAGTATCTGATATTCATATCCTCTAGAAACTGGAAAAATCCAGCAAAGACCTGACACAGGACCTGAGAGGTGCATCTGGCCCTTCAGTTGATCCATCTGCTGTTCACTGAGCCTTATCAGAAATGGTTTCGTGGCACGGTGGCTGTCAAGAAAAAAAAAGGGAGACGTGGAGAAAAAGCTCAGGAATGCACGATTAAACCTGTGGTAATCTGTTTTATAGCACGATGAACCCAAATTTAAAATGTTTTATTCAAATCATCGTCAAAATGTATAGAGGTACATATATATATGGTAAAACACGGTGAGGCTTTGTCATGGTTCGTTTCAGTTAGTGGCATTGGAGATCTTGTCAAAACTGATGGAATTATGAAAGTAGATTGTGATTGGTCTCCCCGGATCTCAACAATGTTAAAGCAGTGTGGGCTCATCTTGACAGAAAACAGAACAAAAGGCAGCCAACATCCAAAGAAGAACTTTTAATGCCCTTAAAGAAGCCTGGAGAACTATTCTCAAAGACTGCTTAAAAGAATTAGAAGAAAGCTTGCTAAGAGATTTCAGGATGTTTTGGCCTTATATACTGTATTTCCATGTATATGTGTACTTTTTAATAAATTGCTGCACCTATTTTCCTAACCCTAGGAACCCTAAAGAAAGTGTGTGAAAAGAGTGGCCAAAGACTTTTTAAAGGTACTATATATATGTGTGTGTGTATATATATATATTTTTTTTACTTAAATGCTCACTTTCACAGAAATCCCTATCAGTTGTAGAAGATGAGATTGAACCATTAGATGACGTAGGATATTGCTTAAATCTGTGTGTTTATCAAATGTAAGATACTCTGAAGGTTAAACAAAGCTGATAAATGTCATATCAAAGATAGCAAGGTCAACTATAATAACATTAACAATTCTATTACATACCAAAAGCTGTGAAGAGTGTTTGGTTGCAAGTCTGTGTATGTAAAAGTGGATAAACAGAAAAATTAATATCCTGATTATATAAAATTCTGTCAATTTTTGGGCATTTTTCAATTACCCAGATTTCACTGCCCAGCTACTGCCAGCAACAAGAAGCATTAAGCATGTTTAGGAATTTTGAATTCTATTAAATGGTTCTAATAGTATGTACAATATATACAGGATAGCAGCATTAATATAATGACAGTATGAATAGCAGCATAATATAATGACAGTGACGGTATGGAATAGGTTCAATTGTTTTTGTGCTTATTTACTACGGTGTTAGCTCTGGGAAAGAAGCTATCCCTGAATCTGTTTGTCCTGGTTTTAAGTGATACATTTATGTGTAAATGCAAGGTAGCAACATTTGGAGCTCAGCTATGCAGATCATCTGAAAACTGTTTCTCAAATGTCCCTTTGAGACTGGCTCCATAAGAAAACATTATACACTTCTTTGTGAAAATGCTCAGTAGTGCAACACAAATAAGCGGGTTTACAGCCTGATAGTATAAACAGTTCTGAAGCTAATTTAGTTATGCTGCTAATTTAAAGCTAATTGTAGCCGTTTAAATTGTATTAATGTTAGAATTTAGGTATTATTAAGTGTGTAAACACTCTGAATGACAGGTGATTGACCAGCTCACTAAGGGAAAACAATTCCCACAAGTTGGAAAGTACATTTAGTTTTAGCCTGTTTTTTGTTTCTAGGGTTAGCTTCCCTTTTCATAAGAATTATTGCTAATCAAGCTAGTTAGCCTGTGCTATCATTAGCTGATAACTCTACAGCACTACTCTCCTGCTCAAAGATGGTCACCTGTGGTTTCAAGGCTGCTGACTGCCAGAATGCAACACTCAAGGCTTTGACAGTGTGGCCAAACAGATGATATTATCATTGTGGCTACAGTTATTTACACTGTATAGTTTTGCCAACATATAAGTAGAAGTTCAGGTTTGGCTAATGAACTAGTTGTTTAAACAAGAAACAAAAGTTACACTTCTTGACTAATTGAAAAGACAGAAAACCCTTAAAGACATTCAAAACTAAACACAGCTTAAATGGATTTTAGGTACGGTAATAGCTGTGCTAACCAGCACCGGAAAGCACAAGTGTCATTTATTTATATTTATACCTTGCATTAGAGTATATGTAAAAGTGGTGTTGTAACATTTTTGAACAATGCATCTAACCAATTAATATTTCTGACACGGACTAGCGAGATCAGCAGTGGTTAAATATCGAGTTGACTTAACATGCCCATTCCTAGATGTCCTAAGTCATAGCGATGCATACTGATCGTCGCTAAGATAAACTTGATAACTAGCAGGCGAACAAGCAGAATTTTTCACAAAGGAGCTGGAGGAGACCAAAACAGAGCTAAAAGGGAATCCTTAAGTTTGCAAGGTAGCTAGAAGCACAACATCAATTGAATGCTAATTTTGCCCTGAAACTGCCAGCTCTGAGGCTATGGCAACTCTTCATTAACAAGTTTGTCTTATCTGTTTACAGAATCAACTCTGAGGCACCTGATCAGAAAATGACACGTAAGAACACGCTGGCTGGGCTGCTGCTAATGTTTCAGTATTTTGTTTTCTCCTGAGAGTTTAAAAGTTAAGTTCTAAAACAGAAAACATCTTATTTTTCATCATGTTTTTTCAAGCTGTTGTGAAAAAATATGTGCAACATCTGTATACAAGCATATATAT
>NW_005187414.1:4136796-4150314 GCF_000239375.1 Pundamilia nyererei
TTCAGTAAGCAGACCTTAACAAAAAAAATTGTAACTCGTGTAAATATTTTTATACAAACACAAATCTTTTTTACACACACACACACACACACACATATATATATATATATATACACACACACACACATCTGTAGCAAAATGCAAATACTGGCTTTCACAAAACCTGTTTCATTGTTGTATTTCATTATCGTGGTGTCGTGCCGAGTCTGATCCCAGCCGTGCAGCCTTGGGGAACAGAACACCAGGCTTGTCTGACAGAGGGAGAGAGAAGGCTAGTAGGCTATAGGGAGGACCTGATTGTACTTTGGCATCCACAGAATGACATTATAGCTGTGCGGTTTCATGATAATAATAATCTTCAGAGCAGCTGTATAAACATTTAACTGACATCCACTCCCTGGGCATGCAGTATGTATCTTTAACTTCTACTAGGGCCAGTCTGATGCAACTATTCATATCGCCGCCCATCTCTCTCTCTCTCCTTCTCTCTCTGCTTGAGATATTTGATCCATGTTAGAATTTGCTGTAAATGTCAATGGAAAATGAATGTTCATATCGCATTAAGCTTTTAACATTTGAAAGAAAAGCACACTGTGTTACGAGAACAAGCTTAGCGAGATGAGTTACTGTTTGGACCCACACAGAGCTCTGACAGTTGTCTTATTTCATTTGGTTTAAAAAACTGTTTTGAAAATTTTAGGACTTAACACAGGCTAATAAATTTAGACAAACCCCTTGCTCTGGCCTCTCACAATGTAGACTATTTCCTGGTAACATTTGTCTTAATTCCTGGCAGTTTGTGTAAATATTTATGCCACTAAACTAACTCTTCTGTATACAGTAAGCCCCCCAATCTTCCCTGGAATGCGATTTAATTGGCGGTTTCCTCTGTTTATCCTGTTTCATACGGTTATGGGCGAGCTTACTGTAATGAATAATCAGGTAGATAAAGTGTAGCCTTAAATTAAATGTCCTCCTTAAAGAAAATCAAATGAAGGTTAATACCTGCTTCATGCCCCCTGTCTGTAATTCACGTTCTCTCATCACATGCCAGATTACCATTATGTGTCATTTGTAATACAATAAACAGACTCCAGATGGCTTGGATTCTCTTGAATATACACAGAGCAACAGAAGCTATGGGGAGAGCTGCTGTATTTTACTCTGCCTTAGTAAGCCAGGCCAGCTCTCTTTCAGCTGTTGGCATGTTATGTCCTGAAAACTTGCTTGCATAGTCTCATGCTGTGAGACAAGCAAATGAGGACAATGATTGAAAAAAGGTCCAGAGATTGAAGATTAGTGTGCGTTTTGTCGGTTACAATGAGAGTAGATGACTAAGCTTGGACAAATACAACGGTATTGATTCCTTTTTCCTGCATTATATCCACTGACATTTAAATTTGTCAAGCTGACAGCTTTGCAAGCTATATCAAAGTCTTTCACTCGCTGCTTGCACATCTCTGACATCGCGAGGCGGAGCCGGCAATGTAAGCGAAAAGCGAGAAGAGAGCGTTTCTGATCTCCCGATTCATCTTGGCTCCTGCCTTGTCATTGCACGCTGTGCTTTTTATATCCATATTGTGGAGTTTTGCCACGGCACCACAAACGGACATGTGTGAAAGCTGGTTCCTTTCAAAAACGCACTAAAGCATATGCGTGACATATGAGACGTTGGCTGCAGACTTATCTAAACACCTCTGTTATGATGGGTATCTCACATCCGACAATGATTTATCTGTTAACATTATTTGGCCCCTCTGTGTTTGGGGCAGGGGACGAGGAAAAGACCACTCGTTTGGTTTATGCATGGATCATTGAGGAACACTGGGCCTCTTGTCAGTATGTCAAATTTTACCCTAGAATGAAACATTGTATTTTCCTAACCTGGTTAAGTAATCACATTACCTAAGACTCCATAAAGTGGAACAAACAGTAGCTTATAATCCCGACTTCTTTTTATGTGCCTTGACTGACAGATTGGCTTTCATCAAAGAGGCAGGCAAAGAAGTTATATAGTCATTTTGCTATGCTAAGAACACTAAATTGATCCTCATATGCGGAACATCTGGTGAAAAGCAATTTCCACCCAAGTGTTTTAGTATTTCCTCCTAATTAATTTCACATGTACATGACAAGAGAGAGCGGTCTCCCAGAACCATAGCACAAAAGCCAGCTTTGTTTCACCATAAGAAAAGTAATCTGTGGTCCGGGGTTGAAAACTGTCTGTCGCTTTGACGCCTGAAATCAATGCTGAAAGCTGCATTTTGGTGGGGCTAAAAAAAGTCACATCTTGCTCCCTAGTGACACAGTCAGGCTAAAGGTTTACATTTACATTCAGTCAAGTGGTGACTCGTGGAGCAAGCGGGGCACGTCGGACAGAAAAAGCCGAAGGTGAAAGAGAGCAGGCACAGGAGGAGTAAAAGGGTGAGTGTTAAGCTGCCAATCCAAGCCATAATGAAGGAGTGTGAGTTAAAAATGCAGACTATTAGAGGAGCTGTTTGCATTCTCCACCAAATGCTTGAAACTGTGACCCACGGCACCTTAAAGCAGCAGTAATGTGAAACAAATCCACACTGAAATACACATTTTTCACTCCTGTCTTTAAGTCCACACATCTTCTGCCCGACGATCTCACAGATTAACCATTAGTGTCACGCAGCAGACCGACTGTATATCACAGCTGTCTGAGAGCCCGGCGCCTCAGCTCGTGGAGGTGAGCGTGAGGCAGCTGTGAGACACAACACTTCTTGTTTTTACATGTCGAGATGACAAGTCAAAAGAGCTCCTAGAACAGCAGATGAAAAGTTGGCTCGATCAGATTAATCATTAAAGTGAGAGATACGAGCACACTGCGGCATTGTTTTTAACACAATCTTGATGCCGCTCAATCTGAGACCTCTGTTTGAATAGGGCGTCTGGGACCACCTGGATGAATGTAACTTTTGTTTGCCAAAACCACACATTTCTCACCTGAAGGTCTCTCTCTCTCTCTCTCTCTGTGTCTTTTTTCTTCTTTTTTTTTTACAATGGGGTTTCCCCCCCAGAGAGTAAGAGAGTCTGCTTTTCATCTCCCCAAGCTCTTCATCTTGAGAGGAGATGTGATGCATGGCCACAGAAGGAATAACTGTCCAGAGGCAGCTAGCGGAGGTCTTGTCTGTGTATAAGTGAACATGAATGGGTGGTATTTACCCACACAGATGCAGAAGTGAGATACAAGCAGGTGTTTACAGGGGTGTTTGAAGTTGAAGGGAGATGGTGTGCTCCGATTAGAGCCTCGAGGAAAGCGCGCACTGTAGGTGTTTTAGCCAACACAGAATGAAAAAGTCCTCATCCCTCCTTATCTTTTCATTTCTTCTTCCCATCTGCTATGTGTTTTTAAAGCTAAGCTTGACTTTCAACTCAATTTGGCACAGCGGAAGCATGACATATTGCCATTCCAATCATGTTCTTGCTTTGCCCCCCTTTTTTTATACTACCAGTGACAAAATAGCCAGTGTTGGGAAAGAATCCATTGCGCTAACCTCCAAGTCAGTGGCTTTGTTTGTTTTCTTTTTGTTTGCTTCTTTGTATGATAAAAATAATTTAAGGATTTCTATTGTTCTGGAGACCACCCTTACCTCCTTTTGTCGTGATGTTCAGCTGAAGCATCCAGTGCTCTGCTGTCTGCAAGTGAAGAAGCCCTCCTTTCTGTTGCAGCTTCAAAGCATTTTTGCCTGAGCGGCAGAGTTACAGGCTCTTTGTGGCATAGGTTATTTGTCAGAGGGTTTGGAGAGTGACTTGTTTTACTCTGTTCTCTTAAAAAAAAAAGGTCCGTCCGCGAGTGCTCGAGCAGTCTAAAGTTACAGCCATGAGCCCCGGTATTACAACCTGATGACTGACAGGAAAAATGGGGTGAGCTCTTTTTGCCGGGCTCTAACAAAAACACCAATAAGATGAAGAGGGAAACAACAGATTAGACTACTGATCTCAATCTGCTCTCCTTTTGGTTATTGGGAAATAATAGCTCTGAAAAGGAAGTCATTTAAAAGGGGCCTTTAATCAATTCGCCTTTGACGAGCAAAGCGGCATGAAAGGCTGCAGCGAGAGGGAGAGCGTGCTCCTATAGCCCTGAATGTTTTTGGTGTGTGGGGGGAAATACGGGAGAGATGGGCTCTAATTTGTGTTCTCATGGTGTCCAAGCATCTCCAAAGCACTTGATCACCACCACAGCAGGCCTTGATGCCATGTGTGAGTGTAAATGGTTCCAAGGCTCCCTGGTGGTAAAAATCCCATTGCCAGAATGACCACCAACTCGAAATGAAACAGTACACTGTTTTTAAAAGGTCCCATTAAAAAGAAGCGTTTTTTTTAAAGGCACATAAGGTAGCAATTTCCTTCAAATATGGTGTAGCCTGATAACTGTTGAAGTAACTGACACCATGTCGCCGTAAATGAAAGATTTTTACAGTGTGTATGAAGCATTAGTTAGATTTAAGATAGTAAATGTTGAGGGCTTTTTTTTTTTTTTTAACAAGTTCTAATTGTATGCAGACATTTGCGACCTCCACACTGTATTACATTCTTGTCATCACTGTAATTCTTTGCCTCTTTTGTTTTACAGTAACAGCCAGAGTAGTAGGGTCTGTGTACAGAGTGATTACTTTCTTCATTCCAAAGCATGCACAAATCTGTTTTAAGTTCAAGAGAGGAGGAACCCTTTAATTTAAACCCTGAAATGAAGTCATTCATTCCCTGTTCAACTGCACTGCGACCCATAAGGTTAGGTAAACAAGTGCCCCTTGCATTACTGTCAAAAAGACCCAGCCCCTTGCTTTGCTGTGATGTAAACTCCCTCAATCTTTTTACAGTGTGCATGAGGGGAAACTGGCTGGAGATGGAGGAAGATATTTCTGTTTCTTTCTTTTTTTTTGATACAGGAGGGAAGGAAAGTCAGTACCTGAGTCTGTTCTCAGGAAGGTGTCCTACAAGGAAAAACGTTGCCTTGTTCCAAAGCAGAAAACTGAGGAAGGGAGGACAGGCCACAAAGCGCTGAGCCCAGCAGGCCTGCTCAGATCTGTTACCAGCTCCAGCTCCAGCACGGCCTGGAATGTGAAGAATCCTACTGGGCTGGGGTTCTAGTGCAGGGGTCCAAACCTCACATTGCTGCTCATACTCATTTTTCCTTCTCTCTTAGTATTGTATTTGGATAGGTGATTGTAATGTAGCAGGAATGTAGAGTGAGAGTTCTGCAGAGAGCTGTGGACAAAGTTGAAGCTGTAGTCGCGAAACATAAGGAATCTGCTCGGCCTGAATATTATGTGGAGATTCCTGAGATTTTAAAGCAAGAGTCAGCGATTAAGAGAAGGAAAATCAAACAAAGCATCTGTTTATTTAAAAAGAAAAAAAAAATCAATGAGCAGCCGCAGCTCTGGCATGACTAAGAATTATACTCACTAATGTGACACTAATTGCTTCTTACTCTGTCAGAGGACAAGAGAGAGAAGAGACAGAGAGAAAGAGGATGAGGAAAAAAAGGGAGAGAGAGTACCAGGTGCTGACTGAGGGCAGTAATGACTGCCAATGGAATGCCTACACCCATAATCCTCTCTGTCATTGCTGACAGATCCTCTTGACCTCTGAACTTCTGATGTAAGAAAGGAAAAGAAAGGAAGTCACAACTTAATAAAATTACCCGATGGTTAGCACTTGTTTGGGAGTGGCAGTTGTCATTGGCTGTTTGATTGTTGGACTGTTTGGACAGGGAAAAAGTTGGTGATATATATATTTTTTTCAACATTTCATTTGAGAATCAGTAAGATGGATTTTAACCTCCCACTGCTTTTGATTTGCCCTTTGATAGGAGCTGCGTGCATGTGTGCACGCCAATAAATAAGGTCAAAGGGGAAGGATTTCACAACAATAGCAGCGAGGGTGAAAACTGAGATACGAAAAGGTTTTTACGTGTTGCCTCTGTGCATGTCAAACAAAACCACCTCCCCATTTTTCTCTCTTAGTTTTTGCGCTGATATGGCCTCTCTATTGCTTTCTGTGGTTAGCCTGGCTAATCAGTCACACATTACATGAGTATCTGCAGACCTGACAGGAGATGTGTGTGTGCTGGAGGTGCACTGCGATCTATATTTCAGCAGGCAGGCTAGGTCTGAAGATTTGGGCCAAAGCTGTCATCGATTCCCTCTGCCTTGTCATCAGCCTTATCTGATCACACTATGTTGCTCCCTCCATGTTCTCCTCCCTAATGGCTAATGGAAACACAGACTTGCTGTTCTTTGGACTTTTAAGGGAGGGCTTCCAGATGGGCTATTAAACAATTTGTTCAGTTTAGTAGCTGTTTTTTGTTTAATGTGTTATCCCCTTTTTCTCTGGACTCTCTGGATAGGGACATAGGACAGCCAAGAAGACAATGCTCAGTCATTTTTTGAGGGAGTGAAATGTAACATTAAGATGTTCTGCCTTTTTTAACGTTTGCTTGTTTGCTATTTCAGCGCTTATCTTGGAGTTGACCGGATTGAGTGAAAAGAGGATGCATTTATCTGTGACTTGAACACTTCCGGTGCCCTCCGTGACAATAGGGCAGCAAACCCTGTAACTGGAAGTCCCCTCGACATCCTGTAAACTCTGTAACTAGCAAACTACCACCTTTGCCGCTGCGCCTGAGAAGTTTGAACTCCGTGTATGTATTTATTTTAGACAGTTGCTTCTCCATCATCCTTTTATGTTCATCCTACAGATCATATAGGACTAGAGGATGATACTGTTGTGTACGTTCCTGTGTGTGAGCGTGTCATCATCATGTTTCAGGCCCTACTCTCTTCCTCCTCCCGAGTCTGCTGCACTGACAATTCGTTTGACAAACATGCAATCACCGTAGTCACAGACAGCCCAGTGTGAATTATGGTTGAGATGGAAACCTTTGAATTATGGGTAAGCTCTGAAGTGCCTCTCGCACAGGGAAAGAAGAAGAGGAGGAGGAGGGATCTATGTAGACTTGTGCCACAGAGGAGTGCTGACAGAGACCTGGCTCGGCAAACTGCAGCAGAACCAGAACAGCAAGAGGCTAACCCAAACACGGACCAGCAGAACCGGAGAAACCCAACTCGGGCAGGGTCAAACGGTGCATCTCACCGCGGAACAGTAAAGGAGGTTGACGGCGTGTAACCTCTTACCATTGAATCCACCGTTTCCCTAAGCCAGCTCTGCGAACACACGCTTGGAAACAGCATTGCAGACATTCCAGCCTAATTGTACATTTGTCCTCTTTCAAAGTGAAGAAGTGTTAGGCCAGATACAAAGAATCTTGGGATAGGGCGATAGCGCCAGGATCCGTCCCTAGCCTCCTGAGGGCTATTTAAAGGTGCAGTAGGCTGTATTTTCCGCCGCACAGTGAGGCACCCACCCTTCCGCCTGGCTCCATATTGGAACCAGATGCTGCTGGATGCGAGGCCCCACTAATTTAAGTGGACAGGGCAGATGGAAGCGACTCGCCCTGTATGCATACCACCCCCTGTTGGCTTTCATGTGATGAAAAATCTTTGCAATATGGCGGGGGAGGTTCACTCAGTGATCCATCCATGTGCTGTACGTTTACACATTGACATATGCACGTGCTCTGGTGCTGTTTGTAACTTCTGTGCCCAACCAAAGATAGATAGCAACACACACACACACACACACACACACACACAAAGACTGTGGATGCAGAGAAAGAAAGTATTTCTGCACCATCTGTAGACTTGAAAAAACATTAAGCTAATATTAAAAGAAATTGTATATCTGCACACTGAGAGCAGACAGTCTCTAAAATATGTGATATTGTTGGCATGCTCTATACCACTTGCATTCTGTTTAAAATTTATATTAAATTCCATTCAAACTCTGAATTGGTTCAGAAACTTTTGTGTGCTTGCCTCAATAGAAAAATACCACCTACTAACTTACTTATGAAATTTCTCTTTTTCTTATTTATATTCAAAACATTCAGGCAAGTGCCGAAGTCTTTTCTGACAGCTGCGTATTATGTTGAATTTAGGTAGGTAGAGGAGAAGGACTATAACCCTGTCAGCAAACGCTCATCACCTGGTAGGAAGACAGTGATGCGGCGCTAAGCCTGCAACCCTATCCCACCATAAATTACAACGGCTCCTAGCAACCACAAGAACTATTGTATCGTTTCTTAGTATGCGTCCTCGTCCGGTATGTGTGGAAGTGCACGTGTGATGTAAGTGCATATGTATAAATGTATGTGTAGCTCTGCATAAGAAGTAGCCCTCCAAAGTGTGTCCTTTGTCTGTTGAGGTGACAGGTAATTGTGTCAAGGAGGATGGAGGAATTATGGTTGGGAAGCAATCTGAAACGTTGCAAAGCTTTAGAGCCAAACCCTCACTGGTGGTTAATTGCTGTGTGACTCTGCTGCACGCAGTCCGTTTGCTGGGCCTAACGTACCGTGAAATGGATATGTAATGCCTATATATTCTACTTCAGTGTTTTGTCTGTAGCGACATACTGATTTAACTGTTTGGAAATTCTGCGTCACTGCATTTTAAAACAAAAAATCTCCCAGCTCTTTACAGGATTTTATGACTTATTTATTTTATTTCAACCAACCTGGAAAGTTTCCCTGCACTGACGGTCATTTGCAGACCTGTTCTCCCAACCCCTGGGATCATCTGGTGAATGTACACTAACTGTGCAGCAAAAACTCACAGATTGGACAGGAAATTTCTTCTTTGATAGTGCATGTTTGTTTAGCTGGACTCGGTTGACCTCTGTTGACCTGTCTTCTCAAGTTCAGCAGTCCTCAGTCAGAGCACTGCTTTGCACCAACAGCCATCCACCGACAAAACGTATTTGTTGCTTAACAATACACATACGAGTTTTATATGGACCGCTCAGTTTCTATTGTACAAAGTGGGAATGTAAAAAGAAATATAGAAATTTAACAGGGTGGTAAAAATGTGGCTGATGGTTGAAACAATTGCTCAATGTCAGGAAATGCATTTAAATTGATCGCTTAAAAATAAAGTGGGCTCAAGCCAATGTTCTACTTTTAATCAGTGTAATTGTATTGACCATTTTCCAGTGCATCATATCAGAAGAGTGTAACAATGACTTTTTAAATACATTAAAGGAACACAGTGTGCAGAATTGTTTGTGTTTATCAGAAAATAATGTTAATGGAGAATGAGAGCACCTTTCGATTAAGAAATCCAATTGCAGCTGCAGCAAAACATCCATAAATACTGTACATTGAGGAGTGCGCACAAACACAGAGGGGTTCAGGGGTTGCATTGTTATCACGGATGCCCTGTGGCTGTGATTAAGCACTGTTTGCACTACACTTCTGGTGTCCTAAAGCTTAGCTAGATGTCACAGGTATGATAGGAATGCTTGAGTGCAGAGGGCAAGAAGGGGTCACAGCTAGGATGTAAACATCAACATTTTCTTTCTTAAAAGGATTTAGGCCCACTTGAAGGAAAAAAAGCTCTACCGCAGCACAAAGCCTGATCCCTAGCACCTGGCTTTAGGCACAAACCTATGACCAGCTTCCCCCCCATCTAATCCTCATTTAAAACCATTGGAGGGGGCTTAAAACTGACCTCAGATCAGCTTCTGAGTTTGACTATAGGCTTCATCAGCACCGGGTTGTTGCTGCGTGTAGGGATTGGGAGAGAGGCTTTGGCTGCAGATTGCTATCAGAGCAGACAGGAGTTTTACACCCTCTCTGGAACTGTGCCATAGTGGGCTGTGGACAATAGACCCTTTGTGCATTGCTGATTGGCAGATCTACTCATAACAAACACGCTAAATTGTAAAGTCAGAGTGGGAGGTGCAAGGATCTGATAAATCCTGGTTTTCATTAGACACAATGATTCCCTTTGCTTTGTCTCAAGATGTCAGTTTTGAAATGACAACTGGACGTTGTGTAACTCAAAGATGACTAGGGGAATACCATACAGGCAAGCTATCACTATGAAAGTAATAAATGGACGAAGAGACATAATACATGTTTCATTTGATTTCACACCAGAACAAAAACCCCACTTCTGTCACAGCTGTATGGATATGGTTTGAATTAACCTCACCATCACCCCAGAGGATGACCTGTAATGATGCAAATTTAGGGCCTTTTTGACGAGACCTTGACACTTGATATGTTGGTCGACTCCCAGTTTCATTTTGGTTTCAGGAGACTCCACTGACACTGCTGGAAAGAAGAAAAGAAGAACTAAGAAAGAAAGTCTTTAGTGATACAGACCTGCAGCCCCATCTACTGTTGCGTCATACGGTATTAGCAAAAGATGCCCAGATGCAAACATGTGGGCTGATCCTGTCTCTCTTAACCAGAGCTATGCCAAGCTGATAGGGAAAGTGGTCAACACGAGTGACAGTCAGTTTTTCCCTCACTGGGAAAAATAGACTTCATGTAGCTACATCTCTACATCTTTCTCCCCCTCCTTGCTCAGTCTGCCTCAAACATGTGACCATGGTTATGCTAACGCAGCATGGGATGTGAACCATTTTTAGGCTGCGGCCACAACCGTGGCATCTGCAACCCTTCCAATGGCCTCCTCTGGAAATTGCAAAATCTGGATGCATGTGGCGGATGGATAACTTTAAGTAAATGTTCATTGAGACACAGAAAAACTGCAGTTATTGTGAAAACCTTGGCTGTAGTAACCTCTGAATGAAAGACTTAGCGATTGTTTATTTGGCTTCTTCGCTTGCAGGAACAGTTTTATAAGTAAAAACAACAACAAATGCTGCTATGTACACAGCCTCATGCCTGCAGTGCCCTGCTATGGTGCTGCTTTGGTAATCTGTAAGTGCTACACAGAGCATAGCAGACCAACATCTACTTGTTGTTGCTGTGTAATGCCTTATAGTTGCAGTGTTTTTTATGATCTGTGTGTGTGTGTGTGTGTGTGTGTGTGTGTGTGTGTGTGTGTGTGTGTGTGTGTGTCTTCCTCGTTCTGCTGAACTCTGCGTTGGTTCCCTTGCCTGTACAAACCCCGTGAACACTCAGCCTATGCTCAGGGTCATTACCCTCGGGCCATGCGCTACTGGTGTTTTGAAGGACTGCTTGCAAGTTCATCTCAGACCATGAGTTCAACTTCACACTGTGGTTAGCTTACCAACAAATACATGCAAAATGAAATCCCTTCGTCTTTACCGTTACTCTGATCTTTAATATTCTGACCCACATTTATAGTTTCACTCACTGAGATCTAATTTCCTTTGCAGGCAAATAAACTGTATCGTTCCTCCACACCTGCAAAGGTGTAAAATGAACAATTACTACTTTTTCTGAATGGTTTGAAAAGACTGTGTTTTCCCTCTCTGATCATTTTGACATGCAGGTTATGAGTTCTTTGTGACGGACTGAAACTGCCCCCCAGCTGCACCCCTGCAGGTGAATGATGTCTTCTACTTCCTGGCTGTGAAAGGGCCCTGTGTGGTCCCAGTTTCTTTACATCATACCGAAATGTGCGCAGACTGGGAACCTGTCATCCACATTGCCATTTGTTAATTGTTGACATTACGAACTGACCTTTTATCTCTTTGTTGTTTTTGGCGGTGCGTGTAAAGCTTCTGTAGAGGTGTATAGTATCTGCAGCTGTGAGGAACTGTTCCTATAATCTGTCTCAGCAGAACTGCGTAACCTGAGTAAGAGTGAGGTTAAGGGTCAGTTATTGAACTTGAATTACACTGGGAAAGGCCTCCCTCAGACCCTCACCACCCCTCTCAGCCACCCTGTGGGGTTTGTTTGTTTTCTCTCCCAGTCTCTCCCAGGGCTTACCCAGTCCGCTGTAATGAGTATTTAAAACACACCCTCAGACATGTTTACACTGCACGTAACAGCACTGACTGTGTGATCTTGCACCACACATAGACGTGTGTCAAAGTATATGCTTGTGCATATACTGTATGTGTGTGCCTGTAAATGCATGCATGCAAGCATGTCCTCTTTCATTCTAATTCCCACTCTCTGGTTTCCCCATTTCTGAAGTCTGTAGCCGGAGGGGAGGAACACCTGCCAGTATTTTCCCTACCCAATCTCAGATAAGACAATAGAAGTAGCAGAGGTATTTGGTTACACACAGAAACACAGCAAGGAATAAGACATATTAAAAACCTCCCTGTCTCGCACGCAGTCGCTGCAACTATCCAGGTGTTAATAGTGTAGCGAAAAAAACACACATATTTGTGTGAGTTGACTTGGGTATGTGAGCCAAGGAGCTTCAGCATTTTTTTGTAAATTTGACCTGAGCCCCAAGCCCCGGGCCCCCTCTGCAAGCTGTTAAGTTTTTAATGTATCATTTTTCACTGCACATGTTCCGTGTTATGCTAGTTACCAGGAATTTGGATTGAATGGACAATGAAGTTCCTGGACCTCGAGAGAAGGATTACTCTTAATTGTAAGCAGAGGAGTGCCTTGTGGTTAAGTTAAAGGGAGGTAAAGTAATGCCGCAGCACCCTCTGATGGTGATTTTGCAGCAATGCCTCATTAAAAAAAAAAAGAAAGAAAGAAAGAAAGAAAGAAAGAAAAAACCTTGAAAGTCCCAGGATTGCTTTGGTCTTTTTATAGGAAAGAAACCACATCCCTGGTGTCTTTGAAGAGCTTGTATTCACTAAGTAGTAGTTAGGGCTGCCAGTACTTACTCACTATTTTATAAGTATGAGTCGTAAAAGAACCCTTTGAACTGAGCCTATTTAGAATCCCAAAGCTGATGGCTTTATAATTCAGAAGTAAAGAGACTATAGTCACATAATTTGCAGGAATGCACATGAATTACTGTTGAGTGTTTTCCCTTGCACAGGTGAATAAATGTTCAATGTTCACATTATTTTATAATGTTCGGTCTACCTCTCTGTAATTGAGGTGTTTGTTTCATGCTACACTCATGGTTATATGCACACATTCACATTTCTGTCCAAGCACACACTCCCGGCTGAGGATGTCGGTGAGGACCAAGGCTGTAGGCACATCCTGCCCAAGTTACTGTCTGAAGAGAAGTCGTAGGAAACAATTTTTGTGTGAGTCTAAATTTTGACAATACTCTTGAATTAAACATTTTGCAAGTTTTAAATTGCGCCAATTTGCTGATTGGACAAGATATTTCCCAATCAGCACTGTGATATTGGTCAAATTTGAGTATTAGGTTACACTTTATAATTACTATTGTTAATAAATGAGAACTTGATAGCTAGTTTGTCTATAGTTAATAGTTATTGTTATATTTATATAACTATCTTATCAAAGGCTTCAGTTTGGGTTTGTCAATAATTTTGTCTTCAGTCCATATGAAATTCTTTATCATCAGCAACGTTCACATGCTGTGTATCCAGTGGAAGCAGTGTAAAAGGCTTCCAAGCAGAAACATTTTTGTTAGGATGCCTGGGTCGTCGACCCAGGGCTTTTGAGTTATATTATTTATACTGTCTAGTTTTTGGTTTCTTTGAGTTCTATCTAATGGCTTATATCTCTGTCTTCTTTAGTTACTCTGTCTCCCCTATCACCTG
>NW_005187414.1:4150334-4170672 GCF_000239375.1 Pundamilia nyererei
TATATATATGTGTGTATATATATATGTGTGTGTGTATATATATGTGTGTGTGTATATATATGTGTGTGTGTATATATATATGTGTGTGTATATATATATATGTGTGTGTATATATATATGTGTGTGTATATATATATATATGTGTGTGTATATATATGTGTGTGTATATATATGTGTGTGTGTATATATATATGTGTGTGTGTGTATATATATGTGTGTGTGTATATATATATGTGTGTGTGTGTATATATATGTGTGTGTGTGTATATATATGTGTGTGTGTGTGTGTGTATATATATATATATATGTGTGTGTGTGTATATATATGTGTGTGTGTGTGTATATATATATGTGTGTGTGTATATATATGTATATTGGAAGTGAGCCATGTATGTATGTATATATATGCTGACATGTTTTGAAAGTAACATAGGAAAGGAGGTTAATACAGAAAACTGATTAAACTGTTGAAAGGACAGGATTAAAAGTACACAAGAGCTAAGCTTTAAACATGTTGCGGTCCATTTACCGTGCTACTCTTTTGCATATTGCAATTGTTTCATTGCTGTGTAGCATTTTTACTGTTGTTCAACATCTCATTATTTTATCTACACAATGTCATTGTTGTTTTTATTGTCACAAGACACACAATTGTTTTTTGGAAAGATTAAATAGATGAGATGAGAACATATTATCAAAATTCATATTACACATTGTTGTAGAGTACTTTATGAGAAAAGTATAATAATTATAACAAATTATTTAAGTATTATGACACATTTAGTCTTTTCATGCTACACTATATTGCCAAAAGTATTTGCTCATCTGCCTTCACACGCATGTGAACTTGAATGCCATCCTGTTCTTAATCCCTAGGGTTTAATGTGATGTTGGCACAAACTTTGCAGCTATAACAGCTTCAACTCTTCTCGGAAGGCTTTCCACAAGATTTAGGCGTGTGTTTGTGGGAATTTTTGAGCATTCCAGAAGCGCATTTGTGAGGCCAGACACAGATGCTGCATGACCAGGCCTGAATTGCAGTCTCCACTCTGAATCATCCAAAAGGTGTTCAGGCTGAGATCAGGACTCTGTGCAGGCCGGTCAAGTTCTTCCACACCAAACTTGCTCCTCCGTCTTTATGGACCTTGCTTTGTGCAATGGCCCGCAGTCACGCAGTAACAAGGGAAGAGCCATCTCCAAAATGTTCCCACAAATTTAGAGGCATAAAATTGTCCAAAAAGCATTACGAGTTCCTTTCCCTGGAAGTAAGGGACTGGGCACAGTTCCTGAAAAACAACCCTACATCATAATCCCTCCCTACCAAACTTTACACTTGGCACAATGCCGTCAGACAAGTACCGTTCTCTGGCAACCACCAAACCCAAACTCATCCATCAGACTGTCAGACAGAGAAGGTTGATTCATGACTTCAGAGAACACGTCTCTACTGCTCTAGGGTCCAGTGGCAGCATGCTTTACACCAGCGCTCCCCAACCTTTTTTGCACCATGGACCAGTTTATGTCCAACAATATTTTCACGGACCGACCTTTAAGGTGTTGTGATGAACACAACAAAATAAAACCAGTACCGGTACCCCAAAAAAGAAGATTTATTCATAACACACGAGAAAAGACCCAGGGAACCAGAGTTAACGATAAAAATGATACAAAAATAAGGATAAAAACCCTGAAAACCATACATTTCACACCCAAACCGCAACTCTCGCGACCTGGTACCAAACGACTCATAGGTCGGTACTGGTCTGTGGCCCGGGGGTTTAGGAAGTCTGCTTTACACAACTGTGTCCAATGCTTTTCATTGTGCTTGGGAATGATGCCATAGAAACCCATTCCATGAAGCTCTCTACGCACTGTTCTTTAGCTAATCTGAAGGCCACAAGAAGTCTGGAGGTCTGTAGGGATTAACTCTGCAGAAAGATGGCTACCTCTGCTTATCGTACGCCTCTGCATCTGCTGTGATTTTATGTGCTCTACCACTTTGTGGCTGAGTTATTGTCATTCCTACTTAGTTATAAAGCCACTAACAGCTGACTGTGGAATATTTAGTAGCGAGGAAATTTCACGACTGGCCTTGTTGGACAGGTGGAACATCCTATCACGGTACCACGCTGGAATTCACTGAGCTTCTGAGAGCAACTCTTTCTTTCACAAGTGTTTGTAAAAGCAGGCTTCATGCCTCGGTGCTCGTGTTTATACACCTGTGACCATGGAAGTGATTGGAACACCTGAATTCAATGATTTGGGTGGGTGAGTGAATACTTTTGGCAATATAGTATATATTTAAACCAATGTTAAAAGACACAAACCTGCACTGGCGTGAAAAATCCAGAAGATGCTGCTAATGTACTGCCAATGTACTGTGTGACTGGATTTGGGTTCATGGAGAGGGCACTGCAGGCATCAACCTAAACAGACTTTTTGCCATTGCCAGAGGCTTTTTTTATGCTCCTAAATATTGCAGTTCTCAATACTCTTTCACAGGCACATCTCACGGGCCAGATAAAGGATTACACAACTTTGATTTCTGTGTCAACATTTAATATAATCTCAGATTGATTTTGGATTGATTTTGCTGTGACAGACAAAATGATGGACAGGCATTTTTCATCCTGTCTGATCCAGGAGGATTTAAAACAGCACTGTCCTCTCACAGAGCTGTGAGCTGAGTTTAGAGAAAGCATTTACCCCTTATGAGCTGTGATGTAACAGGTTTGTACATAAATACCTAATTAGTCTAATATAATTTTAGATGGCTTCATGTCAGTGGCTTCTAAAACTGAGCGACGGCTGACAAAGTAAACAGGTGACATGAAGTGGCAGAGAAGCAAAGAGGTTTGACATACTGAGCTCGGACAGAATCCATAATCCAGGTTGAATGCGGAATCTGCACCTTAGGATACAACTCGAGTTTATATTGAAAGTGAAGGACAGCAGACGGCAGCCGTTTGGAACACCTGTTCTTCATCATGCGCACGTAGAAACGCTGCCACATTCATGTTCATTCTCTCTTTTCATCAGGCGTGAAGCACGTTATTCATCACATTTCCTCGCCAGAGCAGCGTATGGATCTTTCTCTATAAGTGTTTTATATGTTAGGTTCTGCAAAGGTAATTAAAAGTCAAGAGCGAGGTCAGGGAATCATCTTGGATTTCTCACGTGCAAATGAATGCACCACTGAACTGAAGCAGATCTCTTAATGCTTCAGAGAACATGGCCTTGCCTTGAATGCAAAAGTATTCCATTAATCAGTAACCAGCCTGAGGTCTTGCTCTAACCAGTGGTTCTCAAACTCTTGGGAAGGCCGCTGAAGGTTTTGTGTGGGCAATTGCGGGAGAACTATGAAGTGGAACTAAGTTTAAAGAACAGAATGTCTTTTGGACAAACAAACAAAACTTTGGGAACCAGAAAATGCAAGAAAAAGTTTAAGAACCACTGCCCGGAACAAACGCCCATATTATCAACCTTGAAAAGAGGGGATGAACTCTTTGCTTGGTATTACCACTCTCTTTAACAGGACAACAGGACTTTATCCTTTCAATAAATGCAGAAATTAACTCAGAAATATTTTATTATAGTCTGACTTTTACCATTTGAACCAAACAAGCAAAAACTACAGATATGCATAAAGGTAAGTAGATCACGTCCAAGCTGTTGACTTTTTGACATATTTGGACAAACAAGCGTTTGATCTGCTGGGAAACAGTGCTTGCAGATACAGACAAGATAATATACACAAAGGACGTTTGCCTTTTTAGTTTATTAAACAAAAATATCAACCGAAGCACACCCTGGGTCCTTTCACTATGATTACTGACGTTTGACATTTGGAATAACCGTTCTGTGATATTGTCGTTAACCACCACCACCAAATAATACTCAAATATAGTCCGTACACATACATTCACACATTCGCTATCTTTTCCTTTTCCCCCTGGTTGAATTTCCAGAGTGCTCAGGATCATCATCAAGTTAAAAGGACTGCTTGGGATAATTTCAACGAGAATCCATAGTTGAATCAATGGCAGTAAGCTCCCTGGTCTCCTAGGGCAGTGAACTCCAAACCATAACATTTATCCCATCATGCTTAATGGTTGATATGGGGATCGCTTCCTGAAAAGCTGCCTGTCTTTAGTCTGTCTTTCCAGAGGACATTTTTCTAAAGGGCCTGTTGTTCTCTGGTAAAATGTAGCTTTGCTCTAATGTGCTTTTTGGACATCAAATGTGGTTCCTGGCAATCCTCTCGTTCAGATCAAATTCAGGCAAACCCTCTGTGATTGTTGATGCCTACAGATCCCAGGATCTGTAGGCATCAACACTTCTCTTTGCTTTTCTGTCAATTAAACTCCTGGACAAATTGTTTCCAATTTTGCACCATTTCTTGATGATTTTTCTTAAAATTGAATGATTCATTCACATACTGTATTTTGAAGGTATTTTTAAAATTCCCGTGTGAGACTAACATGCATGCAGTGTGGCGATTACCTGGTAACGTGTAGAAGTTTATGTGTAATAACCAGTAATCCGTCCATCAGAACCCAAAACTAAACATTTCCATACATTTCATAGTGGTAGTTCCTACAACTGAAAATGTAGGACCAGAAATTATCTTTGTAAAGAGTTATTATTATGAATGAAACAATATTTTACGTTACTGTGATATGAATAAATAACAACAGCAATACAGGCTGAATGATGGTCAGACCATAGTTCTTAAAAACCATAGTTTTTAAGAACTATGGTCTAACTTCATAGTTCTTAAAAAATATCTACTGATGTGCAAATACAAGACACTGTAGCTCCCCAAACCATGCTCTGATCACACTACAAGAGGTATAAAGGTACTAAAATCAAGAATTACTATATTTTAACATAATGAACATAAAAATTTATCTTTAAATTAATTTTAGTTTACATTAATAATGACATTCAGTCATCAATACTATTTTAATAATTAACTTATTAACGGTCATCTTTGGTTAGGGGTCATTGGAAAATCTACTCAACATGAAATAATAGGTTTGTTTCAACAAACATTTACAGTTGCCCTTACAGCAAAATAATCTGAATATAATGTAATGTATATAGGCTTAGTTCCTGTAAATCACACTTTAGAAATATTAACATTTTTCTAGCATATAAGATAAATGCCAGACAAACATGCTGTGATGCAGTTTTGCAGATTTACATTGTGTCGCTTACAAATACAGAAAATCTATGAGGAGTCTTAATAATTTTATTTGGCATTGTTCACGACATGAAACAAAATCATAACCAACCCTGGGTCCACATGAACCATGTGCTATTAAGACCACAACGATCTAATTTTCCTTTCTTTGGAAGTTTCTTTTCACCATGTTGCCTGTTCTTCCACCAAACCTCCCTACTACCCTTTCAAAATAAAAGCCCCACACTTGACAACAGACTAACAGGGCTAACTAACAGTCAATAGGTTATTAACACAGAGGTAAATAAAGGGAGGCATTCTTGTATTTTGTGGCCCTCATTCCTGGTTATTTCACAAAAAGTACCACACTTGTTTCCATAATGTTTCCATAGTTACCTTTAAACAAAGAAGAACACTGGAGACATAATGTAGTGTTAATTCCAGCATTATAATATTTTAATAGGTTAATGATTACCTTTGTATTTCCAGCTTACTATGCCACTATTACTACATTATTAAGGTGTTGTAATTGAAAGTACTACTGGCACCTAATCTGAATTCTCTGGATATGAATATATCATAGATGCAGGGGTGTAACTCTTTTTCCTTGTGAAAAATCTATTCAGCTTACTGCTTACCCTAGTTAGGGTCTGTGGATTTGAGACTATCCCAGCTGCCACAGGGTGAAAGGTGAGGTACACCCTTAATACGCCCATCCATGCTTATGGCCAATTTAAAATCCCCAGTTGGTGTCTTTAGACTCTGATGGAAAACTGGAGCATCCAGAGAAAACCCCTGCAGACAAAAGTAGAAGATAGAGCTAAACCTTCTTTCTGTGAGGCAAGATTATCCATTGTCTCTGCAATTTACAGTTCTTTTTCACATAACTGTACTTGCTGTAGCTTACGGCCATCTTTTCAAAGAATTTGTGAAGTTGTACTCCAAATAGATGTTGAGCATAGATGAAGCTAGATAAAGAAACTAGATGAGGAAACTGAGAATAAGACTGGCTCTACAAAATGAAACCCCACCAGCTGGTTTCCTGCTTTCTTAGTTTCTCTTGTGAAATACTGATTGGGTTTCCTTTAGCAACAAGTTTGTTTGTTTGTTTGTTATATAAAAAAGAAAGAGAAACACTCGACTGACAACTTGGATAACATTTTAAAGGCTCAGAACACATGTAATGGGAAATTTGTGGTCTCAATGCTTTTACATGCCAGCAGTCCTCTACTGTAATTTTGACTTTCACATAAGTGCTAGGGCTGATTTTAGAGGTAGGTCAAACCTCAGGGCTGATAGGAAGATAAATAACGGATACCGAAGTCTGAGAAAAGCAGAAAAACAATGAATTGATATACCTTTATTAGTCCCACAAGGGGAAATTTCATGAGTAATTCTTGGAATGAAAACATTTGTGACACTATCCTTTACATTAGTTGTTATTGTTGTTTCTCCCAAGGAATTCTGACGCATTAAAAGTGTGACTCGTTTAATCTGTTTCCTCCACCTCGTACCTTCGGATGTTTCCTCCCTTTGTTTCTCTCAGACACATTTATACCCTGTCTCACTTCCCTGAGCTGTCACTGGACTTTGACTCAACTGTTATAGTTAATCAATCATTAAAAGCATGAAGCAATTTCAAGCAAACTACTATTACCACTGATATCAAAAGTAACAGCCAGAATTTGGTAGGTTTTGAGTAGTTTGACATGCCAGTGACAGTTAGTAGCTGACCACAGAGAAACACAGAGGGAAGACAGCCAGCAGGACACAAATAGTCCCCGTTTTGAAAAAGAAGTGCAGACAATGCAAAATGTGGGTGGTACAAAGCCCAGAGGAGTTTTATGTTTTATTCAACAGGAAAGTTAAACTCCAAGAAAATTCCTAAGGGCAGTGAGGCACTCACAGAACTTTGGAAAGAAGTTTAGTCATGAAGAAGTAAGAAAAAGCCCAGAGCCATGTGTGGGCACTGGAACAGAAATCTGTGTGCACTCTAGCTGATTTTTTAAATTAGCCAGTAGCACCTGTTAGCCTAGATACAGGTATGAATATAACAGATCACATGTGCCATCTGATGATCTCATCATGATGGAACAAGGAGTTCATGTCTGATATTTCACCACATCCATAAGAATAAAGAATGTCACAAAAAAGCCTTTAAAAATGAACATGGACACAGTACAAATGTTAGTAAGTGCCACTCTGAAACAAAAGAATCTATGAATACATCAGGTTGGCCTCTCAGGATGAACTGCTACAACAGAGCGCTGTGCAGCAGCAGAATGAAAGAGATTAGAAAGAAGAGGAAATGTTGTGGAGGACCAAGCCCATCCATGGGATGTAATATTAGCAAATAGAGGAAGTGACGGACATCGAATCCTGTGAGTAGCTGGAAAAGTCTAGCCAGTACCATAGTACAGAGGCTCTGATCGTGGCAGCATCAATAACCCAGCACCAGATTAATATTCAACCAAGCTAAGGCGCACCCCGGGTGAATGTGGTCCTGACGATCCACATAGAAATAAGGTTTAATTTGCAATTTATCATCAGAAAGTATTAGCACCTCTATTAAAAAAATTTTTAAAAAAATTGCAGTTTGTGGATATAGAGCATAATACTGTGATAAAAAAAGAAACTGTAAAACACCCAACAGCTAAATCTCACACTCTACAGGCCACAGTTAGCATGTTAGATGTTAAAGTTGATGACAATTAGAAAAAGACTGAACAAGTATGGCTTTTCTCTAAAAAGAACATGACTGCACGTCGTAGGTTTGCTAAGTTGCATCTGAAACCACAATACTTCTGGAACAATGTCCTTCAGACAGATAAGATCAAAGTGGAGCTATTTGGTCATAAAGTGCAGCATAAACACAGCATATCAGCACAAACACCTTGTACCAACTTTCCAGTGAAGGTGTGTTGATTTGGACTTGTTTTGCAGCCACAGGCTTTGGGCACCTTGCAATCATGAAGTCGACCGTGAACTCCTCTGTGTACCATATTCTAGAGTCAAAGATGAGGCCATCTGTCTGACTGACTTGGCAGAAATTTGGTCATGCAGCAGAGCAATGACCAGAACAGAATGCAACAGAATGGTTGAAAAAACAAAGTCAAGGTGTTGCAATGACCCAGTTAAAATACAGACTTCAACCTGACTGAAATACTGTGGTGGGACCTTAAGAGCGCTGCAAATGCCTGCAAACCTCAGTGAAATGAAGCAAAGTTGTAAAGAGTAGTAGGTAAAAGTGCCTTGAGGCAACTGTTGATGTGATTTGGCGCTATATAAATAAAATAAAATAAATCTGAATTTAAAACTTCCTCCACAGCAATGTGAGAAACTGATAGTCCAACACAAAAGGATTACTTCAAGTGATACATGTGGTTCTGTTGAATTACAGGGTGTACTTAGTTTTTCCGAGGACTGCAGTAAGACTTGTTAAAAGCTTTTTCACGTGACTATATGTGGCGATCCCAGCTGATAGGAACATCAGAAAAAAGGATTTGTTCCTAGATTTTTCTCTCTTGCTTGAATGTTCATCATCAAAAATCAGGATTTAACGATTCCCTCATTTTTTCAGCTTTTAATTTGTTTCCATCTTAGAGGCCACTAAATGCCCATCGCATTGCCACCAACGCACGGAGGCGCTAGATCACTTAAAGCATCGATCCTGTCCCTGCATTGACTTGAACAATTTGACATCAGACATGTAACTCGTTCAGATTCCCCCTCCTTCTCCACCACTCTCACTCTTTCCCTCTCTCTCTCTCACTGTCCCTCTCTTTCCCTGTCTGTCTCTCTCTCCTCGTCTTCAGCTGTATGTCTCTCAGTCACTCAGTCAGTCAGTGAGTTGCCCGGGTCCGCTACGCCTGCGTCCGCCTCCGCAGCTCTCCAAAGCCGAGACGCGCCACCGCCGCCGTCATTGCGGGCATGACATACTGGCATCAGTAGTGGGCTTCCGTCAGGCTGCTTTTAAGAAAATTACAAAGGAGAGGAAGAGACACAAGAGTAGAGGAGAGTGAAGTGACTCATTTCCACCCGAGCTTGTGCGTTGAGAAGAGTAGATGAGCCAATGGCTGGGGCACAGCCGGGAGTTCATGCGCTGCAGCTCAAGCCAGTGTCCGTACCCGAGAGCCTAAGAAAGGGCAACAAATTTATGAAATGGGATGATGTAAGTAGTGGCCAGACAGGCCAGCGATGAATGTCTTTTTTTTCCTCCCCAGTTTTCACTGTCAGATCATTTTCTGCACGCGTTTTGCATGTACACAGTCTGTGTATTACACAATCTATAGGCTACTCGTGCAACAGTAGCCGATAGATTTAATTGTAAGTGGAAACCGCACGGACAAGAAGCTAATTGCGTTGGACTTCCTGCTTAGTGGTTGAAAGAAATGCTACAGCTACAGTGTCTACTGACTTGTGCTTTCTTTACATTATCCAATGTACAGTATTTGTATTTGTGCGCGCCAGTGGGTGCACGCGTGTACCGCTGCTTGTGTGTGAGAATGTGCGCACCCTCATCTAATCAAACACTAACCCCCCTGCGTTAGAAACGTTTTTATCAATTAACCACAATTAATTAGTGCACTGACATTCAACATGCAAATCTAAGCACAACAGTTGGTCATTAAAAAAAAGAAAAATATTTTGGGAATTTTTATTCTGGTAGCATCTCTATATAAAATGTCGGTCCAGCTGTAGTAAAATGACCTTGATTGAACTGATTTCACACTGCTCTTGAGTAAAACATAATAGTAATAGCCTTCTAGCAACAGAGGCTATGGCCACACTATGTGGCACATTGCTTTCCCAGGCAATAAATCAACACAAATCAACACTCCCTCTAATAATCTTGTGGCAAGTTCACAACTGAACTGCGCTCTGAACTGAGTTTAACATGGCTTGATGGTTATTTGCATCTTCTGTACCTTAGTTTTTACAGCAGCTGCATTCAGAAAGAGCTGGAATAGCTGTTTTCACACCCCATGCCATTTGAATATCCACTTGTTACTCTGGTTTATGAGTGAATATCTGAATTTTGTCACAGTCCCCATTACTTTCGTTCTGGGAAATCTGTTAATTTTAAACCGCTCTGTGAAAATGCTGAGGGCTTAGCCCACCTGTAACTCATTTTTACAGTGCCTTGACTTTTCTAATACTGTAGACAATGAGGAATCGGTTACTAAGATACACTCTTTCTAAGATCATCCTCTCAAATACATGCTCAGAATCACTCAGCTCAGGTGAGCCAAGTGCAGCACAGATGGCATTAGTCTTGCAGTGTTATGGAAGTGTGAATGCGGTCAGTACAGACTGCAGAGAGGAAATTATGCACACTTGCAAGTCCACCATTCTGTCAATCATCAACCTTAAGCTTAAATAAGAAAGTTTCCTTAACTAGTAACTACTAATGTGCGCCCATTCCTTCAGCTCATTAGATGCGACTCAGTTTCCCCTTTCACAGCCGTGTTTGTGTACTTTTAGCATGTACATTCAGGACTATCGTCAGACCCAAATGTCCACCAGGCCTTTCCTTGCAAAAACATATGACCTCAAACACAGGCATAGTCACAGGTACTTTCTCTGGTTCCTTTCCCATGCGCTCCTTCCTTCCTCTTTCCTCTCTGTATCATTTCATGGAAAGAATCACAGAGGATAAACAGCCAACCTGAGAGAGCAAAGCTAATAAATTTTCACTGGAGAAAGATTGAATTAAATCATTTTTCTTCTTTTTTATTGCTTTGGGTGTTGAGTTGAACATCTTTCAGCAGGAAATTGTACGGGCAGTAAATGAAAAATTATATGTATGTTCTTTAATTTATGGCTTTACTCTGGTGAAGATTTCTTGTTCTCTCAGTTGAAGTCACACATATATTCCAAAATGCTTAAACTCACCTGGGGAGTTGGGCAAAAAACAGTGTGAAGTTCTGTGCTGCGTAGCCAGCAGCCATGAGTTTTGAGCAGCAGAGTGACTGCAGACTCCAGCACAGGATGCTTGCAGGTGGTTGTAAAGGAGCAGAAAAGCAATCAGAGAAGCTCTCCAAAGCCTCAAAGGCCTCAGACCTCCCCAACCTCCCTCCTACAGACGTGCGCAGACATCTTGTATTTTTGTTGCTGCCACTTGTCGACAGCTGGCTGCTTCTGTGGCTCATGAAATCCATGGGTACGGGTAAAATATTGCCTGGATGTGTTATTATTTGTCAGTTCAGATGGCACATTTAGCAATAATGACTGCTTTCCGTTGAGGCACAGGGAGCCATTCAGATTCTCCAGCACATACACACTTCATGTTATAAGGATCATTTACTGTACACCTGGGCACGGTGTCAAATTTGTGAAAGACGATGCTTGGTCTGTGTAAACAGAGACTTTTATGAGGTTATACTTATATCAACCCCTCTGGTCGGTTGTGCATTGAATAAGATATTATCAGGCTCCTCAGGGGAGCAGAAAATCCCTTAAAAATAGTAGAATATGTCATTAGCATACAGAACAGAAATATGCTGAGCTCAAAACTCCCCTCTAACACACCCCCTCAGGCAGCAATGCTAATGGTACAGACTCTTCACTAAAAATAATGGAAGTGTCTCCTGCCTGGGATCAGTTCCTTCAGGGTGTTTGTACTTTCGCAAGTCAGTCACTAATCTCATCTTAATTCAGCAGAAAGCAGGCCACTCTGCTGCCTAATGTTGTCCCATTAAAGACAAATCCCTTAAAATAGACCAATGACAATAAAAAAACCCAAAAAAAAAAACATTGGCGAGTACTATTCTGCCGGTAGTCACTCTGAAGTTAAATCCCACCTTTAAGTACTTCTTGTTTCTGTGTAAATGTGAAAACCCATGAGAAAATCTTTGCTAAGAGTCCATAATGGCTTAATGTGTTTGCAGTGGTGGCCATGGAGAGCTAGGACATTAAGAAAGAAGCTGGTGAAAATGACTGCTCTCACATCATTAGGCAGTTTCCCAGTGCTCTCGAGCCTTCTTCTTTTCTCAGACATGACAGACAATCCATCACTTGCATCGCATCTTATCCCCCGAATGACTTCTTGACTTGGTTTACTGGAAATATAAATGACTTGCTAAATATTCTTTGATCTAGCTCGCTATCATTTTCTTGAATTTTTCTAAAGATATTTATCTGTAAAAACTAAATTGGAAAAATTGGACTGTGGATGGTGAGCTGAGCAAAGATCATGAGATATGAGCCAGATTTGGTCTGAAATGCTATATCTAAGAACTGCAAACATGATGCTTTTCCCTTTCCTTTAGGCTATAAACTGTGTGTGTGTGTGTGTGTGTGTGTGTGTGTGTGTGTGTGTGTGTGTGTGTGTATGCGGCATGCATTCATTGACATGAACCGCATCTTTTGTCATTCAATCAAGCTTGCAAAGATTGTGCAATCATGTGAACAAAACCAAAACGATTCCTCTTGAGTCTCTAATAGATTTCATGGGAATGGTGGGTTGCCATAGCAAACGTCACCGTAGCAAATGCCTCTGATGCCTAACTGTTTCCAAAACCGAACGAGCCGCTCATTTACTTTCAGCTCACTTCCCTTCTTTCGTCTTTCCCCGTTTTCCCCTCCTCTCTTCCTCCTGTATTTTCACTGTTGGCCTATATTGGATAAACCATGATTGTGACATTTAGACAGTATGAAATGACTGAAATGACTCATAATGGTTAAATACATTACAGCATAGGCTCCTTTGCTGTCTACCAGCCCAACCTTTTCCCAGCATCCTACGCTGCAAGTCGCATAAGGTCGCGCCCAAATAAGACAAGTGTGGAGCAGATGCAGACCATTAGCTCTGTCTCCAAATGCTCTGATAGGGACATCATTAGAAGCCTCATGAAGACACTTTGAAGATTTTCTTGCTCTGTGCAGCAAATGCGGTCCTCATCTCTCTGATCTTGCAGCCATGGCTGATTGAAGAGGACAATATGCTACTGTTCAGCTGAGCCACAGCCACTGTGGACACAGAAAAAAGGCAATGGCTCTTTCTTTCTTTTTATAGACACATCCAATAATATCTGGTGTTGCCATGTATGCCTCAGGGTCAAACTGTGTGTGTGTGTGTGTGTATGTGGGAGAGAGAGACTTGGAGCTATCTGTATGTAACTGTGGGAAAGCATTTGTCCATTACAAGAGGGGAAAATTGAAACATCAACTCCAAATCAACCTGCACTTCGTGATTGCAGTCACTGCAAACACACACGCACACCCCAGGCTGCTTGGTCATTTTGCGGTGATGCCAGGTCGTGGTGTGGAAAGTACCCTAAAAGGAAAGGATTGAGTGCATGTTTACAACATAAACAGCACTTTTGATGTCATTTCAAATTCTGGTATGCGAGTGGATAAAACAAACTATGCTTTGATCTTGGTTCCCTCGGAGAATTGTCTGCAGTGAGGTATTCACTCATGTTGAAATTCAGATGTTGATTTACAGATTTAAACAGACGCGTGTCTTTTCTTCTTCACGACAGGATTCAACCACTGTGACCCCGGTGACTCTGACAGTTGACCCCAAAGGTTACTTCCTGTATTGGACTGACCAGAGCAAGGTGAGACACCACGGCAGGAAGGCCAGATGGTTTGAAGCCTTCAAGCCGTTAAGATGTTTAAAGCCCCTTTCGTTGTCATCTGAATGTCATTTGATGATGAAATTCAGATCCGTGGGACCAAATTTAAAGCTTATCACAGCAGCACCAACAGTTTCCCTCATCTCTGCTTTGACATCTGCACAGTGCTTTGTACCAGCCTGATATATAATAGACAGGCCAATGTCCATTTCACGCGTTTCCTCTCCAAAACCTGAAATGTACAAGTAATGTACAAGTTGCCGCAAAGTGCAGTAACAGCAGGGAGATATTTTATTTCAAGCCAACAGGAAAATAGTCACAGGAAAGTGTTTGAACAGACACTATTAAAACATTTACATTTATATACATATTAGCCACCTAACTTGATCATTTCTGCCGATAAAGGACCCTGCAATGTTCTTAATACATTTTATGCTCACTACCGGCTTTGTGGCTTTAAATATACTATCTCCCCCTACTGGTAATGCAGTTTCTGCATGCAGGAACAGCTTCTGCGCTTTGCCTCTCCAGAACGTGAAATGGACACGGTGGACCGCCTGTTATGAGTTTTGTCATGATACTGGGTTGTTTGTACACGATACAGGACCTACCTGGACTGTCTGTACATAACTGATTGGCCAGCACAGTAAATTGTTATATATCTTATGACAGGCAGGTATAAACTTACTGTTTTCCTAGCATATTCTCACAGAGCTTTTTTGTCTGTATTCTCCATTTCACTGACAGTACAGCAGCATTGTCAACCTGAAAGCTTTCACGGCACCAACTTCTCCACATTTTTTACTCGTCGTCTTCGTAGGTGTCGGTGCAGCACTTTCTAGTACTGTCACATTTCATTATGAGAAATGGGGTGTTTAGTTTGCTGCTGTTTATTTGCATAAATTTGAAGTTTAGGCTAGTTTATGCAAATCGGCAGCATCCAGCATGGCTCGGCATGCCTGGAAACTCCCCAACAAAGCGAACTGTTGTGTATCTGAAATAAAGACAGAGCAGTCACTTGCATCCGTAGCTTTCAAAAACATTTCAATGGTATAGAAAGTTAGCAAACGAGCCCCAGTGACAGTTTCTGAGAGCAGAGAGAACTTAAAGTTGTGGCAATGGCTTAGCTGTCAGCTTTTGAATACTATAGCTCAGCACCAAGCATTAAAAACACACCTCTGTGGACACTAACCATCAGTGAGCAGCGAAGGAAGTAAAAGCCAGACCAAGTGTGAGAATCTGTTGTGTCGTTTATGTCGTAAAATCATAAAATGACTGACAAGAGACAAAAACTGACGACGTCGCTGCTGTCTCGATTTGTTTGGCATGAATATGAGCACAATTCAGAAAAAGGGACAGTCGACTGAGTGTGTGTCCACAGAAACAAACTAAAATAGACACTGTGTTTAAAAACTGCATAAGATATAATCTCTCCTCATGATACTTGTCAGCTCTCAGTGAAGGGCTCCCTAAACATTTGGAGTCTGCCAGGTTCTGCTGGAGGTTTCTTCCTGTTAAAAGGGAGTTTTTCCTTCCCACTGTTGCCAAAGTGCTTGCTCATGATTGTTGGGTTTTTCTCTGTCTGTATTATTGTAAGGTCTGCCTTACAACATAAAGCACCTTGAGGAAACTGTTGTTGATTTGGTGCTGTATAAATAAAACTGAATTGAATTGAATAGTGACAGTGGCTCAGGCTTGAAAACCTGCTCTATTACCACTTCAGAGGCATTTAAGACAGTTATTTGAAAACATTGACCTTTTCCATTTACTACTGCCATTCAACAATCCAGTACTTATTACCATAGCAGCACCATTAGAATTCGTGGCAACCACATTCGGCATTCCCTTTGTAATTATCATGGTACACCTAGGATTATTATCGAGAGATCACAGGCGCTCTAGGAAGCATTTAGGCGCTCAGAAATTGCTTTCTTAGCTGAAAGGCCTGCAGCAGAGCACAGTTAGGCTTAGATGGTCTTTTTCCAGCATTGTGATGATTTTTTTTATCGTTTGTTTGTTTGTTTTGCTCTTTCTGAGCCATTCAAGCATGATTTTTTAAGTTCTTTCAGTTAGCTTCCAGTTAGATTCCTTAAAAAAGGATTTGAGGGTGTTCTGGTCCAGTTTCATTTGAAGAACTTTCTTGAAAAGGAGACAGAAATCTAAACTGGCACACCTGCAGTGCTGCAACCGACACCTGTGAGAATATTGCATAGTGCATTGTGTTTTTCCAACATTCCAGTTGTAGCTAAATGTTTCATAATAACCAGGAACAAGGTAGCGAAACGTAAGATAAGAAACGCTATCACGTTCAGTGATCTTATTAAGCACTTCCTCCCAGTTTAACCTTGAGAGCATGTGCAGAATCTGCTGAAGGTTTAACAGTTTGTTCTGTTTATTTGAATGTACAGCTGCTGAGCACAAGGACTTGAACACAAGCATGAAATTTCCCCTCTGTACACTTACCTCTGAACACAAACACACATCCACACATAATGGTAAATGGCCTGTATTTATATAGCGCTTTACTAGTCCCTAAGGACCCCAAAGCGCTTTACACATTCAGTCATCCACACATTCACACACTGGTGATGGCAGCTACATTGTAGCCACAGCCACCCTGGGGCACACTGACAGAGGCGAGGCTGCCGGACACTGGCGCCACCGGGCCCTCTGACCACCACCAGTAGGCAACGGGTGAAGTGTCTTGCCCAAGGACACAACGACCGAGACTGTCCAAGCTGGGGCTCGAACCGGCAACCTTCCGATTACAAGGCGAACTCCCAACTCTTGAGCCACGATCGCCCCATAATCCATGATTGTACCTGTCCTGCTGTTTTTGGAACAGAGAAAGGATCCCAGTATATTGGTAGCCTATTGTAAATGAATCCAGTATAAGTGGGAAAAGAGATAAAGTCTTTAGTTCTGCTACAGTTTTACCGAACACTCAATGAGGAAAGAAAAGAAGACCACTTTTGATGTCTACCGCATTTTATGTTGTGGGTGCGTGTTAAAAGTGGGAATTTGCGGTCAGAGATAACCAGCACCGAGTGTGATTCTCCACTAAAAGAACTGAAAGAAGCTCGTTGACACCAATTCATCATTGTTTCCTGTGCCTCTGTCATAAGGCGAGGATTTTGACTGATGAGGCTCTTGTGAGTGTGTGTTTATGCGTGTGGGTGTCTGCTCTGTCTCCCAGCGTTGAGAACAGTCCTGCCGCACACATAATAACTCAAATTGATACCAAGCACAGCCCAGACAAAACTCTATTAGGGCATAAAGAAAGGCACCCGCTGTATTCCTGTGTGCCCCTGTCAAGGCAGAAGTGTGCCTTCTCATGTTTATAAAGATACCTTGGTGCTTTTGCTAACATTTATTCACGACTGTATTGCACATCTGTTGAACAGACCAATTTAAACAAGCTATGATGCTCCGTCTACTTGTTATATGTGTGTGTGTGTGTGTGTGTGTGTGTGTGTGTGTGTGTGTGTGTGTGTGTGTGTGTGTGTGTTTGTGAGAGACTCAGTCTGATGGCCTGCAGAGTAAAAGCATTCTTCGGATTCTTCAGAAGCACAACAGAACTGTACTCGGTGTGCCTACTGCGCTGACTTTCAACACACATTGCCAGTGACAGTTGCAGTTAACTGCTGCTTTTGGCTTCTTACAAGATTCACTAAAGACATTTAGCCAAAAGTAAGGAGATAAGATTAAGAGTATTTCCTCCTTGTTAAGGATAAATATTTTTTCTTTTAGTTAACACAAATAATAATACATTTCAATGATAGTGTTAGTGGACAGGAGGTTAACTTAAATCACAGTTTCCCCTGAGACAAATTGAAAATAAACCTACAGCTAATTTGAATCAACTTTGGAGACATTTATTTACATTAGGCTTCAGTCACACAGATTAGAGACCGGTGGTTAAACCTACAGCAACCTCTGGGGAGAGGGGTCGTCCCCCAGTGTGCCAAATATGTGTATTTCCCAACCAGTTGGTGAGCAGGCTGTGAAAACCTTCACATTGCTTTGGTCCCCTACAATTTGCATGGAAGATGCTGACTTGTCTGCAAACACTACTACTACTTTACTAGTCACCAACTAGCAAAACCTAAAAAAGTTGTGCCTCATTTTTAAAAGGCGCAGCTTTTACTTTGAAAGGAGGAATCTTCATTTCCAGTTTGCGTCGCTCTTTACAGTTTCACTTAGAGCACAGGTGTCGAACTCCAGGCCTCTCATCAAGATGTGTCCTTGATCCAACACAGCTGATTTAAATGGCTAAATGACCCCCTCAACATGTCTGGAAGTTCTTCAGAGGCCTGGTAATAAAACTAATCATTTGATTCAGGTGTGTTGACCCAGGGGCATATCTAAAACCTGCAGGAAACCAGCCCTCGAGGTCTGGAGTTCGACACCCCTGACTTAGAAAGTAGATGGCGAGTGGACGTCTTCCACGCAAACTATAGAGGACAGTGGCAACTTTCTAGTGACCAAAGTAATCACATGGAGGCTTTCAGTCCAGCGCCGTATACCTTTTTGCAGTCAGTTTCGCTGAGCGATTGCCAACAACCATTCATCAAGCAGTTGGGGAATGCACATATTTCCTTACTGACTTGCGGTTGTCAGGGGGGTGCCAACCAGTATCTGAGGTTTTTAGTAATCAGTTTCATAGACAGCTAGCAGCCTCCCACAACCAAATACCAACTGGTTGGTAACAATGTTAAGAGAACAATGTCCCAATCCAATATTCTTGAATATCACAGTATCCCCGTTTCAGTCGTTCCTGTGAAGTTAGAAACACTGAAAACTAAATGCAGGCAAGCACAACGAGCTTTTTTCCCCTCAAAAATGAAGTTGAATATACTGAACTTGAATTTTTTTCATCATCATATTTTGAAGGGCCATGCTTTACAACTGAAATGCCAACATTTTGATTCCCAGTCGATCCCCCTGAACCCGAATAAAATGATTAAACATAAAGGAAGCAACCATTAGCATGCAGGAAGACAAGGTGTCTTTGGTAGTGACAGCTTAACCTTTGCTGCCGTTTCAAATTTGCTTCTTTAAGCAGAAAAAAAAGCTTACTTTAGACACAGTAGGGGCTTGATATTTACTTTTGACTGTGCTGTTAATCCCGGAGTTTGTCTCTTCCACTTCAGTGTCAGATGTGCTTAGGTCTGATGTTTTTGCCTTTTCTTTCTGGCTAACCTTTGAGTTGATGACGCAAGGCTCCACGAGGATTCTGCTGGTTTCATCTTTACGCCTTTGTTGTAGTCACAGTAACTTGTGCTGACAGTATACACTCAGCTTCAACTTCTGGGGAAGAAATGTTAGAAGAAACTTTTATTGTTTCTTGATGTGGTGTGTTGGGGAAATGAAGTTGACAGCAGCTCAGGATATGACCTAAGATATCCTGTATTCAGTGATAAAATTATTAAGATTTTTTTTGTGGCTTCACTTCTTCCTGTAGTGGACACCAAAATAAAAGCTTAAACAATGCTTCTCTTGTTGTTTACAAAAGCCGATGTAGATTTTTTTTCTCTTCCTTGTAGATAGAAACAGGTGCACACTATATCCAGTGTGAGCAGCATTTCCATTTCTGCACACTGACGTATTTTTAAACAGGGCACTGCTATGTAAACTACAGCAGTAATAACTCTCCCATGCTTGTATGTGTTTGCTTGAGAGTCCAGTTGGCTGGCTTTTTATGTTTCTGTCTCATTCACCTCAACAGATCCACTGTCTTGAGCACACACGCAGACACAAATTCACAGATAGAAAGAGAGATTTTGGGAACGAGAACCATAATAAAGATGACGTGATATTGTCAGTCATATCAGTAGCACGTGTGCTAGCATTAGTATGAATCAGCTGTAAAATGAAACTCGTCACCCTAATGTAAATTAATAACAATGATTTACCTTGTGTCAACAAAACCATACATATATAGACATATATTAACAGCAGCATTATAAATATACCAGCAAATTCGCTGTGTACGCCAGGAAAACTCAGTTACTGTTCAAGAGTTGGCATCTTTCCAGTAGTTCTTAATTTAGAAAGCGTACAGGTGCTTTGTTCCTCATTCCTATGCAAGCTTAACAATGAGAAAGTATATTGAGGAGTATTCGCAGGTTCCTTGCTCATCACGTTGAAATCCATCCTCCTCCTTAAAAGAGGCATTTCCTCTTGTGCGAGGGGGGAACACACCGTCTTCTTTACAAGCACACATGCACACTAGCTGCGGTGGCCAGCTAAGAATAGGTGTTTTTCTTTTTTCTTTTTTAGAAGGTTGAAAATTATTTTTGCACTTGTTGGTTCATCATGTTTTATAGGGAGGAGCCCCACAACACGGAGAGGTGGACTGACTCATTCAAATTAACTACGCAAAAAGCCTTTTGCTTTAGTTGCCATGGTTGCCAAGCGACAGCACACACCTTAGAAATGTCACATTCTCTTTCATTCTGAAGAATGTCGCTGCTTTGAAACTGATACAATTGTTTCCTCGTGTGTGTGTGTGTGTGTGTGTGTGTGTGTGTGTGTGTGTGTGTGTGTGTGTGTGTGTGTGTGTGTGTGT
>NW_005187414.1:4171039-4174667 GCF_000239375.1 Pundamilia nyererei
GGCCCGGTACCAAACGACTCACGGACCGGTACCGGTCCGAGGCCCGGGGGTTGGGGACCGCTGAGCTAGGGAAAGCATTAGCTCAATGGGACGAAGATAGCAAACCAGACGTGTGTGTGCGTGGTCCAGATGTTACTCATGTTGTGAGGACACAAATGTGTTTACAGAGTTAGATCTTGGAGAAAAAAAACAAGTCCCTGTGATGCAAAACATCAGACAATTTCAAGGTTAACACATGTTTAAAGGTTAGAGAATAAAGAGGCTTAGGTTAATGTAATGGTTTTGTTTACAATTGAAGTAAACCTCCAGGAAACGGATGTAAGTCCACATAATGTCCTCTAAAGTCATTTCTGTACGTGTGCGTGTGTGTGTGTGTGTAGACACCCTCACATTCTCATTCGCTCTTCTGAGCAGGCTGTGGTTATATGAAAAAAAAAAAAAGGTTAAACGCTGTCTCTCGGGAGATTTATGTTTCAGCAGTGTGCCAATTTCAGGACATTCACTGGACAAGCACTTAGCATATGGCATTGAATGATGTTCAAAGGTGAAAGACAGTTCACCTCGGGCCAAAACCAGACTCACGCACTTGTCAGCTGGAATGTGTGGGGCATTTCTGAATGAGCCTAGAACTGACCTAATCCAGAACAACATGAAGACCCTTTGGTTTTGTATTTCTGGGCACACTTGATGCACAAATATGAAATGTACGCACAGTTCCTTCTCTTCTGTCAGAGCAGAGTTTACGTGTCTGTTTCTCCCAACACAGCAATTTTTGGTGATTACAGAGCCTGCTGCTCCTCCACCTCCGTCAGCACTATAGGAGTGAGGAACGAGGCATAAATCTGCAGCCAATCTACTCAAAGTGAATTGTGACCCCTGCCAAGTTGTAGCATGGCACATGGGGGACTTGTTTTATCTGCACTTGTAGTTATAGGATGAGACAGAGCGAAAAAGAGAAATTATAAGACGGTGATTATCATGATCCACACCCTCTATGTTAGCTGTGCTATGTGGTATCAGTTGTTTTTAATCTACTTAATAAATTTTTGGTCATCAGAAAAATTATTAGATTGTGAGCAGGACCTGTCGATGGTCTTTTCAGGATATGACAGCATCAATCTCCGACGTCCCAGTGAAAGCCAATGAGCTTTTCACCATTTGGGCTTTGTGTCAGCCTTTTGCTGTATTCACATAAAATGGCATTTGGCATTTGTCTTGACGTGTCTGCCTTTTCAGATGTTGGCTTGCATTTAATTTATGTGCAGCATTTAAGACACACGACGCATGCATTTAATATAAGTGAGAAGTGAGAAGGTTACCATGGTTATAACCACAAGTAATGGTTATAACTTCATTATCTTCTTTTCTACATTGTGTGCTGCAGAGTTGATAAGTGATTACCAAACATAGCATTACTGATTGCAGTTGTGACACATTCATTATCTATGCTAAAATAAACTGTTTATGTCACATGGATTTTTTTTTTTATTGTGCATCTTGAAACCAAGCAGCAACCTCCAGGGCTGAGAAATGAAGACAACTTGAACGTGCCAAAAACTGCAGTTATCTCGAGTGGCTGGCTCTGAAAATGAGCCACTCTGCTCAGACTCCCATGTCAAAATGCCTAACTTTGCAGAAGATAAGAGTGTGTTTACTGCCCGATGCCAAAAAAGGCTTTAGATCTTTAGTAAGGTTTCTTACGTGATGTCATGACCACATTACTTAAGAGTTGTTCACCATATTGGATGTGATGCAACCACCGGTTGCTGGGGAAAAATGTGTTATTGCCTGACTCGTTGGCAGTGCTTCCTGGTGGGGTTTTTTTCTCTTGCTGATTGTAATCTGATGCAAAAAAATGTCTACACCAACAACTTCCTGGTGATTGCTTTGGTTGATTGCAGATTGCCAAGGTGGCATGTAGTTTTTCTTGTTTTCTGCAAATACTCACTGACAGCTAGCCCGGCATTTTTAGTAAAACGTTAAAACATGTGATGCAATGTGAAAACGAAGAAGGTTTGGTTTCAAAATAAAAGTTGTACCTCAGCACTACAGCCATCAAGGCACAACTTTCACGTTGAAGGTAAATGGTGTCATTTCCAAAAGCTAGACAGAGTTTGTAGACCAGTCTATTGCTTACATCAACTCTTTTGCAGCAATATACTAGTGACTAAAGGAATAATAGGAATGTTTTTGACAACCAGTTGGGAAATACATATTTTTCCCCAGCAACAGATCGTTGTCAGGGTGATTACTGACTGCTCTTAGCGCTGCGTGACTCAGGCTTTAGCAATCTCTTTGCCAGTGACTGGCATCAACCTCCAGCAACAATTTGCAGCCGGTCAGAGAATGCTAATTTTTTCCCTCAAGACTGGGGGTTGTCAGATGGTTGCAAACCAGTCTCTAGCGCTGTGTGACTGGTGCCTTATTGACTTGATCCTGCATTGCTACCATGACTCTCGCACATCTAACAAGTTGATGTCACGCAGATAGTGGTCATGTGTCCACAAAACTTCAGTAGCTAATGGCTCGTTATTAGAGCGTTGAGTATGGCCTTTCTGACCAACGGTATATAGCATATTTCCGACTCGTAGTATAGCTTACTATGTGGTTAATTGTACAAATAGCCCATCTATAAAACCTGTATTCTAGCAGATATTTTATTTATTTGTATGTTACTCATTAGCAGTTATCTGTGTTTTGGATATGCAAGTCATTCAATACAGCTTCCTAACCAGTCTTGCTCTGTCCAGCTATTAGCTTAGCCGTTCATCCTCTAATGAAATACTATATCTGCATGTACTGTTCACACCAGATAACAATAGGTAGCAAGAAACTTAAAAATAATATGTTCAAATCTTTACTGATGTACTGAGGTATAGGTTCCCTGTTGTGTCTTATTTACTTATTTTTTCATTACTGCCCAGACAGATTTCTCCACAAAATGACTCATATAAGGACTTGGGATACTGCTTTAAAGAAAACCCGTAAAGGGTGAACATTTGGCTGAAGCTTACAACCAAATGCAGTTATCAATATTGGGCAGTAAGTTGTTTTTTTTTAATATATATGTATATTTATTGGTTTCCAGGTAAGAACTGCTGTTACTACAGTGTTATAACAGTTAAACCAGACACCCACTGTCATGATACTTGGGAACTGCAAATGCTCCTAAAACAAAATGTTAAATCTAGGATATATATTTTTTGGTTTTGTTCTTTCTGACATTTTTACTAGGTGTCCTAGACAACAGCTTGGCTTGAAGCACACACCCTAAAAACAAGAAAATATAAACTGTCAATCTGTCTGGTTCGCAGTGGCAGAACTGTAATTGTAGAGCAACAGTGGCCTGGATGTTGGCACTTGCAACTTGGCAACTGCAGAGTGCTCTTTAGCAGAGCTGAGACTCCGAAGCAGAAAAAAAGAAAGGTGTTAAACGAAGAAAAGCTTTGCCAAACTATTAAGGATTAACAGTTCCTGGGTGACTTCATAAGGCTTTGTTTGTGCTTGACTTATTCCTGTTCCTCTCTTTGAATTGTGATTAGAACTTTTTCTTTGGTAAACAATACATGCTCAAACTGGCCGGTACACACACACACACACACACACACACACACACACACACACACAC
>NW_005187414.1:4174687-4194730 GCF_000239375.1 Pundamilia nyererei
ACACACACACACACACACACACACACACACACACACACACGAACACACGCTCCAAAGAAAGGAAAGAACAAGAGGGACATTGTTGCGTTCGTTTCCTCTCCTGAACAACGAGAGTTTGTTCATGAAACCTGGATGCAGGGATCCGAGGAGAAGACCTTTAGCTATTTTAAAGGCTTTTGTCTGATTAAAGGTTCTCCTGGTGCCAAATCTGTTCAGTGTGAATCTCTGTGCCTTGGCTCAGTCTGCTGGGTCATAGAAACAGAGGTGTCTTACTGTAGCGGCGGTGACCGGGCATTTCAGAAGAGGACTTAAGACCCTGCGGCGAGGTGATAAGTTTAACCAATAATATGTCTTGTAATTGATGATCATATTGCAGCAATTGAATGTTAACACTCTGGATAGCAGGAATACTGAAAATTGTAGTGGCATCATACCATAAATAAGTATAAATGATTATGTTTTTTGATGATTATTCTTTCTTCTTTGCTGTTTTCCATGAGAAGTTTTTCCAATTATGTCCTTCTGTAAGGTCTCCTTCAGCATAGTCATCCATGCCTCCGAGCACTGGCATAATTTTAGCATTCTGTCATTGTTATTAGTTCGATCCAAGACTCGACCTGAGTTTTTTGCCACAGCCAGAAGCTGTTGCTTATTATCACAAATCTATTTTGTTTCTCCAACAAGGTGCCTGATACATAAAACCCTGCATGCACAAGTAAAACCACGTGTACGCAGAAAGACAGAAATGTGAAGATGCATTCTTTTCATTAGAATCATAAAGCCACGCTTGGTCAACACTGTCTTATTTCGTTATTTGCATATAAACTCACTGTTTGTGCCACGGGCTATTACATGTGGTAGTTAAGACGACAGCAAACAAATTTCATAAACCCCCAGAATTTCAGCGAACGCGAAACTAAGACACTCAGCAGAGAAGTGGAGGAAAAGAGATGTGTTTTATTTGGGGATCTCAACTCTCCAATTATGAACTGAAAAAGACCTAATGAACATTAACAAAATAATGGAGGCTAGGACCCTGGCAGCAATAACAAAAAACTAACAATAGGATGCAATACAGCACATTAGTTCACACAAGGACAGGAAACCATTACAAATGGCTGCAACTATTTTTAGCACATTCAGTTATGGAAAATAGAAAGAGGTGGCCTGATAAAATTTAGCGCACATTCAGTTATGTGTGCATTATTCTCCCTTTATTTGGGAAAAAAGTCACATGCTTTTGTTATTGTGTACGCGTACAGCGAGCGGTAACTGTTTTCTTAACCCCAGTTTTCTTAACATGCTCATACACAAGTTTTACCACATATTGTTCTATATCTTTCAAGTACCTCTAAACGCCTTGTCCTTGTCTGAAACGTTGCATTTTTTCATGAGGAACTTTTCTGAAAATATAAAATGTTTTCAATCGGTAGCAGTGAGATTTCATTTGTAAAACTTTGGCATATTTACTTCCCTTCACAATAACCTTGTGTTCCTTATACTGACGTTTTAATATCATGCCTATCGCTTTAGAGGAATTCATTTGAGTAAGTCAGTCATGGATGGCATCATGAGATTATAAGAAATTAGAGCGTTCTGTTGTTGGACTAAGTGCTTGGTTATGGATGAATAACATCTTATGTTGGCCTAATCAAAAGTAGTTTGACTGCCTGTGTGAAACATGACAGCAGGATGAAGAGGATGATTAAGCTATTCATTGTCTCATGGGTCCAGGTATTTATAACATTTATGCTGGCCTATTTCTGTGTCACTTATTCAAAACTGATCTCTATTGTGGTCAGGCCTTTCATCTGGTTCAGTCCACGCTGCAGTCTGAGATCGCGTGCTAAGCATTTGTATGGTGGAGGTGTAGCCAGAGAGGTCGAGGAGCAGAGCGGGAAGGAAAGAGGGAATGAAAAGTTTCTGGGTGAAGTCTATTCAAACAATTACCCCACCTTTCTGTTTAGCTGTCTTGATCCACTCACTTGAACACTGTCAGAAAAGTAATTTTGATGCACTGAGATGTGTGGTAAAGAGCGATGCTGGTGAATTGGCTCTATTGCTGCTCCACCGACTACAGACAGCTACTGTGTAAGCTAGTTTCTGTTAAATTTAGTTTCTGTCTGTGCAGGGAAGGCTGACGTACCTGCATGGAATCCGCAATCGTTCCCCACCGTCTTAAATATTGTAATGGGTCATGTGTTTGGGGTGGTTGTGGTTGTTACGTTGAGGTGGCAGCGGGAGAACTGCAGCTCTGTGTGTATTGTGTGTGTGAATAAAAGGATGCAAAGCATGTTGAACGTGCACCCGGGTCTGCCGTGGTCATTTACACTGTCACTCTGTCATTCTGTCTTATACTGCTTCTGGTGACTAATTAGACACACTAATAAATTATTTCACAACTATGTCTTTTTGTCTTTATAAAACAACAGCTGTCCACTATTTAAAACTGTGCCTTTGCCTGTGGAGATTGATTGTTCTCATGCACATTAGTGTCCAGAGGAATAAAAGTCTAATATTTATACATAACATATGAGTTACATGATCCTTCAAAAAAAAAAAAAACGAGAGCTGTTTTACCAAAGGCAGTGAACGAACCTTGAACATTTGAACTTTTAAAATGGAACGTCATGGACCTATAAGCCCTGTAGCTTATCGGCACTCAGGCAGCATCTTTTGCAGGAGTTTGGAGTTGTCACTTTGACGTAGCCATAATTTGAATAGATTGAAATGTGCAACGGAGGCCAGACTGCTGTTGCAGCTGTCAGTTAGATATTTGCATGACTGAGACAGAACTGAGCTGTTGGTTCCTGAATCAGTCAGTGTCGGCTTGTTTATGCTTTTTTTTTTTTTTTTTTTTTCATGCACACCAGCCTGGCAGTGCCACCGTACACAGACAGTTAAGTCCCTGTGTGGTTCACTAGTGTCAAAAAGAAGCATGTAGTGTCAGAAAAATGACTGCGTACTGTATCTATCCTTGTTTCTCTGCCTCTTATTAAGGCAGCAAAAACAGTTAGACTGTGTAATTATACACAGAGTGTAATTATACAGTGTATAATTTCTAATCATTATTTTTATTTTTGTTGCATTTTGTATTATTGTTGTTTTTTATTGTTCCAGCAATTATTATTCTGACCTCGTCTGAATGTGTAAGATCGGTCACACTCAAAGCACAGGCTTTCAGAGGAACGGGAAAGGTGTGCATGGTGTTGCACTCAGTTATCTACTGAAAAAATGATGAATGTGTAGGTGTGTAAAGAATGCTAGGAAATATTTTAAGAGAGGAATGCACTGACTGCTTAACTTCATCATTTTTGTTTAGGAAAGTCTCCGAGAAAAGTGTGTAGTTGCTGGTCCGAAGTGCAAAACATGAATTTTACACAAGCTGGTTTACTTTAAAAAACAACGTTGCCTTTTTGTTGATGTTTAGCTTCATTTTTTAAAATGTTTGGTTTAAGCACCAAAAAAACTAGTGGATATATTTTGGCTCATAAAAACATGACACAGGCAGGGTTTGTGGTACTGGCTTTGTCACTGTGGACTAATGTAGCTATTATACATTTTGCTTTGAGACTACGCTGCTCACTGTATATGACATATCGGGGGGGGTTAAGGATACTAAAGCCTTTACTCATGTAAAGCATGGGCTTATTGTTTATTCCTAGATGATACGGGGCTTTTTTTTATCCAGGGCAGGAGTGCTTGGATGTAATTGTTCTGCATGTTATGTAGAGTCGCTCTTTTTCTCTTAATTTGACCTACTTAGAAATAAAACAGGTGAACAAAAGAAAACGTAAATGTGTTAACTCAGCTGATCCACCCATATCTAAGCAATTATGTTCCCTCAAATATGGAGATAAATGCTGTTGAGTACAACTTGCATAAAAGAGATTTTTTCTTCCTCCTTTAGCTAAATGGACATCGATGTGAGTGATTCTACATACAGTAGCCCAGTAGAGCGTTTCTATTATTATTTTATTTTTTGCTTTTAAATGAAACACAGCATGCTTATACAGATTCAATTGAGGACAATTACTACATTTAGCATTTGTGAACTTATAAGCATGAAAAAAGAAAAAGAAGGTGAAAAAAGAGGAATGAAAAATTATAACAATATTAACTAAATAAAGAGTAAAATAAAATGAAATAAAATAAGAAAATTCACGCGAAGTGTGGGGCATGAATTAGGATCAGTTAATTTTTAAGAATTCTAGAAATGGTTGCCAAATCGTACAAAAACTCACCAGTTTCCCCTTTCTATCAAATCTTATCTGTTCCACCCTGGCCACAGACACCATCTCATTAAGCCACCTTTTAAAACACGGGGTTGAAGAAGACCGTCACTGTATAAGTTTCTTTGCAGCCAGCATACCCATTGTAATTAAATGTTTTTGTGAAAAGGAAAAAGATTTGATTGATGCAAATGATCCAAGTATAGCCAGTGTACCATCAAACGGTACTTTTTTCCTAAATTGGTTTGAAAACCACGTAAAAATCTGGCTCCAAAAAGTTTTCAAGACAGAGCAATGCCAAAATAGATGTGCAAGGAAACCTTCACCGATATTACATCTATCACATAAGGGGGATACAGAATTATAGATCCGGTTAAGTTTAAGTTTAGAAAAATGTAATCTGTGAATGACTTTAAACTGGATTAGTTTATATCTGGCGTTTATTGAGCCTTCTGAATATTGGACAAACAGTTTGACCAGAGGAACACCGAAGTCTTCAGCCCATGTATTCTTAATTTAATCAGAATCAACTGGGATTGTAAAGCACTTCACAAACTGAGATATCAGATGTTTAAAATCTGCTTTCCAAATTATATCAAAGTAAGTATGACTTAGTGGCTTCAGTGGAAAGTCTGAAAAGTTTCGTTGAACAAAATTCCTTATTTGAAGATAATGAAAAAAATGTAATTGAGGAACTGAAACTTTTGTTGAAGTTGAAGGAAAGACACAAATATATAATCTATATATATGAGTCCTCAATGCATTTCAATCCCTTTCCCCCCCATTCTAAAAACACCCTATCCATTTTACCTGGTTTAAACAAGCAGTTATGTATTATTGGCATTCTTACTGAGAAGTCAGGTAGTTTAAGAGATTTCCTAATTTGACTTTTAACAACAAAATTACGACTGATCGAATTATTAAAAGAACCTGTGTTAGAAAACAATAAGACCGGTAATGAGGCTTCAGATACTGTTGCTGCCTCTACCTGGAGCCAGATTGGAAGCTTATCATAACAATAATCAGTAGGCGAACCTCACTGCCAGTGCAATAGAGCTCTTGAATTTGCCGCCCAGTAATAATGTCTAAAGACAGGGAAACCCAACCCCCCCACCGGAAGTATTTTTTTGAAGATGAGCCTTGGATATCCGAGGGGGTTTTCCTGCCCAAATGAATGAAAGAATCAATGAATCAAGCTGCTTAAAAAATTTAAGTGGCAAATAAATAAGAAGGTTTTGAAAAAGATATAAAAAATCGTGGCAAAGACACCATTCTAACTGCATTTATTCGACCAATCAAAGACAGAGGAAGCAGTTTCCAGTTCCTAATATCGTCTTTGAGCTTGTCCAGCATTTCCAAGAAATTCAATTTATTGAGGAGTTTGGGATTTTTAGAGATCTTAAGGTAGATAAAATATGTAGTCACTAATTTGAATGGGAGTGAGCTGAGAAACTCTGGGCATAGATTATCTGTTATTGGCATAAATTCAGATTTGTCAGTAGTAGAGCGTTTCGTAATCAGATTACAGATGGACATTGACTTTTGCGGGACTGGTCAATAAAAAGCATGGCGAACCATGGCGTGCATGTTGTTCTGTATGTCGTGTGGTCAGAGCTTACAGTCGGCTGCAGTAGCTCTTAGACCCCTTTTGTTTGGTGTAGAATGATACGGGACGACTTAAATTTCTCAATAACTGACCATGATGGGTTTAATTATGCTAAATCGCTCACATCCGAGAACCTATAGCTTAGATGTTACACTGTTACTTCTAATGAAGCAACATTTTACACTCGTGAGGCCTGTAATTGTAGACACACTAACTCTCTCTCTCTATCTTTCTTTTTTCTTCTGTGTTTCTCTTCCTTCCACTTCAAACACTAACCCAGCCCAGTTGCCATGACAATCCAATCCATGCAGCTTGTTTTTTGATACTGCAAAGTACTCAAAACCCCCCTGCTGCTGTGATATGACTGCCATCAGTGTTCCAAGCCAGGTGGCTGCTTTCCTCAGGGAGCCCTTTCAAATAAAGGCATTCAGCCAATAGACTTTGAGGTCCCACTGTAGACAAGCTCTCAGTAAGAGAACACATTTCCTTCCTGTTTTCATCCCGTGCTTCGAAGAGCACGGCCTCATGTTGCCCATCGGTTTGTTGTCGTGTTGGCGTAACAAAAAAATTACTGTATGGGTCTTTCATTGTTTTCAAATAGTGAGAATAAAAGTTATTTCTGCCAACCATTTAACTTTGCTCCTTGCAAATTTTGGTTTCTGACAGCACCGTTTGGATCAGGCGTTTGTCTGGGAATGATGTTCTCCTATTCTCTTGATCTTCTCTTTTCATCTGCACTGATACAGAGACCAAAAGGAGGAGACCTTAAATTAAAAGAATAATGATCTGCACATTTTAAATGACTCTATTCTGCCTCTGAAGATTGTTGTAAGATTGGCAAAAAGGCAAAGCCTTAGTGGAAGAGTCATTAGTAGAATACCTATTGTTACTGCTCTTTTGTGGTTTGTTCAAAGAATAAATTCAAAAGCTGCCATAAAACTATTTCAGTATATTAAAATAACAATAAGAAGTCTATAGCCATGATTCTAAATTGACTGTAGGTCTGAATGTGAGTGTTAGTGGCTTTCTGTCTGTCTGTGTTAGCCCTGTGGCAGCCTGATGACTTACCTAGGGTGTATATGACAGCTAGGGTCCAAGTGGACTCCCCCATGACCCTGAATCGGATAAGTGGGAGAAAATGAATGGATAGATGGATGCCTCTTGCCAATCACATAGCTTTAATTTTTCTTTGGGCTCCCCAGTCACTTATTAATATATTCCAAGCATGTGATGCTCGAAGCGATTTTTTAAAGGCCCTCAACTACTTAATCTTGAAGGTAAATTCATCAACAGAAGATGTTAAAATTGAGAGAAAATACAGTCAAAGGACAAAACCCCTCTTTGCCTTGTAGCATTATCACAAATACAAACGTGTATTCATGTCAGAAAAAACATTAATTATTTAACATTTTCAGATTTGCAATTTAGGACTTCATAAAATACACATTCAAACATTCAGTTTGTTTGCCCATCCGATAAACTGTAGACGTGACTGTAAGGAGGAGGATTATTAATAACTCAGGAATCGTGATGACAGAAAAACCTGACTTGTTTCGTTAATTAATGTGTTGTTCTTGCATAAAGGCACGCATGAAGTTTGTGAGGTTTTACATCAACTAATCGCTTGACATCATGTATATAAATGTATGATAATTTGAGTCCTCTTAGTGCAAAGTGTTACTCAAAACTGTTTGCTTCTGTCATCGTGCTTTCTTTCTGAACACAGGAAATCTGAATCTAACTCCGCGAGGATTTAATGTAGATGCCGTGCCCTTCAAAATTCACTTTATCCTCAGTGCAGATCTCATAGCTTCGTACGTCTAAACGCTGCACATAAGCAGAGTTTTCTTCTCTACTTTCCCCCGCTTCTGTCCTCCTCTCTCTTAACTAATATTTCACTGAAAGGCCTTAATAAAGTGCATTTTGCTACAAGAATCAGGGGCAACGGATGGCTTACACTCATGTCCCATTTGTTAATGAGGCAATTATATGCTTTTTGCTTTCAAACAACTTCCAGTGCTTCCTGCACATAATGACCAGTTGCTTAAGTGGATAAGTGGAAAGAATCAGTTTTAACTCCATTTCTAAGATACAGATGTAGAGTGTTCGCTGGCATGGTAAGTACAGATAATCACAGACAGCGAAGAGTTTCTTTTTTGTTTTTGTCAGTTGGTCTCGGTAATCATTTACAAGCATGTTGAGGAAGGGCTGCATGTCTTGCGTTTACTCTCAGAAGCCTCAAATCTTTAGATCTGCACCCCTTAAATAGATTTTTCTTTGTATTATTGATTGAAACTAATTGCATTCATTGCATTAGATGAGCTTGTAATGTTTAAGAGACCTCTAATTCACACCAGCTAGGGGGTTCTGGGTTTTCATGCTACCCTGCTGTTTTTCATTTGAATTCCTTTGTACTTTGTAGCAATTATCTAGCTTCTGTCTCTTCATTTCCAAATGTTCATGCCAGAAAGCTTATTACTAGCACACTGAGGGACTAATTTTGGCCTTTATTGCACATTATTAACATCTCTACGTAGACAAATTTCCAAACAGAATAAAAGTTCGGAGAAAAATAAGCTTGTCAAAGCCAAATAAAGTACAAAAGAACAATATGTACCTCAAGAGAACACATTAAACCCATCCGTAACCCGCTGCGACTTGCGTAGTTCCTATTGGTGCATTTTATCCACTATCACAGTTATTTATTGGTTCCGGTGCAGATGTGAACTGTCACCTCGGTTTTTCTTGACTGTTAAATAGAGACAATTTTGAATGTTTTCTGTCAAACACTCACTTCGTTGTCCATCCCTAAAATTTTCACGGACTCCCCCCCTTTTGCTTGCGCTGTTCCATTTCCGCTCGAGTAACTAAGTGTGTCACAAATGTGGGTCACTCGCTTTTCTTTCCCCACTAAAGTCAATTCAATTTGGCGGAATGATATGAAGGTATCAAATTTAAACAGCTTCTAGATGCTCTGGGTTAAGAAAAGAAGCGCAGCAGTCTTTCATACTTAAAATACCAGCTCCTCTCTGAAGGGCTTCCTCGAGAGAGTGACATGGCAGAAGGGAGAGAAACAACACCTGGCTCATTAGAAGAGAAGAGGAGAGGGACAGGGAGAATTAGTTTTCAGCAGTACATTAGCAGACAGCTGAAGTCAGGGTGGCGGTAAACCCTTTCGGGCAGATTTTCTCCTCTTTCCAGCCTCATTGTGTTCCACTGATGATTATCTGTTTGCGTCTGTGGCTTTGCTCTGTTATTTGTATCCAACAGTATAAGGACCTGTTGACAAACACACATAATTGCCTGTGGTTTCTCTGACAGGAAAGGGGATAAAACGGCACTTAGCAGTGGGCTGACAATAGGGCCTGATGCACAGGCAGGGCTGACAGGGTAGACTAATTTGTTGGCTGATTAAAATGTTTTGTACATTAGAAATACTGTCTTTGTTATGAAGACACAGTTAAACTGAAGACGATGTCACTATTGATATTTGAGTTAAACAGGAATCATTCATTCTGAGAGATGAAAGAAAGTTTAGAAGTTAAAGAAAGGTTGTCGTGAAAGTTATCACGTAAAGGCACAGGAAAGCCTGTATCATGACACAGGTGCGACTTGTTTTGTTCAGTGCAGTTCATTTTAATTCATTTTTATTGATGTAGCAACAATTCACAGCAACAGTCACGTCAAGTTGGTTTATATTTTAATGTAAAGTTCTTACAGTATTAGACAGAAAACCCCAACAATCAGATGGTCCCCTATGAGCAAGCACTTGGTGACAGTGGGAAGGAAGAACTGCCTTTTAACAGGAAGAACTCTCCAGCAGAACCAGGCTCAGGAGGGGGCAGCCATGTACTGTTGGTAGACTGGTTAGGAATGGAGGAGAAGATAAGAGAAAACAAAGAGAGCACAGAAAGAATGAGGAAAAAAACACACTACAGGAAAGAAAAGACAACAGTTGAGGACATGCGGTAGTGGCTTATGGGGAATGAAAAGTGGAGAAGTAATGTTAAGTGAACTCTCAGAAATTCCTTAGTGGCCTGAGCTTCTTGCAGCATAACATGGGAATATTTCAGAGTCACATGATCCAGCCCTAAATAAAGGTTTTATCAAGTTTTAAGCCTAATCTTAAAGTAGAGAGGGAGTCCGTATCCCAAATCCTAACCAGGAGCAGGTTACACAGGAACAGGTTCCTACTGTACGCCAGTTTACCTTCCACTAAGCCTTGTGGCTGTAGCAGCCAATCACAGACCACTTTGCATGAACAACAATATAATATATTTTAATATGTGAAAATATAAATCAAGAATTTGGTACATGTTTCTGTTGGTAATTAATAGTTTTCCCACCAAAAAGAACAGTTTAGATTTTCACAGGCGAGAGACTCAAAGGAAGGCAACGCCTCTCTGTCTGTTGGTCCAGACTGAAATGTCATGTTGGATCAGAGATGAGCAATTAAGAAACTGGGGCTGTTTTTCAAGACCACACCAGTAAGCTAAACTTAATTTTGCTCAGTATTGTATTTCTTTATAAGCTGCTTTTGGCAAGAGTGGATGTTACAATTAGACAATGAAAATGTGAAATGGGAGTAGTAAAAACACCAATATTTTTCCGTATTCAATCAATAGTCCTGTTTTGTTTCCATTTTAGCCCCAGCTTATCCAAGCTTGCTGTGACTCCACTCTGTGTCATTTGACTGAGCTCATTGCTGTCAGCTCCTCTTTCGTTATCCCGCAGACTACATTACATTGACTTCACTAAATAAATACTTTGAAGTCCATGTTCTGTTAAAAACTCAATTCCAAACAATATTTACAGTTTTTATGCACATAAATAAAAAAAATAGCAGTGGATTTAAAAATAAAAGCAACAAAGTTATATTGTTATTGTTATATTGTTATTTCACATTATTGACATTATTATACATTTCCCATTGACCTCCCACTGGGACAACGTAGGTGCCGGATGTGCCCCAGGGGCTGTACACTGCCGAGGTCTGTATGGATGGACTGAAGTTAAATAGGCTACTGTACACTTATTAATGGCCTTCAACAGGAAGCCTCCTGACTTTGGTAATGCTTCAACTCCTATACCATCACCATGCTGAGATTGCACAATTTTCTACTTGACAGTTATTGATAGCTGTGTGATGGATTGGTAAAGACCTTTGTGGCCCCCAGACGATCAATCTTATTAAGCTGAGCGATTCCACAATCTAGCTAATATTTCAGTTTGCCCAGGATTTTGGTTTGTGATCAAATAGAGGCAGAACTCCTGCATTCCCATCAGTCTCAACCATGTTAGCATGCTACCATGCAAAACTAACTAAACTAAAATCAGGTTCATGGGTCTAAGAGTAAATCATATTAAGGAAACTTTATAGTTCTCCATGAAAACCCAGTGGCTCTTTTAGTAGTTAGCATTTACTTGTAGTTTTTGTGCTCAAGTTTGACCAAAAAGAAAGGAAAGAAAAGATAACTGCAGATTGCTCAAGAAAGGATGTTGAAGAAGCAGAGGCAAAGACAGAAAGGTTCGCCTGCAGAAAGAAAGTGAGAAATGCATTTCTCTTACCCGCCTGCTTTGTCCTGACTTCAAAGGGGTTATGGTTTGCACTTAAGAGGTGTCCAAATGAGTTGATGTGAAAGATGAAGGCCAGAACTGTGTTCTGTGTGCCAGCAGCGTTGATTCTCAAAGAACTTCACTGAAGAAACCCTGCACAAGCACACACAGACACAGTCTCAGTCCATAGACTCGAGGTTGAATGTACCTTTTACTCATTTTCAGAATGCCAGAATTTCATTTGTGTTAGCGTTATAACCTGCAGACACGTAGTGGACTGAATATTCAGACAGAAGAAGGATGTGAGGTTTTAATGCACAGATGTCCAGAGGAGACTTTATATTGAACTGAACAGAAAGAAAGCTGAGACATTGACAAGCATTTTGTAGTTGTACAAGTGTAATGCAGTGTGTGTCTGACTTAGTCTGCATGTGCATGTATACTTCAGTGTCTCTGTTTGTGCCTTATCTGCACTTTAATTACCTTAATTGATCCTTTCTGGGGATTTGATGTATTTGTCTGTGTCTCTGTGCGTGCACTGTATGTGTGTGTGTGCATTTATGCATCCCGGCGCGCTCTGCTCTGGGGTGGATCTCAGATGTTCAACTGCAACAGATAAGAGCCATCCAGAGTTTGCCTGGAGGATGCCAGACACATAAAAGAGAAGAATTAAATGGCACGGAGGGGTAAGGATAGAAAAATAAGGAGGATGAGAGAGGTGGGTGGTGTGTTAGCATGTGTGTGTCAGTGGGGTTTCAGACATGACAAGATGTGAACAGTCATCCATAGACATGACAACTGCTGTTAAGATCCAAGCAGACAAAAGGGAGGCAAGGGGGGGGAGGAGGGAAGAGCCAGTGAGGCAGATTTCCAGGTGAGGTGAGTGAAAGGAAAGGCACTTGTCCAAGACAGCCGCAGAGCTGGACAAGAGAAGACAGACTAAGAAAGGGAATCGGGGGGTGGTGGGGGCTGCAGCAAAAATCCAGCTGGAATGATAACTAAGATAAGAGAACAACAGGGTGTGATGGACAGATGAGAGAAGCGGCTTTGCTTTCTTTGTTATGCTAGTCTGTTCTGCATCTGTCTGAGAGGACTTAACTCCCTCCAGTACCCCTCGCTGCACTCCATCCGTCTGCGTATGTGTGCCCAGAATTTGGTTGGCTGAGCACGCTCCCAGGAAATTGGTGACCAGTATGAGCCGAAGAGCTGTTCACATTAATACACCGAGTGTTCGCAATGACTGAACGCTGCAGATGCTGCAGATTGATGACAGAGATAAACTAGAGCTGGTGCATGCATACAGTATGTACAAGCTTAAGTGTTAATGGCTAGAGTGTTACGTTTGTGCGCATCATTTGACACGTGTGAGGTTGAATATGTGCGCTGATCTATAGCACAACCTCCTGCTGCCTTTATCTCTGCAATGGTTGTTTTGTGAAGCGTGTCGGCTGCTGATAGCCACTATCAGCCGCAGCCATACGTCTCTGTTGTTGCCCACATAGCCGCTCCTCCCTCGCTCTTTTCTCCCAAGCATTTATTTTTTTCCCCATCGTTCCATCTGACCTCTAATCCCTGTCTCCTCTTTCCATCTATCTGACCAAAAACTATGAACAGGTTCTACTTGTACTTTATCACCCTGCTAGAAATGACATTTAAAATTCTATTTTTCACTTGACCATAATTGTATAATTGAATTTCAACTTGAGCATCCCACATTCAATCTTTTCAGCTTGTTTCCACATTGTCCACAATATGTGGCCTGCTTTTTTCCAAAGTCTACCTACATTTTTTTTTTTTTAGGAATCAAAAAAGTGCTTTTTTAGTGATATACACACATACCTATATAAATGCATATATCCTCATATATAAGGCAACATATATACACTTACATACACATTGTCGCTGTACATGTACAAGGATATTCTATTCCCAATAATAATCATAATAATAATATGTAGATTAGTTGAGGGCTTGGAATATTATACGCACTTGTGTTTATACCAATATATAAACATACATTACACTGGACAATGTTTATCCTATTTTTTATTTCCAGTTTAAAAATATGACCTTTTGGCCATAGTTAGGGCTGTAAGGAGAACACTGGCATTGGGAACATGTAGATGAAAAGATGACGAGTCATCTAGGACAGCGGTCCCCAACCTTTTTTGCGCCACGGACCGGTTTAGGGTAACAATAAAAACGATTTAAAAATAACGCTAAGAACCAATAAAACCCCGAAAACCATAAATTTCACACCTGAGCCTCAACTCTCACGGCCCGGTACCAAACGACTCACGGACCGGTACCGGTCTGTGGCCCGGGGGTTGGGGACTGCTGATCTAGGATGCACAGTTATGGAGATAGTGGGATGTGACAGCCCAGCAAGTACGAAAACTGTTCAGTGATCTGGGTCCAAAAGTGCTTGACTGAGGTCAGGGGTGTTCTGAGAGCAATATTAAGTTGTTTTTTGTTGTTGTTGTTGTTTTGGCTTTTTTCTTTTAATCCTTGTCTCTCTGCCCTATTAAATTGGCAGATCTTGATTAGAACTCAGACCAAGCTAATAAGTCTGTTAGAGGCGGATAGGTAGGATAGGCACTTTTGGCAGGTCAGTGTTATAAATATGCTTAATAAATGAATAAATAAACATGCAAATAAAAATAAAAATGAATTAACCAATGGTCTGATAAACAGGCTCTCTCCTCAGGGTCTGGGGGCTACTGTTTTTGGTGATTGCCATGTTTTGGACTGGCTCTCTCCGATGGGGTCTGGGAGTGATTCAAAACTTAAGAAGTCAAAATAATAACCTGCTCTACCAACATTTGTTCATCTTCTCATTAGATATGCTTGGTTACCTCTCCCCCCCTCTTTTATTTATGTATTTTTAGATATGTGTGTGTGGCTGTGTGTGTATAGACGCACATTATGCTCATTACATTCACTTCTGGATATGTCTTTTCCGAGTTGCTGTCCTGTTTGGTTTGTATGTAAGATTTTTTAAGTGCTTTTTTTGACAAAATTTCAAATACAATGTGACAAGATGAGAAACAGAAGTCGAACAAAGTAGGAAATTAATAAAACAGAACGCGTTCTAGCTCCAGAGCATTACTTCAATACAGAAATCAGACAAAGGAAAATAATTAAATACATAAGCAAGAATGGCTTAATCAGAACCTACAGTGGGTGGCTAGATGCTGGTGAGTGTGAACAAAATTCTCTATGCCTGTTCAGCCATCAATTTCCTTTTAGAAGAAAGGAATACAAAAGGACTGTAGACTGTGTGTGTGTGTGTGTGTGTGTGTGTGTGTGTGTGTGTGTGTGTGTGTGTGTGTGTGTGTGTGTGTGTGTGTGTGTGTTTCCCACTGGGTAAGAATTGATGATGCTGGAATCACAGTCCCCCCATTTTTGCATGTCCTGTCCTCATCTCTTTGTTCTCATTTCATGTCACCTCTGAAGTGTCTTTTGTCTTGTAAAGGGAAAGCAATCATTTCAAGACATAAAAACATGCACAGGCTGAATGAACAGGCCTTAGATTCTGTATGTGTCGGAACAGTAATATGTCTTTTGCTTGTAATTTGAGTACCGTTGACCAATCACATTTAAGCGCTCTTTGGATGGATGTAAGTAAACAATCCATTCAGACCAAAAACAAAAAAAGTGCCGTCTGCTATTTTCTCATTAATATTTGCTTATATTAACATGCGCTCTTTAAACAATGACCAGTGGATGGGTGGATAGAAGCTTTTTACAGATAGCTGTCATTTACACACACTAGAAGCCCCAAAATCCGATCTGTTGTCCCCAGAGTGATGGGTTCTCATATTCTTTTTCAACTTATCATTTGATATCAAATCTAGAAAGCAGGTGTTTGAACAGGCATGATTTAATTTGTTGCAAGAACAGTGGAAAGATAAAAAAAAAATACAACAAAAAGTGACTTTTATAATAAAAGAACATTATATGCCACTCCAATAAAATGCTTTAGACTTCATGGGAGTGTGTCAGTCTCATTCTTTTCCCTAGCCGTTCTTCTGACAGGTTGCCATTTCTGCTAGTAGAAATGCCTGCATGAAATCTCAGGACCAGCACCCCACATACGTCTGTTCTCTGAGATAGAGGACTGTGCCCTTTGGAAAATGCAGATTTGTGCCGTGCTAGAGGTTAGAGAAACAGTTCTATGTGCAGGCACTGGACGAGTCCATTTAATTCCACATAAAAACTGGATTTATGACCTTCCTGAACTCATGCATATTTAAAACCAGTTTGTTCAGATCTACAGTGCAGACTTAAGTTTTTTTTCACATTTATACAGATTTTTACCTTTGTGGGCACTGAGAGCTTGAGGAAGAATGAACATCAGTGGTGGGTTTAGGTTTATTTAACTTAAAAATTCTAAATAGAAAGTAGTTGGCAGACCATAGATTTATATTTCCAGGATTTATTTATTTATTTGGTTATTTATCTTTTAATTGCAGATGAATAGAGTGAGGGCCAGGCTTCTCGAGGGAGGGGACATGTTAGACAGATGAAAACCAGAGTGAATTAGTTGCTCAGTTTAAATATGCCCTCATGCAGAGTGCAGTTCTGCTCAAGGCCTTTGCCTCATGCCATACCTGATGTCTCTCCTGCATTTGCTGTCCCTCTTTTCTTTATACTGCCTAACAAATCATTTAATCCATGGAATGATTTCAATTATCCTGTGAGTTGTAAATACTAAGCCTTCTTAGAGCGCTGAAAGCTAGTTCCGTTTTCCGTTATGCCTGAATGCAAATTTTCATGCAAAACCTACCAAAAAAAAGACTTTCAAGCCCTCAGCTCTTCTGCTTGCTTGTAGCTTTCTCTTTCTCTCTCCGTCTCTCTAGTCAGCCACTTCAGGTGAGGAGGTTTGTGACTTTATCACTGTTGGGTTGTTAGAACTGCACTATAGGAACCCAAGAGTAGAGCGGCAAAGTGGATGCCACTCTCAACCAAGTTCAAGCTGAGCTCTCCACAAACCATTTTCCCTCGTAACAGTATGTGTTTCCTGCCAGCCGAGAGTCACTGGAGGGCCACTTACAGGGACAGGCTCAGCACCTGCAGAGCTTTAGTGTGTTTTGTTCCTTTTGGGTAATAGCTCTGTTTTTCACATCTGTGCCGAGAATCCTTTGACCTCGAGTCAGTGGGCCATCAAACACTCAGACAACACTGTATAGCGATTGCAACAGTGTAATTGGTTATGCAAGGGCTCTATAGCTCTGCACAGTGTTAAAATTCATTATGTTTTTCTTGCACATTCTTGTATGTGCATGTGTATTTTATTGACATGTCCAGACGCAGCCTTGGTATTGCGTTTGCAAGAGCTTATTTCAGTCCAAGAGATGGCATCAATGGGTTAGGGACTGCCCTGACTTGTTATACAGCCTGTGTGACCTTATTTCACTTAGACTGAGCAAATCAGCAGTTCACGAAACAAACCGAATCTGACTGGGTGGCAGCTTGTTTCAAGACATGCACATGCAGCGAAATAGACAAAACATGACAAGATGAAATTAACCATCAAGTGCTTGTTAGTAGACTGATGGTCTCTTTTAGCTCTTTTTGATTTGCTTAATTTTTAAATAGATAGAAGTGAACAGTTTTACATGTATTGCTGTTATTATAAAGCAGATAAAATATGGGATTCAGAACAGCAGCAAGTGTGACTGTCTTGTATGCTTTCCCCACACTGACTAGTCCTGGTACAGAACAGTCCAGCTCCTTAATTTGATCCGAGTGTATTCATCTGTCACTCCCTCCTGCCCTCACTCCGTTTGCTCCTTGTCTCCGTTGCTCAGCAGAGGCCCTGAGCCCTGTGGAGTGCGCATCCATTTTGAACCCTGGAGGCTATCAAGCATGCTGTTGGTAAATGAGCTGTGGCTGTCAGTCTCCCCACTTCCACTTATCCTTGTCTCAGTGTCTGCCTTCTATCCCATGTTTCCTTAACCTTTCTTCCTTTTTTTTTCTTCTCATCAGCACATCCCTCCATTTGCTTGTACCAGTCGAGCTGGGGAAACGCGTTGCTTCAAAGGGCAACAGAAGTCTTTGTTACTTTGTTATACAACCACCCACCATGTTCTGACGCTGCCAGCCCCTTTGTAGATATTCAAAAAAAAAGACTGTTTTATTCAAAGCACTTTGTAGCAGACTTTTCTTCCCGGTCTTGCCTTGAGTCAATTGTATCACATTCCACACGCATGTGAAAAGTCTTCCCATGAAAACATGGCGTATATATTACATATACAAAGCGCCGGCAGCATTTGACAACAAAAAGAGCACCAGCTGAATTTTGAATTTCCTACAAAGTTTCATATTTGAAAAAAAAACCCAACAAAAGACACCATTAGCGCTCACTTCTTGGTATGCGTTTAATTTTAAAAGGAAGGCAGCGTGTTGTAAACAGTAGCTCCACAGCAGAGACAGACAAACAGGCACAGAAAACAGGGCCCGGGGCCAGTGCAGGTTAAGCATGTTCATTAATTTCTGTAGTTTCTTTCCCGCTGGCCCTGCTTGGTTCCTGGACGTGCCGTGGATTTTAATAGGCTTTGGATCCGTGCTCGCTGTTGTGATACTCGCAGAAAAGCGGTGAGGTTGGGGAGCGAGGCAAAGAATAGAGGGAAAGACAGAGTGAGAGACAGAGAGTGATAAATTAAGACATGACAGAAAAGAACAGATAAAGAACATATGTCATAGAAAATAAATGAGAGACATTAAACAGGAGAACTAATAGCTGGACTGCTCAACTGAAATAAAGTGCTTTAATTAACTAACTGTGCCGCATCTGCAGTTATAAATCCAGCTCATTATTAATAAACTGTCACTGGCATCAGATTTTATTTACATCTGAGCAATGACTGAGCCTCTGCCCACTGAAGCTTTTAGATGTACACACGTTTCGTCTTCGCGAGCAGCTCGTCGCCCGTACAGGCAGTTTATTTTTAATGAGTCGTCTCTGTACTGTAGGTTAACACTTTGCCGCTTATCCACCTTAGATCTCTGCTAACTGTGCGGAGCCAGAGGGGCACCAAAAAGTACCCCGCGAGAATCAGCAAGCTACTTCCTGAAGCCCCACTGTTCCACCAGGCCCCCATGTGGAGCGCCAGCGCTCTAAAGAGACTTCAAAGGCAGGCATTTCCAGACCCAATGTAGGCGTTAACCTTTGACTCAGAGGCTCTCTCTGTGCAAGCAAAGACCGCCTAATTGATGCTATGTGCACTGCAGAAAAGGAATAACTTGTCCTGGTGGACTGCAGTAAAACAGAGTACTTTAATTTCTGCTGTGGCAATATTTTTAAATTTAAATATTTAGCCTGCTAACAATTTGCAGTGCTAATCTAATTGCTATCTTACTCAGCTTTGCCTGAGTGAAATATGCCTTTAAACAAAATAATCCGTGATCTCCATATAGCAACAAGTATATTTAAATGCAAAATACTCATGGTGGGACTTAAGGTGGGTATGTGTTTTGCAAGGAGCACTGGCCAGGTGCAATTTTCCACCAAGCTTTGAGTATCTGAGATTGTCAGATATCAGTGTTGTGGCTGGAGATCGAGTCAAGCCCCCGTTGCCTTTTGTCTCCCCAGATAATGCTGAGTGGACACACAGTTCACTCTGGTTAATTTTCCACCTCATGTCCTGGCTCTCTCTCAGAGAGATTGAGGGTGTGATAATCCAGACTGATAGAATAGAATTCAACTTTATTGTCATTACACATGTCACAGGTACAACGGAACGAAATGCAGGGATAAGGGATGTGGTGACTAAGGGAAGGCACCAAGGGCCTTCTGTGCTATTGCATCTTGTGTCTGCTCATTGCTAAATGCATTACAGGCTGATTAAGGGGCTAAAGCTTTGCAAATAAGCATGAAACAGAGCTTGTTGAAGGAGCGATGGTTGCACGGATGCACACAGGTTGATAGATGCATGCTGTATGTGGGTGTGTGTCCATACTGCAATCAGATGCCTTTGCTATGGTTGGCTTGCTAGCTGGCCGGAGAGCTCATCAACAGGATTTTTTCAGAATCACCCGGTTTCAGTTTTAGTAAAAACATTTAAAAGAAATTTACATTTTCTGCACCCCCGCCTTAAATCCGGTCCTGCTTTGCCTCTGGATTAAAGCAGTTTGATGTGAAATGTTGAAATATGATGAAACAAGGAGCTCTGACATGGGTTGAGACGCTGCTGGATTAATAATGAATCAGGTTCAGGTTTTGTTTGGATTAACACTGACAGTGATAGAATAACAGCTGTGGTGATATTCAGGGATGATTCGTCAGGGTACTACTATTGTGTTTCTTTGCCTGCTGAATGCCATTCATGCAGCTTAGACATGCTTAGCTGTTGCATAACACAGGGGTCAGCAACCTTTAAGACCCAAAGAGCCATTTGGACCCGGGTTCCACGCACAAGAAAACACTGGGAGCCGCAAATACTGTTTGACATCTAAAATGAAGATAACACTGTATATATTGTTTTTTACCTTTGTGCTTTGTGTGAACAACTAAGCTGTGCTGCTTATGAAATCCATGAAGTGCTACAATCCATGTGTAATTAACACATTTTGAACTCTTAAAGAAATATAACAAAAGGAAAGACACCCAGCTGAACTAAAATGATCCATGTAGCAAACAAAAAC
>NW_005187414.1:4195333-4196895 GCF_000239375.1 Pundamilia nyererei
AAAAAGAACTAACATAAATAAAATACACTTCAGCTAAATACTTCTAATTTATTTTCCCAAACCACGCGGAGCCGCACTATAAGGACTAAAGAGCCACATGCGGCTCCGGAGCCGCAGGTTGCCGACCCTGGCATAACACCATGCAGCAGCAGAACGTTGTGTACGTGTGAAGTTTTTCATCTTATCTCCTTTTTTCCCCCTTTGACAGCAGATCTTTTAGTAATATGATGCATATGATGACATTTTCTGTTGTAAAAAATGAATAAATAAAAACTCTTTTTGGATTTCTGGATAATCCTGTGTCAGATTTTATGAGGAAACACTCCAAAAACAATATGGAGTGTTTATATATGTTTGTAAAGAGCTAGTACTCATTTAGTCAGGTCATCAGTCAATATGGGAACATTTCACTTTTGTTTTAATTAGACACTTTTGTGGAGCAGAATGTCATCAGGGCAGCATCTGTCTACACTGAATGACTCCCAGGTGATATCCCATATTGAGGTTAATGTGTGTCCTTAAGCACATGTGACTGTTTAGAGCTGGCAGGTTGTAAAATGGAAAGTGTCTCTGAAATGTGTGCCATCACCTTGAATCAAAGTAGCTTCCACGGGCATAAAATGTGTCCTAAACAGCCTTTAAAGCCTTTAAATTTGAAATTGGTTGACATTTATGATGATTTAGCTGTGCTTCTTCTTGGTTACAGGATACAGACCTTCTGGATATAGCATACATAAAAGATGCCAGAAACGGAAAGTGCGCGAAAACGCCAAAGGTAAGCCTCTAATTCACAGATTCACAGTGTCTTATACTGTCTGTGAAGGAAACTCCAGCAATACAATGACCAATGTGCTTTCTTGGCTGATGATATGCTTTGGAAGAGTTTATTTTTGCACTGAAATGAAAGCCATGTGTGGGCGTGAACCTGACTATGATTCACACTCTGTCTCCATCCATCTAACAGAAACTCTATTATGGATTGGGCTGAACTTTGTTCTGGTTCTTCTAATGATTGATATTTAACAATAGAGCAATCGTGCGTGTGCAGATATGGCAGTACTTTAGTGCCAGAGGTGTAATTACTGTAATTATCTTGTTTAAACTTCCGATCTCACATTCAGGTGACTGTTAATTTATGTGTGTATATATATGTGTCTGTGTGTAACTGATCGAATGCGTTCACAGTCTGAACACATTTAGTTTTTGACAGTGATTTGAAGATGAAGGTAAGGAAGTGAAGATCAGATGACACTGACGAACGTGAATTCAGTAACATTGCATAGATGGTTTCCTAATTTGGTATCCAAATGGACTATTTCGCAACTAATGAGAAAGCCGTTGAATATAAGCAAAGAATTTGTAAATTCATTTTTTAAAAGTCTGGCACACAACTATCACAGAATTTGGCACATGGTTGTGCAGTTAAAAAAAGCCATATTAAGTTCTTGCACTTCATTTCCCACCTAACTGCTGCTTTACAATACATCCCTGCGTTATAGCTCAGATTCAAATAGCTTTTGAATCCAGTCAGTCTTGTGATGAGACGCTTCATCAGCTTGATT
>NW_005187414.1:4197708-4247863 GCF_000239375.1 Pundamilia nyererei
CTCTCACACTTCTTTCACCGTCTGTCAAAACGATGAAGGTTTCGTGAGGCTCACTGAACCGCTGACTTCATCTCGAAAGAAACGCTCATAAACTGCATTTTTGTAATGTAAATATATGCAGACATCTGGAGACATTTACCACGAAGCTAAATGCGATACACGAAGCTCCCTCATTTATGCTGTGAGGTAACTGAGTGCTGTAGATACACGGAGAAAATCATTATGACCACTGATAGTGATGTGTCAGTGCTCTCTGTCTAAGGTTGTGCACGAGGAGGCAAAATAAGGAAGAAGTACAAGTGAAAGGAATTTCATATTACCGTCAACTTTTCAATTTTAACCTTGCAGGTCATGCTGCTTATAAAACTCCCACAATGCTCACTGTGTTGTTTTGATATTTTTATGCTCTGTGCTCTCTTAAGCTTGCGCTGCTTATTCTGGTCTCACTCAAGAGCTCCCTTAGAAGCATTCATTCATTAATCCAAACTGCAGCAAACAAACACACTCGCCAGGGCGAGATGAGATGCTGATGATGACACGTCAGTAAAAAGCTTCAGAAGTGCTTTCATTGTGCTGCTGGAGAGTTCTGCGTCTCAGATGAACATTGTCGGTCTCAAATGCAATCATTGTCAACAGACTGGCTTGAAATGGGCTACAGATGGAAAGGCTGTTTCTTTGCACGCCTCTTTTGAGCCCTTGTTTCTACTCCAGCTCGAGTTACCTCGTATTGTTTTTGAGCGGCGCTGGAATTTCTGTCTGATTGTCATTAAGATTTGGAGCACGTTGCTGTGTTTATTGGCTCGTCGCAGTGTGTGTGTGTGTGCGGGTGTCTGTGTGGGCAGCTTGTCTGACCTCTGATGAATTTATGCCACCCTGCCCATGGGCTTCAGCTACTCATGATGATTCATACATGTTTTTTTTTGTAAAAAGTAAATAAATAAATAAATTCGGACTGAGAAAAGCGCACAATCATTTGTACAATGTGCACATTTACAACTACTGACACAAATCCTGCACAAGAAGTTAGTAGAATAACAAAGCCAGACAAGCACAGAGTCCTTTGTCATACCATTCTCAGACTGCTGATGCTAATTAGCACGTGTCCACCCCATCATCATTTAGGCTGATTAGATTGGGTGCTTGTCAGTGTGACAAGAGGCAACCTCTTTTTGATGGGTCGCTCCAGAAATAAATTACATACCCTTGGGTCAAGTGAGCAATGCGCAACACTAATGACCAACCATTTCATATGCACACAAATAGCAGGCATATTTTCCTTATGCAATGGGAATAAAGAATGTGTGTGTGAACCAAAGCATTTACTGTGCCACTGAATTATTCAGCTATGATGTTGTGTTCAATCTGTGAAAATGGCCGAATATTTGACTTAAAACCTAAAGTTTTCGGATTATTTAATGCAGTACTGTTTTGTCAAGGTGCAAGCTTGGCTGAGGCTGAACTGTGCACTACTCACAATTTTATTTCCACAAAAGCTAAAACCAAAAGCACAGGAAAACTGCACTGAGAAACTCTCCAGAGGGAACAACAATGATGGGCGAGTTTCAGGGCGCAATCAGAGCCTCAGGAGGTGATCCATTGAGAGAGAGAGAGAAAGAGGGAGGAGATGAGAGTTAGATCCAGCGGAAAACTGGTGGGTGAAATTGCACTTCCCAAAAGTGGGAAAATAAATGTTCAGGATCGGTTGTAAACAGATGGCTATTGGGTCCAGGACGGGCATACTGGTTTGCTTCAGGCAGGTAACAGGAGGAAGGGCAGGCAGGTGATGGAGCCGAGGCAGCTCCAAGGGAAGCTGTCCAAGAATGAACCAGCTTGACGAAACAGGTGAGTAGGTTATGATGGCAGCGGCTTTTCGGGCCAACTGGGAAACGTACTGGAAAAGGAGCAAAAAACAACATTGGCACACAAGAATACTCTACACAAAAAAGCTCATGAAGAGGCCTGATTACCACTCAGCTAAGCAGATAAAGATTGGAAGCCTGGGCTGCTTTTTAAGGCCAAGGAAGAACCGATAATATCTCCTCCCCAGTCTGCCCGACCCAACCTGGACCTGTGAGAGGAAGAAAACAGAAAGGCCCAAAACAGAAGTAAACCAGTGTCTATCAGGACAGTTTCAGTTAGGAAAACTTTAGTCTAATGAAGTTTCTGGCTTGACTCTGAATGCAAGGAGTTAATGTGAATTTCTGTGTATGTAGAAGCCAACAGATGTTCAGGAAACCGCAAAAGATTTGTGATTTCGGGGGGTTGGAATTTTTCACAGTTAATTACTATATTATCACAAACCAGCTTGAGTCCTTTTAATTTTAAACTGATAGCAGACAGATAGCAGGCTAACTGTCTCATTGACATTCTATCGCCATCTTGATGCACCAAAGTCACTTTAAGGTTAGCAAATGACGGTCCCCATCTTCAAAGTAATCATTTAAAAGGCAACAGGACTGAAAGTTCATTGCACAGGGTCGTAGTAATTCCGGTCATGCCAAGTGCTGTTTTCCCCAGTATCATAATAAAATACCACAGCCTGCTAATTTTGTATGTGAACAGTTATGTGATGGGAAATATTCCCCACGTTTCATACCCCAAATGTTTTCATATGAGGCACAAAATCTGACACAACAAAAGAAAGGAGAGAACTTTATTTACTTGCGGAGTATTTGCTTTATTTCATGCATTTGCGGCAGCAGAGGTCAGAGGAAACTCTAAACTTCAGAAAAAACAAACCATAAGGTGGACTCTGGATAGAAGTCAGCTCGGGCTCTTTCACATATTTGTTTATATTGTTTTGCACGTGTTAAGCCCTCGGTCATTATTACAGGTGCTTCTGCTCCAGACCATCTATTCATATTGTTTCTTTATTAAATCAGCAGTTTAGCTTGCTCCTGCACAGTGTGTTCCTTCTCCTGAGCACAGAGCAACCCAGCTAATCACATCCAAGCTTTTGCGTAGACTTTACCATACAGCTAACTTCAACATAACCATGTTCGCATAACTTCTGCTTTCCATTCTGTCTCTTTGCACGCTGTAAGGGGCACATTGTGAGCCTTTCATTGTCCCCCTTGGTTTCTGGAAGTGTTCTTCTGTCTGGATTGAAGACGAAAATGTAATCAGCATCTCACCATGCTTCTTACAGTAGGTGTCTGACAGGCAAAATTACATGCTTTCTCTCCCTCCCTTTGACAACCAAACAAATATCCGTCTGTGAAATGCCCTGCCTGTAGAGTTCAGCCTGCAATATACATCCCGAAAATGGAAAACCTTAATGATTTAGTGTTCTCCGGACTACATTTGCAGATCTTTCCATTTTTTATGACAAATTAAGACATCCACTGTCACACTGCAGGAGGCCAGAATTTGCAGACTGGATCTGGTTTGATAATTTAATATCCCTGTCTTAACCCAGCCTTAGTCTGACACGAGCTGCTTATTACTTTGCAGTGCGTTTCAAACTAGACACAGGGATCGCTTCCTTACCTATTTGTGATGCATGCATCGTACTGATGCTGATACATTGTCTGACTGTGTATATAGCACATATTTATGACACATGGTCATCGGCACAGACAGAGGAGTTGTTGTCAGAATTTATTTATTTTTTTATTGTGGTATTTGTGAATTTCACTGCTTGGGCAGGCTTTTGCCAATGGAGCAATAACAATCAACAGAGAGGGAACAAATGGTCTGGAGCCTTGTCAGAGAAGATCGTTTACAAAGGTGGACCATCTGGACTGATGCTGTTATCTGCAGACAGCCACATGGAAAACTCTCTTAACTCAAAACAAAGCTGGGGAACAACTATTATCTTAGAGCAACAGGACGCAGTTAAAATACCAAATGATTGATGAGAGTAATTCGTGAAAGAGCGTTTGTGCTGTGTACCGACTCCAGCACTTTTGATGTATTATTTTCCTTCTTCTTATATGTATAGAAAATAAAACTGCAGTAGGATCAAGGCTAAAATGTTAATTTCTTCCTTCCTCCTGACTTTTACTTTGAGGTGAGAGGAAGTGGCCACCACTTCTGTTACAGTCTAGGCTTACAGCAGAGACGACTGCTGCTAAATAGAGAGCAGCTTGTGTGTCCCCAGCAGTGTAACAGGATCTGGGGGAGGCCAGCAGGCCATTATCGCCGATCCAACAAAGTCGGCTAAAGCTCTGCCTCCCACGGCAGTAAGTGCTAAACAGCTCCTGCGAGCACGCAGCAAGTTGCCACAGGGTTTAGATTTGTCTTCTGAAGCATACCTTATTCAACGCATATTCAAAGCAGCTGGGTTCTGATTATAACCTATAGACCAGTAGCAGAACCAAGGCCCTGGCAGTTATTTTTCACAGCTGTGAAGCTGTGCCTCAACAAGTTCTTGCTCTTTCTTTATTTTCATTTTTAGCTCGCCCCCCCCAAAAAAGCTCCAGACTTGGAGCCAATTGCTGAAAACCAAAAAGCCTAGTTAAATTTGTAATAAATGATAAACCAAACAAATATTAGCTGGTTGTTTGAGAGCAACAGTACCCAAAAGGAATGTTTTTTGAATCTCCTGCATAGCAAAAAGTCTCGCAGAGGCAGTGTTTATTTCCATCATCAGTGCTGTGCTGTCTGCTGTATACTGATGAAGGACGGGGTCACGGTATGAGCTCCAGCTGCAACAATCACAAACATTCAGATTACTTCATATGCGGTCAAAGTCTTTTTCTGACCCCTGGACATTGGCACACTGTAAATCGCTGGAAAACGCAGGTATTGCATGCAATAGTGCATTATAATGACAATATAGGAGTCTATAATTATGACAAAATGAGTGACAGACACTCAAGATACATTGCTTACACGAAGGTTTTATCATATCTAACCTAATAATAGCTCTGACGTGTACCCAGATGCCTCTGCTGGTGGTGGCATATTGTACATTGTGATGCATTTATAGAAAGTCCAGTAGAGCCATGTTTCAGCTAACCACCGAGCCAGTGATTGATTTGTGTGTGTGTCTGTGTGTGGAAAGATGATCCCTGTGCTATGTAGAGGTGTTATTTACTGTATGTCTCGGTGATGTAATGATGTGCTCATGAACCTCTGTCGTAGGCTATGCAAACCCTTACCATCAATTCGCCCACACCCCAGGGAGATAAAACTGTAATTCAAACCCAGGCCTCATCTGCAGTACACAGTCACCTGCAGTCAGACAGAAATAACAGTTGAGCCTTGCTTACAGGCTGACGTGCAAGGGTGAGTGTTAACCTTTAAGATTTACTTAGATGGATGCTGGTAGCACATTTTTCACCCGCTGAAAGGCCCTAGATTAGTTCACATAGCCGTGTGTTGAAATAGCAGATTTGAGTCCATTATTGTTTCTGAAGTATATCAGTAATTACATCCTTACGGATCACAATTGCTCAAATAAGCGCTGATGTTTTTAGAGATTTGAAGCACAATGTAAAAGGAGACTGCTAATGATGACTCTCTATATGTGGTTTTTTTTTTCCACATTATTTTTCGTACATCTGATAAACAAAGTGAGAAACCGGTAGAATTGCATTAAACTATAAATCTCTTTGTGCTTCCAGTGTTCTAGAAGATGAAGCTTACAAAAAGGCTCAGTGAACAATTGAACTTCAGACCCTAAGAACAAGTGTTCTTGTGATTAATGAAGTCGCCTAATTTACAGTTTTTGATTTTTGATGTTACACTTACAGTTCATTCAACATATATGAAATTATTGACTCAGCCACGATTCATTATTACACGATTCTTATGAATCGAAGACTCTGTCTCCTCTTTAGTTTTAGCTAAGAACATTGAGCTTGGTGGTGTTTGTTTGGCTATTTTCTCCATAAAACAGCAGAGAGTCTCCTTAAACATCAAGTGGATAGAAGATCAGTCTAGTTCATGTCCTATATCAGGATTGCAGTCCAAGACTAGTGCTGTTAAATCATTGCAGCTTAATGTCGGGAATCTGAATCAGCTGTGTATTTTGCTGACATGCCCCATTCCTCTTTCCACGAGTGACTCCAATCATTCACTCGTGCTGCAAGTCGTTCGCACTGAGCAGGCACATTTTTAACTGGCACTGCATTTTTTTCCCCATTTATAAAGCTTAAAACACTGATATCAAGAGTTCTGGAATATCTGTTGTAAAATGTGTTAGGGCATAGTAGAGCAATACAGAAATTAATACAATTAATAATTGAGTGTTTTTTAGCCTGTGTGGTAAATGTGAACGAACTGAATAAAGTATGGCTCGTCCATACTTCCCAGCGGACTCTGCTCAGAGACATTTTAGTTCACAGAGGCATGAAACTGTCTGTCAGTTGACAGGTCTGGAGGGAGAACTCCCACACACTCCTATTTTAGACCTGCTTCACACACACACACATGCCCGCACACACACACGCGCAGTCATACTCACAACACTTTATGTTCTTTGGGTGCTGAAATAAACATCACACTTACCAAGCATGCATCACCCCCTTGCTAGTTTTGACTCTCTCCGTCTCTGCTTTGTCAGCCTGACAGCCTCAAACATTTTTTCTTTAATTCAGTGTCTCCATTTCTCCTGACTATCTTTATCATCAGCGGGATTGACTACAGGGCAAATGGCAGTTTGCAGTTAAAGGTGATCAAAGTGGACTGGAATATTGACTCATTGATTTTTATAAAAGTAACCGCAGGACCATTTTTTTCCCCATCCGCCAACGACGAGGCGATTGATCAGCGTCACGCATCGAAGCAACCTTCCAGCCAGGCAGCAGCAGGGATTAAAAACAGGGGCAGTGAGGAGGGGAGAAAAGAAGCAAAGAAAAGGTTAGCGTGATGGACCCTGATGGGTTTGGGTTTGATTCTACAGTCAATTACATAGGTAATTCCTGTACACTGATTAATTCCCCTGGTGTGAAGCAGACCGTCTCATTACCGCTCGCAGAGAAATCGAAGGTGATGCCTACCCTCTCTTTGGCCTCAGATGCTATCATGTGACTGTGCTTCTGGATTAGGATGAATGAGGGGGAAAAAATTACCAGCTGAATGAATGAGTGAAATTGAGACTTCAATGAAGAACAGAGGAGCCTGTGTCACTGTGGAGGGAGAATTACCCCAGTGGGACCAGAGATTACTATCCTGGTGAAAAGACTAGAAGAAGCACAATGGTGCACCTGTGCAGGTATAATTTCTACCTTTAGCATAGTCGCAGCAGGAATGGCCTAAAGATTTTAAGAAGGGAAAAAGAATCATCTTTGTGTGTATTCATCTTTTTTTATTTGTAGTGAACAGAGCAAGTAATGTGAGATATCTGCTTTATGCATCGGCCAAATCACGTGAGAATAAGCTTTCACACCAGGCTTCACAAAACAGGCGCAACAACCATTAATAATTAATGAAATTCACAGTGTGGTAATTGTTTATCAGTTGTCCACATAATTAAATTTACACTTGTACATTCTCCCAGCACGGTGCTTTGCTTTAAAGGAGCGCAAACAATCAGTAATTGTTTTTTAAAACAGTAATTGTTTTAAAATTACAAGTGATTCAAACTTAAAAGCAGTGAATTTAAACTGTTATAACATGAATTAATGATTCGCTTGGAAGAAAACTGCCAGATTTTTTAGTATACATACACAAAGTTTGCAGGGATAGGTGTTCAAAGAAAAAGTGACAAGTTTTATCACAGCTGAAGAGACAGCAGCTGGCCAAAACTCAGAAAATCCTGCAAGTATAAAAAAAAAAATATCAATGGCGATATAAATTAATTGCTGGACTCTTGGCGTGCCGTGACCCTTTTCTTCAGTCACTGCTGCTTTGGTGTCAGTCTGTTCCATTGGAGCTTGGCTCATGTCTCCAAGTCACTTGATGCCTGCAGTGAATTCAGATGTGACATTTTGTTAACCCAGCAAAAGGTCGTCCCAGTGGAACTGGAGCTGATCAAATAGGAACCAGTCGAGACAGGGGCTCTCAGTCTAGCGAAGGAGGGTTGCTGCCAGCTGAAAGTCAGCAGTTTTGTTGCTGAAGAAAAATCGGTGTTAACACAGACACGCATTCATCTTTCATCTTAGCACCTAGAGGCAGGGAAAAGGTCAGTGCACCCTTACAGTATAGATAGATGGATGTGCCTCACATCCTGATCCTGTTCCTCACATGTTTACTAATACTAAGCAATAATTAATGAATTTAAAAAAATCCAGACTAATGGCTCATTAAAGCAAACAAAATCTACATGAAACGCAGCAAATAAGGTAAAAATCAAATGGAGACCACTGTAACAGTGACCGATGATGTGTACATCAACCGTGTCAATAAATGCTAAGATTTGTCAATAAGGCATTACATGTAGTGACTTCAGCAGCTACAAACGCGTCGCTCGCACCGTACCATTTCATGTTGTCGTCATAAGCTGCGTGTTTATAGTTTTCATAAACTGGCTTTCCTGTAGTTTGTCCACAAGTATGCTGCCCTATACAGAGGTGTAAAGTATGGTCTGTATAGAGAAAAATTTGCAAAAACTTTGCATAGGAGGATGTTTGCTTCTGCATCATTCCTCATTGCCTATAAATATCTTCATCGTCCATCATTCGATCCGTAAGATTTGACCATACTACAGATAATACGATTATTATCCGACTATTTAAATGGAGGGGAACTTTGTCCTTTGTTCTACAAATGTTGGTGGATCTCTTCTAGGGATTGTATCTGATATCATTTCCACACCACAGAAGAAGAATGTGAAGGAGTTTCTGGAGAGCAGCGTTTACTATGACTGAAGATCACAAGGTCATCTGCTACATAATATGGTCTGATAAACATTTACCAATCATGCAGCCAGTTTTAAAGGTTCCTCAATGTTTTCAACAAATCATCAACATGAAGATTAAAAAGAACAGAAATCCTCTTTGCTTAAACGCTGTCTCCACATCTTCATTTCAACCTCTTCTTTTGCAAGGGAGTAAGCCAGACCTCTCACAACTCTCAACTATTTTAGCACCTGTCATTGGCTCAACTTAACAGATAACTTCCTGTGATTTACATGATCACACAAGAACAAATGAATTTACCCTTTTTTTTTTAAATAATACATACAGTAATTGTGCCATTTTTAGCTTTAAAGCCAAACTGGTTATGACTAGATTTTTTTATTAATCCCTTTTAGGGAAATTACTCTCTGCATTTAACCCATTCACTCAGTGAAGCAGTGGGCAGCCACCAATCCAGCACCCGGGGAGCAGTATGTAGGGACAGCACCTTGCTCAGGGGTACCTCAGGGTAGCCGTTCGGTGGATTTGAACCCCCGACCTTCCGATGAGGCGAACGCTCTACCTGCTGAAATATCGCCTCCCCTTTATTGATGAACGCATTTAACGTATCCAACAGAACTCTTTCTAAAGCTTTTTACATTATAGTGGCTAAGGCTACAGGTGACCTATAATCATCAAGATCGTGTCGGCTTTATGCTTAATGGTCCGCACTAACAGAACATTGAGTCTGGCAACAAGCCATGGTTAGTGCATCCAGTAAAACCAGAGGCGACCTAGACTAATAATAGTGTGTTGGAAGAAAAATATGATCTAACACACAGGTCTTATGTCTTGCAGCTCAGGTAAAGCTTGATACTCCTTAAGTGATATAACAACCATTGAGTCATTACTCTCAACCTTATCGACTGAATGCAGATCACTCAGAAAACAATTGAGTAAGCTGCTACACTCAAAAAGGATTCTTATAACATTGTTCAGGTAAAAGATGGATGCAGCATAGCTTGATGTAGTGATATTGGTGTTGTTACTGCTTTAATTGGAGTGGCTGGATCTTAAACCACTTATCCAATACTTTTAGCAAATTTGCAGTGTTGGGGAGCAACGGAGTACATGTACCGCCGTTACGTATTTAAAATACAAAATATGAGTAACTTTATTCCGTTACAGTTACCATTTAAACAGGTGGTATTTAGAATACAGTTACTTTGTTGAAATACCCGTTATGTGTCTGTGAGCGTGAAAGCGGGAGAAAAAGGTGAGTGGAAAAGTACGAGCTGTCACCGAGCAGAAACGGGAGCTGGAAGCATGTAAATATAATAGTAACCACTGCAGCCTGACGAGCCCAGTTGTAAGTAAGCTATTAAGACTCGACTGTACACCGTGGTCGTGTTTTCCTCCGAAACAATAAGTTCCGTTGGAGCAGCCTTTCAGCGCCTCTCTCTGTCTCTCGTTAGCAAATTTGATCCAGACAACAAAGTAAAGCTAGTTTTCGGCTACGAGCCCGACATGAACCCGACGTATTAGACGGAGGTCCCTTTACGGTTTTACGCCTTTTTGGTTCGGAGCCGCGGACTTGTTTTATATACGCGCGGAATAGTTTTCTATACGAGATCGCTGCAAAAAGTGCAGCCTTACCTAATGTCCACCTACTGTTACTCATTTATATTAAGATTTCAAAATCTAGTTGGTGTTGGTATGGCGAATAACCTTCAGTAATAGTAATAAATCACACTGCAATAGTACATTCATGTAGTTGTAAAAAAGCATGATAATATATTAAGTAATCCAAAGTATTTGAAATACGTTACTCTCATTGAGTAATGGAATACGTTACAAAATACATTTTGGGGTGTGTATTCTGTAATCTGTAGTGGAATACATTTTAAAAGTAGCCTTCCCAACACTGCAAATTTGCCAGCTTTCCCCGATAGCTTGGTAACGCCTAGATTTTAAGGCGTCGTGTCAAAATGCCAATCTGGTTTCACCTGATTGCTTGCTAGTTACTGTGGCATTAATTTGACTGAAGATCAGCAGTTTAGAATTCCATTGCTCTCCTTCGCAATATTAACATGACTATTTCATTAGATCTTTAAATATCTGTTCTTATGGATTAGTCGAGTTTCAGCATAAACTCTGATTTCTTTAGAAATACTTCAGTATGTGCAAAAACCAGTGCTTTAGACTATTGCAGCCATGAATCTCAACAGTAACTCATTTAGTCTGCCTCAGGCAGGTGACCTCCTATTACTCTACAATCAGTGGCTCTTGGCATTCCTATTGACTGGTCTCAATTTGGCTCCTCTTCCATGCTGTTCAATCAGTGTGTCGCTTTCAGTATATTGAACAAGTTGATATTTTCCAGTTATCAGGTCAAGATCCCAATCAGTGATTAGTGTGCCAATATTTACCTCCACTGGGGTGACTTACACTAACCTTGCACCTGCTTTGCTTAAGTTATATCCAGCCGCTTCAGAAATGACAGCCTCAAAGGAATAGCTTGTTTGTTTTTGGTACACTGTTTTAATTTAGTGATATATTTATATACATACTACAGTATATTCACAATTAGTCAGTGTAATTGTCTCACTTTGCTTTATACTTGGCAAAACGACATAAGCCAGACAATGGAATTAACTTTCAGTGGTGATGTACCATACATACTACCCACCGTGCAGGTGAGCATGAAATTTGAAGTGTTATGAACAGCTCTGTGGGTGTGTTACCATGGAAACCATAAGGAGGAAGGGCAAGCCTAACAGGTAGCAAGAAGAGGGAAGGTTTTCAGACACATGGTTTCCATTTGACAGGGGAACATAGAGACGATCACATTCATCTCTAATTAACTCTGTTCTCGTGTACAGACCTTCGCACCTCTTTTCTTTTGTCAGCGAGAACTGAAAACCTCATCTCTCAGTCAGACTTGTGAGTCTGATTGGCTGCTTAATTGGAACAACTTTTACTGAGGTCTACTTGCTGTTCGAGACTTGTGATTTTAATATTCAGAGACAATGATTTAAAAAAAAAAATCAGTTTCATCAAGTATCATTTTCCTAAGAAAATGTTTTTGGCAGCATGTGTTCTTAATTAAACCCAGCAAAGGGACACTTAAAGCTCACTTTCTGTGATCCTTCAAATGTTTATGAATCTGCAGAAAGCTATTACATCAGCTGGGAGTTTTGAAGTGCCACTGGCACAACTTCAGAACCATTTTCATGCTAATTATCGCCTTGCTGAAAACATCCAAACGAATCTACTTTGCAAAAGTTGATGATTTTGGAAGAAAGCGTCTCAAATGAGTCTTAACTTTAACTGAGAACTATACTGAAACTGCCTTACTTTGTTAATGATCGTGAGTGCCAATGAAGCGGCGCTAATGAAAGACTGCTCGTTGATCATTTCAAATCGCAGATATCTCATTTTGTAGCCAGACCATGCGAGTGGATGGTTAACCTGTTAGCAGTCGGACGTACCGCCCACGGTACATTGGATGGTTTAGGGGACTAATTGTAAATTTGTAGGACTGCTAAGGGGTTAAACATTCAGACATGCCCTTGGGCAGAAATGAGTTTCTCACCTCTCCTCTCTAATTTGTCCAGATGTAACTGGAATGATCAATATCAGCTCAGTGTTTTCCCACTGTACTGTCATCATCCATGTATTCATAACAGATGCTTCATGTGGCGTACAGATCGTGACGAAGTGGGTGAGACGAGAGAGCGGCTCTTGGGAAATGTATTAATTGACATTTTGGTCACACTAGCTTTCTCCTGACAACATAAATCACATAGGTGAGGACAGAGGTAGACTCGGCACACACTGGGTGCACTTGAATGATCGTTTCTATACCTGTGCGTATAAATGTCAAGACTTAAAGAGACAGGTGACCTTTCTCACTCCCTTCAACGATTCCTGTGAAGCACATAAGCACAGCAAAGGCCTAATTGGTTTTCAATAGTACATTTAGGAGGGCTGGTAAAGAAAATGTCTGATTCTCAATGCTGTTGCTCCAGAGACACAGCTCTCTCTTGAACTATCCACTGCCTAAAAGAGCACAGCAAATGGAGGTATAAGACACATTCACTTATCCCTCTCTTACACACGTACATTTTGTTTTTTCACGTTCGGTGATGCGTGATGAAGCTAAGTTTGGAAGAACTGGCATACTTGGTCTTTTTTCTTTCCTTTGGGAAGCTGGGCTTTTGTTATTTCTTTTTTCAGCCATTTGTTTGGTTGGACATGCTCCCCCACTTCCATTCTGCACACCACATGGTTTGGACGCCGACAGACTGCAGGTTCTGTTTCATAAGTGTAACACTTACGAGAGATGATAGCAACACTTTCTTGAGAAAATGTGAGTGCTTAACAAGTATTTTAGCTTAATAATCCTAAAAGCGAGTGAAAACTGCCAGTAGCATAAAACCGCTTCACTTAACACTCTTTTGTCATGTCAGCCTTAATCACCTTTTCAACTTTTGTTAACATCCAAAGCTAAGGCAGAACATATCACTAGCATCAGGAAAACCACATCAAATCCAGGAATGTCACTACCATATTATTCACAATAATGCACTCAAAATATGTAAATATTTCTGACAGGCTCCTATCTTTATATTCCTATTGTTGCATAGGAATCACTATTATGCAGCATAAATAGGCTATAATGACTTCCATCTACTCTACTGGTACAGATTTGCTCTGTCAGTGCATGCCACTGTGGTCCTGTGTACACAGCATGTTTAAGAATCTATATGCAGTCATCATAACTGATGACATGACGACAGGTCTCATATGCTCTTATTCAGGGTGGAAGATGATAAATGTCTGATTGAATTTGGCTGAAATGTCCTCGCTTGGAATGGTAGGCTGACAGTGTTGGAAACAGGAAAGGCAGCAGCGATATGTTTGGCCTGCCTGTTGTGAAAGCATCTGTTATAGAGCAGCAAACAGTTTATATGTGCCAAAAAGTTGATTCTGTTCATCTGGACGTAGCGTTTTCAGTAGGAGAAACATTTCGTCTCTCAAACAAGTGACTTCTTCAGTCTCTGGATGAGTGACGAAACGTGTCTTCCACTGAAAACGCTACTTCCAGATGAACAGAATGAGCTTTTTGGGATTTGAAGTGTTAAAGACTGTATTTAAGGCACGTTTTATATTCTGCTTGTGTACCCTTAAAGCCCGATGTGGCTTTCAGTTACGTTTCTGGATTGTGTAAAAGGATTGGCAGACACCAGTTTTCATCCAGTTACCGCCCTTCTTGCTCATTTCCATCTTTTCCTGCACCAAAAGCTGTTACCTTTAAAACAAAACAAAAAAAATAAACAATTCAGAGGTTTCTCTGATAATCAGCTGTGTCTAGACTCTTGTCCTTGGCTGTCATTAAAGGCTGAGATTGGCTTAATATGCCTGGGGGCCATAGGTGTCTGTGTTGTCTGGTAGAGAACAACCGTGGACTGATAATCATCTTTTATCCAAGATCGGTCACAGAATCCAAACCAATCAGATATGGAGGCTAGTTCCGCACGGAGTTTTGATCTCTCGCATTATGTGTATCATTAGCACCGTGGGGTCTGGAAATGGGCTGTCCCCGCAGCCACTGTTGACTGAAAATGAGACCATGGGCTTAAATGGGAAAATGAATGTTGTCAAATATCCAACGGCTTGTTTAAACATTCAGTAAATCTTTGTTGGCAGATCAGTGGAGCACACAGATGCCAGACCAAATGGGGCATAGGGGTGTAGGTGGTTGGTTGGTTTGGTGGCTGGCATGGCCTAGTCAGGCAGATGGTCTGGGGAAGTCGGGACAGCAGGATGTCTGTGTCACAGCGGAGCTAATGATGGCAAAAGGCTAAACGATGACTACAGACAGCGGATAAATCATAATTATCACTGCACAGTGCTCACTAAGGGTCCTTAAATGTTTACTGAGGGATTTGTAGGCACAACTGGGGTCGTTTATGTACCAAATTATGCCATCTACTATAGTTGTGGGAACTGCAGTGACTGCATGGCTAAACAGCTGCCAGTTTCTTTTTTTTCTTTATTTTTGCAAAGGCTTGAATGATCCCGCATGCACCGCCGTCTGAAGCAGATACCTTCTGAGCTGTTAGCTTTAATAAGAAGTGAAATAGCCCCACTGTGCTTTCACAGGAAAACAGTGAGTTTTGACGTGTGGATTCAATCAAGATCTGCCGTGAATTTGCCCTTGGAGATGCACAGTACCTTAAAAATCAGGAGGTAACAGTAATTTTGTAATGCCACATTTGCGTTCAAGACAGAATAAAGTAAGAGAAAAATCACTATTCTTCCTCAGTTCTGTAATTCAAAAGACTAGTTTATTGCAGGACACTTGTAATGCACTAGCTTTTTGTTTTGTATTATTACACAACACCTGCGTGTCATTCATATTAGCCAAACAAATCAAGTCATAGTCAGGTGCTGCCAGGTACATGCGAAGCATACTGCTTTGTGAGCAGAAAGACAAAAAAAGAAACAGCCTCTCCTCTTCAACTAATTCTGATGCTCCACAGCCCTCCTTCTATGTCCTGCAGGAATTTCCCCCAATAAACCCAATTGGTTCTGGTCAGGATTATTAAAGATGTCATTGAGTCTGGATTCTGCTTGAGTCCTTTGCGTGGCAAGGGCACGGCACATGAGAGCGGTTTATCAAGATGAAAGGAAAGGACGTGCAAGTGAAGGAGTCCAAGAAAGGAAAGAGCCAAAGGGAGAGGACATATGCTGCCTCCTTACAGCATCTGCAGTGGCAGAGCAACTACAGCCTGAAGGCTCCACCATGCCAACAGGGACTCCTGTGAATTATTTACTCCCGGGCCCCATTGTAGATGCTTGCCCCTGTAGGGCTTCTCTCCTCTGGGTTCCTGGCTTATGGAAGGTCCCTAGCAGGGTGCCAGATGAAGTACTGATGGTTGGAATTGTCTATTTTTTTTCCCATCCACCCTCTTTGTAGGTAATTTTGGCAGACATTTTTAAAGAACATAAATACGGAGTCAGGGTTATGTCATTAATTCTATGCGAGATAAAACATAATCTCAACCAGGTAATCTAATTTCACAGGCGCAGGTATTCATTGCCACTTGTGCACTTAAATTTCCTCACACATAAAATCAACAACCCACGCGTGTAGAAGTCAACAGCCAAGCAGGCAAATCGCCATCGCATGAGAGTGCACTGTGGCAGCAAAATAACTGGTGCTTCTGTACCGTATTTGCTTATATATGGGACCATGAAGTTTGTCAAGTTAACTAACAACAGCTATCTATCTCATTTAGTTTAATCACAGGTTTACCTTAATATAATAAGAATTAGTGCTGTCAGCGTTAATCTCGTTAAAATGACGTTAACGCCATAACTGCATTAACGCGACAAATCTCCATTAATGAGTTAAAGCAGATCGGTCAATTCTATTTGTTCACATTTCCAAAATGCAAACAAATAGGTGTAAACCATGTTTGTGTAACTGCCAGATGTCACTCAGTGAAACACAGTACAAGTCTGGCTGTAAGGGCTCCACTATAGCAGTTTTTCCAGATAATAGTCCCTCAAAAAGAAAATGCAACAGACTGTCTTTCGCTTACAGCGCAACATGACAACTTCAAACCACTCATTTGCCTGATATGAAATGGTAAGACTGCCATACCCTGAGCTAGTGTCTAAACAAAAACTAACTCACTGTAATGCAGTAAACTTAACCTGTCAGTCGCAGAGGTTGTGGCATCACTGCTTTGAAAGTGACAAATCACATTAGGGCCCTTGTACTTTTTGGGCTCTGCCCTCCAGACTGCTTGAAATCAGATTGAATTGAAGGAGCAGAATTCAGCTTCGAGCGCAGAGTTGCCTGCTAGAGCGGGAATCTGCTGCAGCGCTCGCCAAGCAGACCCTCTTGTGTGCGGCCGCTTTGCCCGCTTGGCTTCTGAGTTGTTGTTCAGTTTATACCTGCGTCTGTGAAGCTGTATTATTTGCTCGTGCACGTCACATACAAAGTTCTTTTCGTTGTTCATTTATTGGAAATTATTTGGCCTGGTTGCTGAATTTTCGCTGACTGAACCGTCACATTTGATGGTCATCAAAGTTGCACTGCTTGTGATTCATGCCCATTTACTTTTTCCAGTCAAATATTTTCACAGGAGACACTATGTTATGCACAGTCACTAATAATACACATAACCGGATTGTTACTGCTTCACCTCTCAGCGGGGAAGTCACATTTCAGGGTCACTTAGAGAATGGAGCAGATTCAGTTTCTCGCTCAAGGAAGCATCGAAAATGTAAATGCCCGTTTCACCCGTCTCTTGGCTGCCTCTGCTTCGTGCCTATTTTTTCACCAATTATGTTTATTAGTCTTTGTGTGGGTGTATATACATCTGCGCCTTTTTGGATGCCAGCGCACACGCATGTGTCCTTCCACGTGTGGTTGGCTGTTAGCAGTCCGTCAGAGCTCCTCTGCGTTTTCAGAAGTCTGCCCTCGCTAAATTAGAGCTTGTGTATGACTAGAGGATAATTACCATAGTTATGTACCTGCCAGTTGCCGGTGCCTGCGAGCTGTTTTTAGTGCCACCCCTGACAGAGTGCCACTTGATGGACAGCTTGAACAAAATGGGGTTCATCTACCTCACAAATTCAAGAGTGTGAGTCAGAGGCAGTGGGTGGGAGTAATGACCAGAATACCTGGGACACAATGACACAGAGGAGGAACTTTTAAGTAGCGAGTTGCTACTAGAAACTTTGTCAAAGACTTTTACACAAGTTGAGTAAAATGTTACGTTTTACTCAAACGTAACATTTTATGATACATTTTATGTTTTTTCTTACAAACGTAACATTTTATGTTATGTTTTACCCAAATGTAACATTTTAGCGCTAGTTTACTCCTGTTTTCTTTGCTCTGGAACCAAAACTGCAATAAATGCTCAATTTAGTTAGATATTATGAACAATGGACTCAAAAGCTGTCTTTATAAAAATTTTCAGCTTTTTTCTAGCAATATATCATTTTATTATGCATGATGCTTATGACATTTTCCAAAATTCTTGAAACAAGCGTTGTACTTGTTCAATTCGACTTCAGGCTCAGCTGTTTGACTTTTCTGTGCGCTAGCGAGTCCCGAGTTTTGTTTAGTGCTCATTCTAATGAGAAGAGCTGCTTTTGTGAGTCCTGGCAGCTGATTATTTTTCTCCCGCTGGAGTTCATGCGGTGTATCTGAGGTCAGCTCCCTCCCGTCCGCACCTCTGCCTTCCTGTGTGCCCAATGTGGGCTCAGTCAGCTGGAGGGAGAGTGTATGCCAGGTAGACTACTTCCACCTCATCAACCCTTGCCCCTTCTGTCTCTCCGTCTTTCCTTCAGAGTGATTCACACACAGCGTGAATCATCCTCTTGCCACTTTTCTTCTGCTTATTCACTCCTTCAAACTCTCTCCCCGAGAAACCGGGTCACTATTCGATGCTCACAAAGTCCCCTTGCGTGTCTGAACACATGTAATATTTATGACCTAATTTTAATGCTGCGTATGGAGCACGTGCCCTTGTAAAAGGTTCTCTCAGGAACTGAGGAGCACTGTGACAGAAATGTGGCGTGTCTCCTCTGTATAATTATCCATACGCAGAGTCCTCCAAGCTTTTATGTTCTTTTTTTAATCCAAACTGGCAGCCTGCTTCTCAACAGGTCCCTTCACGCCTCAAGCATCTGTTACACAAGTTTGTTTTTGGCCATTAATGGCCATATAATTGTGTATTCACTGGTGGCCTGTCCCAGTGGTTGTGAGAGTTATGACTGGATTTCTGTGAACAGAAATACTCAAACAACCTTTTTAACAATTACCTTATTCTGTAGAGACTGCACAGAGTGACACAGTAACACCTTAAAACTTAGTGAAAAGCATTTATTTTCTTTATTGCTTCTTAAATGTATCTGTTGAGTTGCTGTAACATGTTGAAATTTATTTTTTTTTTTGGTGTGTTTTATTGAGATTAATGGTTAAAAAAGGCAACCACTGTTAAATAAATACACTGTAACTTTTGATCATGCCAGTATTGGTGTAAAGGTCCTCCTGATATGCTTTGCATGCTACCTTGATGCCAGAGGAAAGTAGATTTCTCAGCAAGATTGACCAATTTCCTGCCCATTACTGGAGGATTTTTCTCTTCAAAGTCCTGCAGTCACCATGTGCAGGCAATTGAGATTCTTCCATTTTTTTGTTCTTTGGAAAAATGAAAGTCATCTTGACCCTAAAAAAACATGCTCAGCTTACTAGGATAGCAGAGATTTTTTAAGAATTATGTCAAAGAATTATTAGGAATCTATATGAGCGATTAATTAAATTCTATCATGTGATATCTGGTGAGATTTTGTCGGAAGTATACGTGCAAACGCCAAAGCAGTGTGTCCTTACATTGCTGCTGAAAAGATGAGTTCTATTAAAATCTGTGGCAACTCCTCCGTGTTTTGGGTGACAGTTAAATCAGATGACTTGGTTACTGTGGGGGCTGTGATTTGCAGTCAAATGCTGTCAAGCAGTCTTTATGTTTCTGGTGAAGAATGTGTTTTCTCTCAATGACACGGCAGCCTGAATGAGATGTCAAGAGCGTTCATATGACTAAATTAGGAGTTTGTGCCATTTGCTGGCCGGGTCTGCGGGTATGGCTGTCAGCAGCTTTCAGACTACACAAGGCTTACTTCGTTTAAACTCTGCGGTCGTAGACCGGCAACTTTTATACGCAGAATCTGTTCTGCGTTGGCCGATGTCTGTATTTGTGAGCCTTTATTGGTAAATAAAATCAACTGCACAAAATTCAAGATGACATCCGGGAAGAAAAGACGACAGTTATATTCATGAACACGGGAGTCAGCGAAGTATGGTTACCTAACTTAAGTATATTACAAATGAAAAACCAAACAAAGGAAACAAGTGTGGTGGGAAAGGGAATGCTGTTGTTCAGACTGCCAAGCAGGGGAAAGAGTGTGAGAGGGGCTGGATTTGGCTTTTAACAGGTGCCGGTTGTGTTATGTTGAAGTAGGTTTCCAGTATTCCTGTTGCTGCCAAGCTGCCTAATTATTCGTTCTAGAACTGAAACTTCAAAGGGTGTCCAGTAAAACCAGATTCAAAGTCAAAGCATTGCAGCACTAAACTTCACGGCATCACTCTGTGATCAGAGTTCTTCATCCAGCTCAGGGAGATGTTTGAACTCTGCATGTTAATGTTTTGTCCATAGAGGGTACTAGACAAAACGTATGCATCTTACATGTAAATGATCGCCAATTATATAGCAGGAGGAAATACAAACCCAGCTTCAGGCAGGTCACAAGCTAGTGTACACCTAGTGCCAGTCCCAAGCCTGCATAACCCATCCCAACACTGCTGACGTGGGTGGTTTTCACACTCCAAAGCCATTTTGTCCCTTTTCTTTTCCCCTCACCCCCAACTGTTCAATGGCAGGTGGCTGCCCCTCCCCTGAGCCTGGTTCTGCTGGAGGTTTCTACCTCTTAAAAGGAGTTTTTCCTCCCCACTGTTATCAAGCATATGGTCAAAAGGGATTGTTTGATTATTGGGGTTTTTTCTCTATTATTGTACAGTCTTTACTTTACAATATAAAGCACCTTGAGGTGACTTTATATAAATAAAATTGAAATGCTCTGTATTTTGTCTCCAAATAATATCAACATCTCATTGTTTCTTGGGCTTGCTCCAGAATTTAGTTTAGGCCATGTCACACTGCTGTGGAACTTGGTCATAAAACTCCACAGAGTCTGAAAGATTAGAAAGCAAAGGTTGATCTAACCTTCCAGGTGTCTGTTAGCAGCTTTAAGGGCACTGTGAGACCAAACACCAGTTCTTCTCGGTTGAACCTAATGACTCTTGGGTCCGTTTTCATCCACAAAAGGAGGTAAACGGACTCTCTATATACTTTTGCAGCACGATCAACCTGTGCTTTTATAGTTAGGTAACTTTGGATGGTAGGCAGAGGATGTTATATGTTCAAAACACTCAGCAATAGCTGAAATGGAGATGGAGGAATTTACTGGTAAGGCTTCCTTACAATTTGGCATACATGACAGTTTTTATGAGTATTTTGCAACATTTGATTTCACCCCAAGGCAGTAAAACTGTCTAAGCAGTTGGTTTAAAGCTTTATTTCCCCCCATGTGTCCCACCAGGGAATACTCATGGTGGATGCAAAATATCAATGACTGGCACCTGGAACAACAGCTTGGTGCACATGCTCAAATCAGCCTCACAAGCTCTTTCAAAGGACTGCCACTTCCTCACAGGCACATCGCTGGTGACAAAGTATCGTCAAGAAATATCTCTGAAACTTTAACGCTTCTTTTTCCACTTTAAGATGAATCCTTTTAGCTTCAACTGAAGAGCAGAGTCTGACAGCGGAGGATAAAATTCGGTTGAATCTGTGAAAGTAGCTGTAGACGCAGCTGCATCTACAGCTGTGCAAGGCCCCTGAGGTGGAGAAGCAGTCCTGCGTATACCATTTTAAGTTGCAGTAGCTGTAGAAGCATCAGTGCTTTCCTTTAGATCTTTATCCCTGCTATTAACTCAAGTATACTAGTAACTGGAAAGAGCTGCACAATCTTTAGTAAACAGGTTATGCAACTCCTCTGAGAAACCCTCAGTAAATATATCCATCTTTGCCATACTAGAGACACCATTAACCCCCCGAGGGCCTTGAAGATACCAAAACCAAACAAAAGCATTTTTCTAAGCAACCTCCCAAATAATGAAATTGATAGAGGAAAAACTCTGGATGCACCTGGATCTTCCTGTTTTACACCCAGGCCCAATGACAGCAGCATGATGAACAAAAACATGGTTTCTGGGGTGAAACATAAACATACCTGAACTTGTGAATTTCTTCCAGATGCATTTTAGCCTGGAGTGTAGAGTCCAGTTAACCCTGCGGGTCTAGACAGAAGTGTAGCTGTGCGGTACAATAAAAGTCTGATCGGTGAGAGGAATAAATTCAAGAGTCCACGAGTAGATTATTCATGATAAAATGAGAAATGCAGCAGTTGTGTAAGTCCTCTTTTAAAAAATGAATTTTTCTCTTTCTCCCTGAACGTCTGGAATGGCCAGTTCCTCTGCGTGTCATGAGATGATTAGTATTGGGTGTGAATGGTGCGCCACTTCCCCAAGACGCGAAAACGAGCGCCTGTCACCTGAAGTTATTGCTGATGTGCTGGCATTTTGGAAATGCCGTGATATACGCTCTCGGTCTCCCCTCCGTCCACCCCTTCTGTCTCTTGTTTCATGTCTCACTGCTTCGGGGTTAATGAAATGCCCCTGTTGAAGAGCTGGAATGAAGGATTGTTAAGTCCATACGAGCTTTCAACTTCCTCCTACGCATTTTCTCAACCTGTGCCTCGCTGCATGACTGAGCCCTGGCGACGCATTACCACTGGCTAATGTATTCGACTGGAGTGCTTGTGAGGAGCTAGTGCTTTCATCAGGATGTGTTTTTTGTTATTGTGATTCCCTTCTTAATCATTGCACTCCTCAATCAAACACATGTAAACATTAAGCCTAGTGTCTTACTCCAAAAGATAATACAATTTAAATCCCGAGGGCTTCCTCTTTCGCAAACTGTTCACTCACGCTTCACTCGAAGATTTGTGACAAAGTGTTTTCTGGCTTTGGATGGCAAAGTACACACACACACTCACCAAATGTACCAAATATGTGTGCAGTCACTTCTGTACTGTGGTTGGTGATGCATCACCTGACAGCTGACTGATGAATCACTGACCTTTTAGTCCTGTCCTCATGGGTATTTCGCCATCTCATGAAACTGCGGTGGTCTGCTGCTCATTGATACTTTGGTTCGCACCTGAATTATGACTATGTGGGAGTGCGATACAGACAGCACAGGAAAGACGGGAGACGGCTTACCCAGAATCAAAGATCCTTCATCCCTCACCGATTCCCTTGCACTTCCCCTCTCTCTTTTATTCTTTGATCGTGTTTACAGTGCGGTTGTTTGTGAGACTTATCTGCAGCTTATCCTTGGGCAGTGTGCAGTACGGTGGCTGAGTTTTACCCGAAGCTAGAAAAGTTAGCAAAGCAGTTTCCACACTGAGGAAGTTTAAAGTATGAAACTGCAGAACTGCAATGGGAGCAGACAGTTCGCCCATACTTATATGAAAGGCTGCTGCTACTGTGGCTGAACTAAACAGACTGATCAGCAGAAACGCTTTTAAGCTGAACTACATGGTGTCCCCGTGTAGCAGTAAGGCATCAGACTCCCACAGCGAGGGTGTGAAGTGCAAGTCCCCCCTTTCTCTTTTTTTCTGTGTTGATGTCACTGCTCATATGTGTCTGGGTGGCACATGAATGAGTGTGGATTATTAGGAAGGCCATTTACAGAAAGCAAAAGCTATGGCTTTCTTCTAATAGGATCAACGTTTCAGTGCTTTCTGTCTGTGTAAGGTTATGAAGCAGCTAATGTTTAAAACATGCTCTGCAGATCCGGCGTGACCCTCTTAAATAAATGACTGCATTGCCAAGAGAGGGAGTCATCTTAGGATTAGCTTTGCTGTGGGTGAAATGCTCTGTAGACTGTGACTCACACTGGCTGGTAGACAAGGATGCACATCGGCGTACAGATATAGACAAACTAAACATCAATAAAATGACAAAGATAAGCGACACGAGGCATATCGTCATACGGCTCAGACTGAAGCGGCTCATACATCAGTAAATATTTTTTGCTGAAAACGAGTGCAAATAAATGACAAAAACATGCATCTGCGCAGCATTTGTGTGGCAGAATGAGCACATCACCCCCCAGCTTGATATCCCATAATTGCCTTCCAAAAGGCCCAAAGCTTTACCGTCCCACCAGCAGCATCTTGCCGCTCTGTTAGTTAACAAGGCTAGCCGGCAGCAGGAGGAGGTTAGGTGCCCTGCTGATAGTACTGCTCTGCAGTGCCGCGGCTCCATACGTTAGAATATGCTCCTCAGAATTCTGATGTTCAAGCTGGATGTAAGTCTTTCTGCTCATTTGTCCGATGATTATAAATCCATGAGCAGATTGTGCATGAGGTCAGATGGGGGAAAAGGCAAAGATGAGAATATCTTCTTTGATTCAAATACCAAATACACCTTATAACGACTCTACACTATTGAATATACACATCTTAGCCAAAATTGTATGATAAGTTATAGTTCAAGGAGATAGCTGATTTACTTGTTGCAGCATTGAATAAAGCCTGAACAACTACTACAAGGCTGAAATCGTTATTATATCCATAAAATAAGTTCCCAGTGCTTCTATAACATCCTTTTGTTTAACAAGTGCAGATGCTTTTAAAAATTCAGTGTGAACTTCAATGCGCAGGCTGGCAGAGTCAGCTAAAGTGCTGCCATCCTCAAGATACCAACCAAACCAGCTTAAAAAAAACATGCAAAATGCAGGTCTTGTGAGAATTGGTGCTTCAAAAAAGAAAAGAAAGAACTTTTCACATTACTCAGCTTGTACTCCTGCTACAGCTGCCTTGAACATAGCAAGGTTCATCTGTTAAAACAGCTTTCCTTTACAACTAATAATTGTTTTAACCACGTTAATATACATTCGTGAAGCGAAGCTCGTCATAAAAGCATTCGACAATTCCACTACTACTTGTCCAACATGTGTGTCATGAGGAGGCGTGTGACCTCTAAACAACGCACAATGCTTTGACCTTGCTATTTTTCCTTTGTATTGCTGCTAAGTCACTGACGAATTTCCAAACAAGTCTGATTAAAAATAGTTTTTGAGACTTGTATGTGATTAATTTGATGGTTTCTGACCTCTACTCCAAAATGCGCTTGGCCTTCCTCTGGTTTGGACTCAGGAACTGCCAAAACAGTCAGGACCCTTTTGGACTCCTTTTACGGTCAAGCTCTTGGGGGAAAGTACCAAGTGTGGTATGAAGGAGGGAGAGATTTGCCTAATGTTTGGAGAATGTGTTTTTAAACAGGCTCAGAAGAGCTTCATTTACTTCATATAACTAGATAGGCTTATGATTGAGTTGATTTGGTACTCAATTGCTGGATAATTGTTATTTCCTGCAGTGGGAGGAGCTACTGATTATATAGGCAGGACATGCAGCTCCTCTTGAGTAGCATAGTGAGTCAGGCCATGATAGTAAGAAGACCACTGTAGCGATGGGCCAACCGAGGCCTTGTGAAACACTAAAACGTTTAGAGCAGATGAGTCGAATTTGTATCGAGCTTTTGAAACAATCTGACACCCGTCTCTACAGTGACACCTTCTGGCCATTTTTGCTATGTCACATGGTGATAATGCTAGTTTTTTAAGCAACGCAGATTTTCCGCAATTCTAACCAGTTCTTAAAAATAACCATAATTAAGACATTTTGGAGAAATGTCCATACAACAAAACAAGAAAAACTTTGACTGTAACAAACAGCGTGTTATCAAATTCAATGCACAATTTATACAATCTACAGAGAAGAGGCTAATGAGCTTATTTTCATAACCACATACGTGTTGTGGATATATACGTAACCACAGTGCCCCATTAATCTTTGTGTTTTATCTACAGTGGAATGACGTGTGAATGAATGTAGCTTGTTATGCTTATGAAAAATAAAGATGAATAAGAGAAAATCAAATGCTACGTAAAGATTTTTATTCAAAAATATCAATTTATTTAGTTTAGTTTTAGCTTCTTCTTTTGCAAATTGGAAAAAATAGAAAATCATCACATACATGTCTACATGAAACGCTTGTTTCATGTAGACATGTACACAACGGGATTTCTTTTTTAAATAAAGGTGCAGGTTTACAACTTGGCACTAGACTAATGGTTCATGTTACACATGAGCGATGTATCTTTAGACCGCTACGGTGGGATTATCTGTTGCCCTGCGGGTACTATGGGTTTCGCTAACTGAGCTGTCAATAGGGTCCCACAAACTGCCCTTTGCTGTGATTGCTGCTGCTAACAATAATAATAATAATGATGATGATGACTTTTAAGCTTTCTGAGAGTTTTCGGTGTCACTGGGTTTTTTCTACACACTGTCAATCAAGGTTAGAAACAACAGGCAAGCCGCTTGTCAAAACTGGGGTCAAAAGCTCCAAAAATAGCCACGTCATGTGATCAAGTGACGTGGGCATTTTGAACCACAAAGCAGGCTTTCAAAACATCTGTGTAAGCTCAACACAGCGTCAAAACACCAGCATCGGGCATCCCGTGTCTGGTTGCAGCTCCTCTTGGGGAGTGTAGCCTGTCAGGCCCATGATGGTGAGCAGGCCACAGTGGCTGTACTGCCAGGGGCCTAACTGAAAGGGAGTTAAGGCTGGTGCAGAATTGTTTCGTCAGTTGTTAAGTTTGGTTTTGGTTCATTATCATCCAGTTTTTAGCCCAGTCACTGTTACATTCTGCATTAATAATAAACTTAAATTTAAGCCCTTTCCTTAACCGGGTTCACTAGATTTTGCAGATCCTGCTGAGTGGTGTGTAGGTAGATGGCTCATCATCAATCATTCATACTGACATTTCCTTTGATCTAATGTCTCTCTGTGTGTTTATTTATACACACACTCTGTGTGAGGGTGTGTATTTCTCTGTGTGAGCGTTGAGCCGAGCCTGCACGACTGCAGTTCCATGCCTGTGCTAAGGTGGACGTGTGGTGTGTGCATTTGCGATGGTGTGTGTCCGAGCTGTGTGCGCAGGAGAGAGGGTTTAGACAGGTGCCGTGCTGCAGGTTTAATGACCTGAGGTGTGGCTGACTTCTCTTTGCCAATCTGAATCTCTTCCCTGTGCCCAACAGAGTGTGACACAGTCTGAGCGCATGGCTGGTGACAGGTGGGGGCAGGTGGGGGCCTCGTGACAAACTAAGGCAGAAGGAGAAAGTCTGTGTATTTCCTCGGGCTGCATCTCCAGCTGAATGCTAAGTGTTTGAGAAGAGTTCTTATACTGACAGGCAGCAGCTGCCAACATGCACCTTGAAAGCTTGACTAAGCACGTGCTCACAAGCATCATACACGACACTCACACGCGTGCACTATAGCAACAGAAGACAGAGGCCATGGCTGTGTTTTCATAAAGGCTTAACTCAACCACACCATCATCCAAATCCCATCCCTACTCTTTCCCTTTCTCTGAATCTCCACTCCTTGTGGTAACTGAGACCGCAGGCATGCCTCTAATAGCTCCCCCAATGCACCAGCACAAATTGGTTTTCACTCACATGGCTTACCCCCTTCCCGCTCCTCTCCTTCCATTGCTCTCTGTTCCTTGCTTTATTTCTACTTTTCTTTATTTTGTCCTCATCTCCTCCACCCCTGCTCCTGCTCCCATCCAGCAGGGCCCACCTGTCAGCTTGTTTCTTTCAGTCAGTCAGTCTTTTCCCAACATAACTGCTGATGTAAGTGCCTGCAGCTCCCGCCCATATGACTGCATAGTGGGAGATGAGCCCTACGTTCAGCTAATGGCTACCAGTAGCTTCAAAACAATATCAAATTGCATTGACGTTGTAGTAATACATGAAATATGCATCTTACTGTCATCCCGTCTGTTCTCAGAAGCCTTTCATGTCTGGCTGTCAGCCAGAGCGTTTCTCAGAGGGAGCTTTGTGTGTTTTAGCAAATTGCAAGTGGCTTTTTATGCTTTGAATGATGACGCGGGTGTCATTCAGAATACATAAGTGGACAGTGATTGATTCTCATTGAACTCAGGATGTGCATGTGTATGTGTTCCATCGATTGGTGGTCAAGTCCACACATGACTCTAATCATCTAAATGATACACAACACTGAAAACCTGTTTTCTCCACATATACATTTTTTCTTTAATTTAAAAGAGCAACGTCTTATTTTCAAGAAGTACCTCCTTAGCCACATAAACTAGTTAAGGGGGAGTACACAGGCTGTCAGAAGGGACAGGGTGAACATGTATTGCCTTAGAAGTTCTCAGTGTGATAATCGCAGGCGCCACTAAGCCTCCACAATTTGATTGGGGGGTGTGAGGGATGTGTAGAGGACATTTATCAGCATGACACAGGACACAATGCTCTTTGTTTGATTGGTCAAATTAGTGGAAGCTCATTTGCTTTCACTGCAAAATCCTTTACAGGGCTTTTCTGTTGTGTTAATTAAGCCGGAGCAAGAATTCTGTATGCCACTTGCATACTGGGTTTGCAAAGAAGAGAAGGAGATCGTTGTTATTCCTCTCTTTCTCCTCAGAGGCATTGTAGTTGGGTTCTCTTTTTTTGGGCTTTTTTTGTGATTCGCACCAAAGATGAACTTCTTAAATATATATTTGCTAAAATTAGTTTGGTTTAATTCTCCTCTGACAATTAGCTCGGCTGAATGCAAATTCTCCAGAGTTTTTCCTCTGTGGGAGCTGGAGTATTGCCAGCACCCAGTGTTTTGTTGTAGGAGAGATCAGACTTCCTGCAGCAGCCCTCTGATTTTGTCGGATGATGAGAGAATTAGGGTTGTACTAAGTCCGACAATTGCTTTTTCTCAATGTGGGGACAATTTCTGTTGACTTAGGAATTTGCAGTTTTTATATAAGCCTTTAAAAATAAAACCCTTTGAGAGCAAGAAAAGCATTCTCCTCGGGTCTCCTGGGTTAAGTGAGTCCTCTGGTGTTTTTTTTAGCAAAACAGTTTTTCCTGTAATGTTGATTACAAGTTATTGTATGTATGGGGGGTTTTGCAGTTAAGCTGGAAATATGTTGAGACAGGAGGATGTTTTTTGGGCTTAAAACAAGCTAAAAAGCAAGGCTGGAAAACCCTCATGCTCTCATTTTTGGGGAGCTGTCATGGGGTTATTAATAAATAATAAATAACACAATAAATCCTGTGCTGACATCTTATTGGACATTTGTGCTTACATGTCTACATGTAAGTTCTCCATTCAATACGTAACCCACCTCGTTTCCTGCTTGTATAGCCTGCCATATGCACCCTTTACACAAACTGACAATCGCTGGTGCTGTAGCCTCACACGGACTCTCTACCTCTGTCCTCTAATTAATCAACCAAATCAGCCATCAAATAAGGTGCGAACTCCCAAATGTTAACCAGTCTTGTTTCCTCTGAGTTCATTCAGAGACTGTTTTTGTTTTGAAACAACATCACAGCAAAATGCCATGACACAGAGCAGTGCCGTCTCCCACTTCCTCAAAAAAAAGCATTGCTCGTCTTCCTCTGTGGCCTGTTTTATCTCATTTGCCATTTCGTTGAAGCTTTGTTTGGCCTGCTAGCTTCTAGATGCCGCTCTGGCTGATCTGTTCCACCAAGGTTCAACGTGTGTGCAGCCCGGATTAGAGGCTAACATAAAGTGTTCAGAACTTGGGTTATGTAGCACAATTTCTTTTATCAACATGCTTTATTTGAGGCTTTTAATTGGAGCAGATATGAAATGAAAAAATACAAAAGCATTAGCCAATAGGATATCGAGCATATGATCATGTGACTTGTGACCAGTTGTTGCAATAATCACATGAGAGGAAAGGGCACTGATCAAGTGGGACATACGCAACACTGTATTAGGTTCCTGAATTAGAGAATCTAAAGCACTATAAATAATTTTTTTATGTAAACGAGATCATTGTGAAAGCTTATTAATTAAGTGTTCCTCATCCATGCCTGTAAGGGATATTATTTTTAAATATAAAAATTTTAAATACTTCTCTTTCTCCTAAGAAAATTATCATTACCACTCCGTGGCTGTCGATGTGTCATTGAAGGGGATTTTGTTATAGAAATTCATTCATTTGGTGACTTTTGTTTTTCATTTAGATCTGTATAGTTCATGTCTTTGTTATAACATATGTTTTTTTTTATTTGTGTGTTTTTGTTTCATTGTAAAGGAAGCCAAGCTGCGCGAGCTGCTGGATAACAGCACGCTGTCGGGGAAGTTGGAGAGCAGGATGCTGACGGTTGTGAGTGGCACCGACATGGTGAATATCACCTACCTGAACTTCATGGCGTTCCAAGAGGAGATTGCGAAGGTAAAAAAAGAAAATCATGCATAGCAGCAGTAAACAAAGTAACTACTTTTTTATTGTACATAACCAGGACAACCAAAAACAACCACAGACAGGTGAAGTGAGTAATAACTTTGACCTGTGCAGTGGCATCTCCGGCATCTACAGTGGTGAGTGGGATATCTTAGCCAGTAACTGGGCAGTCAGGGTGAGGTTGTGTAGCCCTACCCATGTGCCTATACTCACCCATCATGTGGGCAACCAGGCATCATTCACCTGGAGAAAAAGAAGGCAGCAGGATGCACTATGTGAAGAATAGTACATCGTAATAATTGTATTAATGTAGGGTCTTTACCTTACAATATAAACTGTTTTGAGCCAACTGTTTTTGTTTTGTATTATTTAAATAAAATTGAATTGAATTGAAGGCAAGCTGCCAGAAACAGTGTGATGCTCTGGGTAATGTTTTCCTGGGATCCTTGGATTCATGTGGATGTTAATCTTAAACGTACCACATACCTAAACATTAGTGCAAACCAAGCTCGTGTCTGAATTGCAAAGGTACTCTCTGACGACATTAGAGTTTTTCATAGGGGCAATGAGTCGTGGAACACCGTAAAAAGTGCTTGGGAATGCTTTTAAGGAGCATGACGAGGCTTCCAAGATGTTAACTTTGCCTTCAGATTGCACAGATGTCAGTTCATTTAGACATCTGTGGGATGTGCTGGAAAAAAACTAGTCAGATCTGTGAATCTGCTGCTGATGAATTAGTGAATCTACACCTCGATGGGTCACAGCTGTTTAGGCTCTTTGATGGGGACTTGCTCTATAATATGCATGGGGTTTTAATTTTGTGCCTATTTTTTGTATTTGCTATTAAACTAAGCCATTAAAAGCAATAAATAATATTCTCAAAGAGTGAAAGCATTTCTCAATAGTTGTTTATTTTTAATTGATTTAGGAGGCTTTAGACGGAGGTACCATTTCTTTTTTTTAGGATCATGGTGAAAACCTGCATCATAAGTTCATCATCAAGTCATTTACCACTCTGGAAAATTATGAAAAATGATCAGCATACCTACTCAGTATGCATGAACTTCATTTATTCCTGACACATGGCAGCAGAAACTGAACACAAACTTCCAGCCTTCAGCAGTTATCAGCATCAAAGCACAAATGAGTTCACCGCCGCTCTCTTTCCTGACTCTAGGTGTGTGTGTGTGTGTGTGTTAATGTTGTGTGTGCATTTTATTTCCTGCAGGAATGGGCAGAAGAGCTTTTCAACCTGGCGTCCAACCTCTTGGTGCAGAACATGTCCAGAGAGGCGTGCCTCGAAAAAGCGTACGTCACCGGATGCATGCACACGCGGACACATGCGCACGCGCACATGCAAGCAGTCTCGAACAAAATGTAAATCTACAGTCCCCAAGATAGATATGAAAATCGGGTCTGCAAGCACTAGAAATGTCACTCGTAGCAAGAGTCACATTAGGGACCTGATGTATTTTACATGAACAAAAATGGTAAAATGTTATGTAAAAATCTTGCGAAACCATCATGTAGCATTTACACCTTCACCAAAGCACATTTGTGCTTACATTGTTCACACACTGCAGTCTACAACGCAGCCTGATTTTTCACACATCAACGGAGGAAGTAAGAACAGACGAAAGCAGAATTATCAAAACAGCTGGAAATATGTTTATACCAGTTTATAAAACACCCTGCATGCGTCAGTTGTCTTTTTATTGCTTCCCATATGTGAGTGTGCATTTGTTTGGTGCTGTAGTGTTTGTTTTGTGTTACAGTAGTGACATATAGTAGATTCCAGGCTGACTCGGTGAGCTGAGCTTTGGGTTGAATTGGGAAAAGAGAGGAAGAGAGGGCAAAAAACAGGAAGCCAGTATTTTGTCAGTTCCAGGGTATTACATAAATCACTGATTATCCTTATCAGTGGCTCTATGTCCATGACCGCTTTCATCATCCTTTGCCCTCGTGTCACCTCTGATTCCAAGTGAAGCTCACGCAGAGTGAGCGTAAATATGAACGCAAATCATTTTTTGCTGGACTCTGCTCGCCGACAACTCCCAGCTGTCTGCTGTTTATCAGTGAACAGAAGCCATTAACGTGCACCCCCGAGGAGCTAATTGACTTATGAGACAATAAAACTGGTCATCGACCACATAGTGCAGATAGAGTGGAATAGAACTGAATACAGCAGGTCTCGCGGTCACGTCGGTTGCTCGCAGCAGCAGTTCTTGTACACTCCTTGCTTACAAATAAGGCAATTCTTCGCCATACCGCTGCTGCAGCGCGAGGATGCTGCCTCCCTGAAGTGATGTTGATGTTTCTCCGCGTGTGGTTAATTCTCATCGCTGTCTCTTAAAGCAGTGATACTGATTTTGGGTGGTGGGTTTTCTGAGGAGCGGCATAGCTGGGCAGCGTTCTCATCAACAGGAAACTAAACAGAACCCAGCAGGTTTTTTAAATGACCACTTGCTGAAAGGTGTTGAAATCAGTACAATTATAATTGAATACTCTCCTTGGATAACACAGCCCTCAATTACCAAACATGGCAGGGTTAGAACTGCGTGTTTTACTCTGTGTTGCTCTGTGACTATGTCTGGAAACTTGGAGTTGAGCAGCGTCATCTAACTGCTTATGTCTTTGGCATCATCTAATGAAGAAATGAGTAAATGAGTAACGTCTAGGATTAGCTAGAGTGGGTACGTGAAGAAGAACAGAGAAAGTAGTGAGGTAAACAGAAAAGGAGACAGTGAGTAATCTGTTTCCCCCTCTCTCCAGTGTCATAATGAATAATACAAGCATCTCTGAGTCAGATGGGGGCATTGAAAAACACCTCTTCCCTTCCTTGTTTGGGAGCCTTTCAATCATTCTCTTTAAAAAGAAAGAAAGAGAAAATAAAGCCTCATGCAGTGCTACTGGCTAACTTTATCCCAACCAAAACTTTTGTTTACAGCTTTTAAAAAAGAAGAAAAAAAAAAAACAACTCCCCAAACTTTGATCCCAATTGACAATTAAAAGTCACCAGCCTATTAGCCTGAGGCAGTCGCCAAGTTCTGTCAAGTGGACACTGTAATGGATATTAATTATTAGCCAGCAGCCACTTAAAGCCCAGCCTACAATGATGGCTCCTGTTGCAGCCGAGCTATTTATAGGCCAGGTTACACGCTGCCTGTGCATTGCTGCTGCACTGCTCTGCCCTGCCAGCGTTCAAGACTTCCAGGGATTAGCCCACAGTTCTGACCTCCCGTGTAAACGCCGGCAGATATATCCGCAGTATGCAAAGAGAACTCCACTCATGCACAGTCAGCCACTTTAAGATATTTGGATACGTGCTTTTTATCTCTTTCCGATGCATTACGTACGAGTCTGCAAACCTGGTCATGGCAGACAGTCATTTATGTCAGTCACGCATGTAAGATCAAGCAAACAGCCCCCACACATACATTAGACCTGATGAAGAGTGTCACTCACACTGAATAAACTGCTATCACGAGCTGCTGCTGATGTGTGCTCTGTGCAATGCAGATACACCCGGCTGAAGCTGCAGCTAAACCCTGAGGGAAGAATCCCCGTCAAGAAGTAAGTCTGTGTGACTCATCCACCCCCCACCACACCCCTCCCCCATCCCCACAACGGCTCTGCTCTTTTCATCGGTGCATAGTTTCCTCTGCCTTTTTGCCTTCTCTCTAAGCGTGCAGATGCTTAAACCTACACTTTGTTTTTTGCATATTTATTAGAATATATTACCCATTCCATCTGTCATGACAATATTCATTCTTGTTCTCCTTATCACCACTTTTCATTTATCTCACGCTGGGCCCATTTCACCCATGTGATTTTTTTATTATTATTATTTTTTTAACTTTAGTCTGTGTCAGTTTGTGATTTATCTGAGAATTTCATTTTGTATATTTCAGTTTCAGTTTGATTTATCTGGAAGTTTGTCATCGCCTCATTGAAAATCCACCTCTCTCCATCTCCATTAGTCAAGTTGAGCTTTCAGGCAGGCGGGCAGCAGTGAACCTCCGTGATAACCTCCCTCAGAGCCGCGGAGGAAAGCAGTGGGTGTCAACAGAGAGAGACACTCCTTGCTGTTTAGGGAATTAACCTCCTAGCTAGGAAGACATGTCAGTTTGACTAATGTCAGCTTGATACTGCTCTTCCACTGAGCGTACAGTAAGTGCTGGTGGACCTGCGCAGGCATACCTCTGCAAGCAATTAAAACAGGCTATTCCGAACAGAACCAGACCTAAATGTCCTGCTGTGGCTGCAGTGACACTAGAGTCCACTGTAAATCACTTTTATTGTCTGTATACACCGGAATAAAACAGATGACAGAAGCTTGAAAACACAGATGTCTGTCGGCAGTGTTTTTCCAGAGTTAAATGAACCGAGACGCTGATGATGTGACGATGTGATGTGATTTGAGATCATTTTGCGTTATTTACATGCACACATCATAAAGAAACATTACATCTGCACGCCTTTTGTTTATTTATGCAAGAAAAAAGATGCTTCTGTTGAGACAGACTTTATAGCATTACAAGCACAATGACATGATAATAAAAATTATGACAGCAATGATGAAAATTGGTGTGATTTGCAAAATGACACCATTGCCGGGAAGCTTTCTTTCCTCATCTTTGTTGGGGCCTGTGTGGCATCGCATTCATGAAGAGTTGTCGCTTTTATGTACACAAGTAGCATTTGCCATGGAAAACTTTGCAATTCACTGTAAGCAGTATTAAAATCAAGCTATTTTCCATGTTTAAATGTGAATATTAAAAATATTAAAACTACAATATTTTATCTCAGTCCACCCATCTATCTATGAGAGCAAACATATTAGGAACAGATTTATGCTGCTGCATTATTGCACAGCTTCCTAATGCTCCAAATAAGCTGAATCAGTAGCTCTCCAACTATTTCAGCATAAACAGAAATTTACTGCGTAACCTTTATGAATGTAAAATTCATTGCAAGGCTGTTAGACTGCAGTATTTAAATCCTGATGTCCCATCTTCTACCCCTCCCTTATTATATTGCATTTCTTTTCCCACACAGGCATCATCTGAGTCTAATATTTGTCTTTAGTGTTGCATTCTGTCCGGCCTGTAGTTTCGCCCTTTTTATTTTTTTTCCGTTCCCTCCTAAGCTGTTGCTACAATATTACATTTTCACAGAATAATCTTAATATGTGTCAGTTAAATGCTGTGACGAATTCATCCGTTTGACACACAGCCTTTAAAGGAGTGAGAATTTCTCTCCGTGTGTGGCATTTTCTGTGATTACTCATAACAGCATGTTTTTTGTCTCCCTACAGTATCTTCAGGATGTTCTCGGCAGACAGGAAACGAGTGGAGACAGCGTTGGAAAGCTGTAACCTCCCTTCTGGCAGAGTGAGACTCCAAAATACTGAAGCTCTCTGTTTTTTTTCCAGTATTACTGTCGCCTCATATTTCCTCCGTCCCTGAACCGGCTTCTGTCTCCATCTCATCCTGTCTCTTTTATGTACAGTTGCCTTCATCTTTCCATCCATCCATTTCTGTTTTGACTATTCAGCTCATCTCTTAAAACACAAACTGATTGCGGCTGTGCTTATTCGTCTTATTTTCTGGATATCTGCATGAGTTCCAGCACAGAATGGATTTAGCCTGGGTTGTAATGCAACAAATAGACCCAGTGGGAGCAATAGAGATGACAAAAGCTGTTTTATCGCTACCTTTTTTTAGATGCCACTAGAGAGACGCTGCACCCTAATGCATAGAGGTGCAAACAGTGCTCTGTATTCAAACAGTAGCAAACAATTTTCATCCCTAGAAGTGGGAAACTGCTGTTCGGTGCTGCTCTGAACGCACACTTGATATGTGTCTAGTAAGGCAAACACACTGTAAAGCTAATTGGAATTGGGTCAGGTCACTTTCAGATGTGACTGAACTCATATAACGTGTTTACATTTAAATTACTCACTGAAAAGGTTATATCTTAGGTTAAGTCTGTAGTGAAATGAAATGCATTTTGGATATTCAGCATTTTCAATTGGTTAAAATCAGAATATATAACATACCTGACGCAAAGCACAGGTGTTCTGTGTGCATACAAGTGGGCTTCAGTTTCTTTTTCTGCAGTTTTCTTATCAAATCCCAGAAACACTGATTCCCAGTAAATGGTAAATGGCCTGTATTTGTATAGCGCTTTACTAGTCCCTAAGGACCCCAAAGCGCTTTATACTACATCCAGTCATCCACCCATTCACACACACATTCACACACTGGTGATGGAAAGCCTCATTTGTAGCCTCAGCCACCCTGGGGCGCACTGACAGAGGTGAGGCTGCCGAACACTGGCACCACCGGGCCCTCTGACCACCACCAGTAGGCAAAGGGTGAAGTGTCTCGCCCAAGGACACAACGACTGAGGCTGTCGGAGCCGGGGCTCGAACCGGCAACCTTCCGATTACAAGAAGAACTGCCAGTAATATAAAATGTATTCAAAACGCAATAAAAGAACCTTTGACCATGTACAATAAGATCTGATGGCACCCTGATTTTAAATGTAATCTCAGCTGATTATAGCTACTTATTATTTTTAATCTGATTAGCGAATTGTGGCCAACTCTGGCTACAATCAATGGCTTCTGAACACAAATCGAATTAATATATATATAAATAAATAAATATACACACACGGGAATACAAACACACACCCACAGTCAGAACAAGCTATACATAATTAGCATAGGGAGAGAGAGCAGGAGGTAAAAACCGATTGCTGTATGAAGGTCTGCTGGGATTTGCTGTTATTCCATTGCACAAGTAATTACAGCTAAATGGTATTGCGGTTAATCCCTCAAACGCACACACTCCCAGGCAAAAGCACATACACAGCCCAGCTCGCACCAATGTCTTTTGAATGACTCACTGAGTCTCAACAGGGCTTGACCTGCATCCCCCCTACTTCTGTGCATCCTTCCTCACCTCCCTCCTTCCAGGTCTTTTCTAAGACTGTGTGGTTCTGCTCTGTTTCTTGCTGGCAAAATGCTGTTCCCTGCTGCTGAGCACGCTGTGTCTTTATCACACCCGTTTGCCTCTGATAGCTCTATAAGAAGCCCTGACGCTAAGTGCAAATTGCAGGCAGTCATTTGCTGTTTGTTATTTGCATCTCTGCAATTGCTTCAAGAGGGCCAACTATAAGACGGCAGATGGAATGACAGATCTGTGTTTCTTTTAGTCACATTAGTGGGTTAGTGGATAGATGTCTTTACCTCAGCAGTACTCTAACTAGGAAGTCTGCACAACATGAAATTTCTTAGTATGCAGGGAAAGTTTAATAATAAGTAAGTACATTTAAAACCAAAGTTCTTTACGCCAAAATAAAATAGAATAAACAGGTTCCTAAAAAGGTATGGCTATGGCTCACAGTGTTTACATCAAATAAACCAGTAGCTACCAATCCACCAGTCACAGTTCCAGAAATCATCAGTTTCCAAAGGCTTGAAAATATATGTTTTAGTTTTATTTATCTGTGAAACTTCTAATGTGATTATCCCAAAGTTAGCCTGTATTTTAATAATAAACAGAGTTAAGGAGCCCAGGTTATTCTTCGACCTCTCAGTTAATATCTGAGAGCCAAACAATGTGGCATCAGTTTCTTCTATCCAAAATTCACTCATTGAGCCTTCTTGTGGCACAGTGATATCCGAGATCCAAGTGTAAATACAGTTAAATCATCAAGAGATTCTATCTTGTGAATAATTTGACGTAGCAGGAGCATGTGCAAAGCATAAAGAACAGACCCCTCTGGAGGTCCAGATTTTATAATAGCTAATGCAGAAGAGTATTTTCCAATGTTAAGTGTTTAATATAGGATTTAAACCAGTTAAGAGTCAAACCCTTAACTTCTCCACAGTGCTCGAAGTACTCCATGCGTAACTCAAGGTCGACAGTGTCAAAAGCAGCACACGACTCCACATAACTAAGACAGAACAACCAGAATCTGCAGAATATCAGAATATTGTTTGTTACTTTCAAAAACGCAGACTCAGTTCTGTGAAAGGTCTCATAAACATTGTTCTCGTGTAGGAAGGATGACAAATAAACAAACCTTTCTTAAATTTTAGTTATAGATGCAGTTTTGATATAGTATCAATAACACTCAGAAGATCCACTTCCAAATTTTTATCCTTTAAGTAGGACTTGACTACTGCAAGCTTAAAAGCTTGCATTTATAATTGTCAGGACATCACGACCTGATGTAAAACATATTTCCTCGTCAAACCACGATGGCAGAACAGAAGGGGAACATGTCATGTGAGAAACCAAGTCTGACATCAGAGACGCAAATAACCAGATGATAAGCAACAGAGTTAGCTCCAGAAATTAGAATATTTGCTCCAATGTGTCCAACCTTACTCTGAAAGAGGTCCTTAAAAAGGAAATACTACTATATATATTTTTCTTAAGCAACAGTTACAAGGGATTTGATTAATTTTCAAAACGTGTAGAGCTAAGCTAAATTGGCTAAACTAAATAATTCTGTTTATCCGAAGATTATACAAATATAAAATTCACTTTACTGCGCACATACTCATTACTTTACATAGATATACACAAGTAAGCGTCTCATAGATAAAGAAGATGCTACATGAAAGATAGCCTTTACAAAAAGGCTACGTTAGGATCAGTGCATTAAACTGAAAATAGAGTTAAACACATTTTATTTAACTAATAAAAACACAGTTTTGTTGCACTGAGGCATGCAAGAAAAGTCTTCTCCAGAGCACCTGTCACTGTGGAAAAAGTATCTTTTATCTATCAGCTTGAACATTTTAAATCCACTTTTTTCTTTTGCCCTTCCACAGTACGTCCGAACACTACTGCCTGCAATTTATTCACCTATCTTACTTTTGTCTGCTGCAGAATGACTCCATTCCCCAGGAGGACTTCACTCCAGAGGTCTATAGCATGTTCCTGAGCAACATCTGCCCTCGGCCTGAGCTGGACCACATCTTCTCTGAAGTGTAAGTACTGTGTTTCTCTCTGCTCTCTCTGTGTGGTAATAATAACCTTTTCCACCTCCAAAGAATACGGGAATTCCCAGTTTAAAATGTCCAAAAAATCACAATTGATACATTTTTTTCCCAAATCATCTGTTGCTTTTTTCATACTTGTAGCCTCGATAGGAAAATTTGGTTTCCCAGGTTCAAGCCAGATCTTTTTATCCATTTATAAGACGTTAATTAGCCCAGGAAAGTGTGTTCTAATGTCCCTGGTTGTGACGTCTCGAGCCTAGCTGGTTTGGCCTCTCGTGCTGCAGAAGCAGAACTGCCCTTTGGCCCAGAGAGACTGAGACCATCAGCCGAGGAAGCACGCCAGCTCGACCGACGCTACTCCAAGTCATAAATCTGTATTTTAATCACAGTTAAGTGAGGTAGCAGGAGAGCCAGGAGGATGTGGAGAGGATAATTTAGTCGAACAGGCTTGGATGCAAAAGGCGTTTTTAATGAATTCTCATAATTTACTCAAAACACAACATTTAATCCTGTTGTTTTGCATGTCTGCCGCTCTGCCTCGCCGCATCTTTTTGCGTCTTAATTACAGCTCCTCCCCTCCATCGTTTTTTCCTTGTTTCATTTCCCCATGTGCTATTTTTTAATCCCGTCCTTGCACCCACACCTTGCTTAGCAGCCCTTTAAGATGTTTTGTCTAATTTTTTCTAATTTCTGCCCCATTCCTTTCTCTGCTCAGGGGAGCCAAGAGTCGACCATACCTCACAGTGGAGCAGATGACAGATTTCATTAACAGTAAACAGCGAGACCCTCGCCTGAACGAGATACTCTACCCTCCTCTCAAACCAGAACAGGTCCAGCTGCTGGTTGACAAATATGAACCCAATGCTTTGCTGGCACAGAAAGGTCAGTGGCTCAAATTTCTGTCAATACAATCCCAGGCACACTGACAAGCTTATGTGTACACAGACATGCACGTAACACCTTTTAGTACAGATCGACTTCATGATAGTATGCAAGTGATTTATAGTAAAAACTATCGGAAAAACACCGGTACATTATGCCCGTTGTGTGTTTTTACACTGTCCTCCTCCACCAACCCTGCACTCCAGCCGCTGCCACCAATAAATTTGTCAGGGGTGTTGCCATAGAGACTGCTGGATGGTGTCCAAAGCTTTTGCAAGTGAGGGGACATAGTGGGGTGCCGAGGAGTCTGTAAATACCAAACACTCACAGTCAAACACACGTCACCGCCATCCAAAATGTTCCACCTGTTCCCAACTTGTGCTAAAGTATTGCAGTTGCAATACTCAGAGAATACAGAGTATTGCAGTCCTTGGGATGAATTTTCTGGGATGTCCACTCCTGGGAGGAGTGTGGCATTGAGTTAACACATATTTGAATGCTCCAGACCAGCAAAGTGCCAAAACCTTCCCACCTCCTGACGATCAGTTATTCAAGTGCTATTTACCCTTTTAATTTCACTGGAAGCAGTTTTTCCCAGACTCTGGCAAAGGCTTTCTTCTTCACATGTCTTTATCTGTCTGTGTAATATAATGCAAGGCTTTGTACCTAAAATTGAAAGGGCAATAAATAGTTTGCCTGGTTCCTTTCAAAGGATTAAACTGCAGTAAATCTAAAACGTATAAACCTACAGTTCATTTTTTAGTTTTATGTGCAGGACTTCAGCACCATTTCTTGATCTGCTATCATTTCACTTTATTATGTGTGTTGGCTTCCTAATTGCTGATTTGTTTAATGTGACCTATATGTTGTCTAAGCGGTAACATGTTGTTGTTGTTGTTGTTTAAACGCACTCGTCTTTTTTTCATTCCCATGTTTAAATTGTATATAGATGTCAACCATCTTAATTAATAGAAGGACTTTAGTTTTAATATTTAGAGTATTAGGAGTGATACAGAATAATATATAAAGAAATGAGATGGATGCGTCTTGGTGAGCCAGCACTCCTGGACATGCTGTGCTTTCATGATGTCTCAAGTGTCAGTAGACCCAGAGCTGCCAGTACTGGAAAACATCACACTCCAGATATCAGGCAGCAAGGTCTTATATTTGCCAATTCAAATTTTATCTGTGCTAGAAAAGCATCTTACACAACTGTGCCAAAATGGATGAGTTATCGTACACCGTGTACGGTTTATTATGAGCAAAATGCTGGGTTGATTTTTCTCCCCATAGTGTCAAACCAATCGCTGCCTTTGAATATGCCATCTATAGCTGTATTTAGATTACTTACTCTATATGTTTACTTTTTGTTAGTATATTTTCTCCTTCAGGGCTTAAAACATCAAAAACTGTTAAAGCTGGGAAGTCATCAATGCACCCGATTTCTTAGCTACATATTCAAGGAGGGTTGTGGTGGAGAAGGAGTTGGAATACAGATTGATAATTCATCACAGAGCTTCCAGGAGTCGGATACTATGAACCTAATTCTTATCTTCTTTTTTCAGGTTTGTCTTTTGGTGTGTTAGTGTAGTGGTTAACACGTTTGCCTATCTATATGTAAAAACAAAATGCACTTGCAGTTAAAGTTAACAGTATGTCACGCGACTTCTACCTCAAATCAAACTGTGATAAGCTCAGCTGCGACATAAATTCAAATTTTACTAAAGGATTGAGTGACGGTTTCGACAGAAGTATCGGTGGCTTGAATGGTTACCTCGATGTAGTCGCTGAGAGTAAGTAGTAAGCTGAAAAAAGATAAGAAAGCAGTCAAGTGAACATAACAGGTGGTTTTTATGAAGGGGTCCATATGGCAGAGCAGTAGAATACAGCATTTTCCCATATAAAGCTGCTTATTAATACTTTTTGTCATTATGCTGGAGATCTGGAGGATTAAATAATGCTTTTGTGTCAGGAATTCAAAAAAATGTCTTTGGTGCAAGAAGAGAATGATTATCTAAACATTTTATGGAAACTATACTAAACTAGAAGCTTTGTCTTTTTAATGATCTCCCCTGAATAAAGTGCCTACTTTACTCTGTTTGCACATGTGACCGAATAAATCACGGGTCCTTAAATTAGTTAAAAGTCATTTTTTAAAGCACACATATCCATCCTGACTGCCTAATGTTTGACTCTGATCACAGCCATGTGCTCATACTGTGATGTTGTGTGTTCATCCTGTCCCAGGCTCTCTGGAAGCATGCCCTTCCCTGTCCCAGTGACAGATTTCCCCACGTGAAGTATTTATCTAGCCGGAGGAAGTGCTGCCATCTGCTCTGCAGAGGGGTCCAGAGCTCCACATGCAACCTTCACACACACACATACACATAAACATAGTTTCTCCTCTTTCAAGGACACTCATGTTCGTAAAAACATACGTGGATTTTAGGTGGCATAAAATTTTTAGATACGCAGTCTGTGTTTAGCTCGGGGTAAAAAGCCCCCCTGTTGATGGATAAACAGAAAACCATATGCTTTAACTAAATGTGCTCCAGAAATGTGTGTATTAATGATGGTGAAGAGTTTTAGTCTTTATTAAACGTTTTAATGTTTCACTTTCTCCATTTGTGACTTGGAGATTTTGTTTATTTTTTTTATTTTATACCTCTCATTCATGTCTTCACTGCTGAATCACTTTCTGTGACTGTTTCAGTCTGTGCTCTCTCAGATGTTATGACATCGTTTGAAGGAAGATGAATGAAATACAAAATGAAACGAGACACTTGGAGAATTTTTCATAATTCAAGAGTGGATAGTTGGCTTATTCACTTGAATGGTAGAGAGGAAGCTCTCTAGTCTTACGGGTGAAATTCAGAATCCATCTCTGTCCAATTTCCTCTCCTCTCAGTATGAGCCGTTATTGTGACCGGTAGCTAAAGTTTTACTTGGCTCAAATCTTCCTGTAGAATTTCTTCTCAGGTTTCACCTTGAGAGTAGCACTTGTATGTTCCCACTCTGGTTCGGCTGCATTACAATCCCAGCCGTGTCAACACAATTTTTCCGTGTTTGACCTACAAATGTCTTGAGAGATGGGGAAACTCTTTGTCTGCACGGAATGTGTGATACAAAGGTTAGACCTCAGCCAGGCGAAGGGAGATCCTGGGAGTCAGCAGGGAGTAAGACGCTGAGTGCGACAGAGCTCAGATGTCACAGACAGCAGCCAGCGTTAATTAGTCCAGCAACTCTGCAGAGGGCGGCACCGCATTAATTAGCATAAAGTGGCCAGAGGGACCTGCTGCACCCGTCAAGCTTGCATCACTTAGCATATTTAGCGTAATTTCAAGTAAGTGTGTGTGTATGTGTGTGTGTGTGTGTGTAGGCAGGTGGAGGAAGTATTTTGCTTTGAGCAGCAACTATATGTTCAAAATTTAATTCATGAAGGCAAGGTGTTTGATGTGTATGGTAATGTGTATGGAAATATGATCTCGTGTGGATGGAGATGTGGAGCTTTTCATCAACCGCTTATTACTTATTTATTCAGTGTTATTCACTTTCTCAAGCACATTCAGTGAAGATTAGCTGAGTGATGGCAGCCAACAGGCAAAGCTTATCATGAGTGACCGTGACTACCAATCAACAACGAGGAAGGAACAGCTCCATGGGCAGCTTAGCTTCATCAGATCACTGTATTACTTAGTGATAATAGCAATATTAGCCGAAGCTTGTGGAGCCTGAAATGGAGAAAAGTACATTTATATGTTAATCTACCTGCTGAGCAAAGGGAGACTTGAATTTTAATAATTAGAAGCATGTACTGTAACACAGTATTTTACTAGAGTTAAATGTAGGAAAACATTGAGGGACAGCCCTTAAAGGAAACAACGAGTTTCCCTAAATGAAACGAAAGAAAGTCATTTACCATCAGTCACACACCCACTGTAATGCTTTAACCTCCTAGGACCTGGCGCTCACATATGTGGACATCACATTTTAGGTTGTCTAGACCAAAATACCAAATTTTGCTCTACAAGGGCTTGTTATCCACTTAAGAGGACATTATACTGCCACTGTTCTATCGAAATTTAAAGCAGGTTTAAAAAATTACGTAATTCTCTGTTTTTACATTCATCAGGTCCCAATCAGCCCAAATAGCAAAGAGAAATTAAAAATGCATGCCATGAAACAGTTCGGGTCTTAGGAGGTTAAAGGTGGAGAACAATGCAGGCACATGTTTACAGAAAACAAAAGTTGCTTTTATTTTATTAAAGTCACAGGTGAACGGGGATGCCAGTCCATTCACCTCCATTTGAAATGTGGAAATAATGTTTTTATAAAAAGTGACTGACAAAAACACGCAAATGTTCTCATAGCCATGTTCAGTTATGTTGCAGTTTGTTAAAAAATTCATGTAAGGCATTGCAAAGGGTGGGGAAAAAAATCTGTGACACATATGCCACCATATGCCACGCACCATATTTTAGCTTGTGCAGTTAAAAGGATAAGGCATTCTTAATGTTTAACACGGTGACAAATCTCATTAAGAAAATTAAATTCCAACATTATGTTACTCCGTCTGCCAGTACTTTACATCTTCCTTACCCTGTCTTTGGCACTCAGCCCCTTTGCCCATTAATTTCCACTGGAAAAACGAGACAATTCTGTGATTTAACTTTTAAATAAATTTCTAAAACTTTAGGCATCTGCAAATTTTCTTCAAATCAGAATAACTGCAAGGTTTGGCAGATAGCTCTATACTGAGTCAGATGACTCAAGAAAAAGCAGATAAGATGATCACTGCAGTGAACAGTGAAGCACGTGGAACAGCACAGCTTTTGGAGTGTTTTCACACCTGCACTTTTTAGTTTACTTCTACTCTGATATTTTCCCTCCTTGTTGCGGTTCGTTTGTGCAGATGTGAACAAGGTAATCTGAGTTATTGGATCCCAAACTGCTTTGGAGTTTGTTTGGAATTGGACTGAGGCCGAGGAATCCAGAGCGGTTCATTTGTGGTGAAAACTCAATCGACCCAACCGCCAGGTGTACGCTTCGAGTGTGACCTAAACACCTTCCTGTAGCCTGGTGTGCTTTCTATTCTGCGATCCAGCAGAGCAGCACAGATGCGCAGAGAGTTTCTCTGTTATCGACTTGTCCAGAACACCTTTCTGGACAAGTTTACTTTTGTTCCTAACGCTCCAGACTCATCTGACTAATAACTGAAGTGAGCGTTCTCATGTGGTTTGCAGTGACGCAGTTGAGTTCACCTGGAGTTTACTTGTTTTTTCTGTGTGAAAAGAAACCAAACTACAGGAAAAAGACACAAGTCTACAAACTCATCAACTGATTTGGACCAAAGTAAATAAACTTTAGGTGTGAAAATGAACAATGTACAGAATAATCTGTATCAAGCTTTAAATACACAGTTAGCAAATCAGCTCATTGTTGTTTTGTAGTCTTTTTTGTGGAAATTGTTGCCATCTGGAAAAACAGAGAACATCACAATACAATTAGATTTGGACGCTTGAACCAAAAAAAATGCTTTCACGCTTAGGATGCTGACTGCTGTTGTGTTCATGCAGGTCAGATCTCAGCAGAAGGCTTCACCAGGTACCTGAATGCAGAAGAGAACAGCATCATTCCTCCTGAGAAGCTGGACCAGAGTGAAGACATGACCCTTCCCCTCTCTCACTATTTCATCAACTCCTCACACAACACATACCTCACAGGTAAGCACGTACACACGTTAAAACTTCTTCTATCGGTCTGCTTGCGCAATCACGTTCAACTTGATTTTCCTCCTGACTAATTGCACAGGGAGATCCTTTATTCTCCCATAAATGAAAAGATCAGTCGTTCATTTAGAAATACAATTATGGTTGAAGTGAATACACTCAACTTTATACCTCGTGGGTCAGTCAATCAAATGCACCCTTGCATATCAGGCTCCCTTTCTTGTGTTACTTCTCAAGAGGTTATCCAATCAAGTCATGCCATGATACTTGATTTTGATATTCATGAGTTAAATATTTCTTTGGACTGGTAGTCAAAGTAACTCCCTGCGGTGCACAAGCATGGCTGGCACAATAGAGAGGCCATTTTCTCTTCAATGGATATTAGAATTCATCTATTCAAATCTATTCTGGGGGGAACTGAAGAGCATTGAATCTTTGAAGTGGATCAGATTTCGGCAGCGATTGGAAAAAATTGAATTTTCTGTAATAGCCCAGCCTCATAGCTGGTGGAATGAAGAAATGAGAAAAACAAACACGAGGTCTTTTAATTTTCTCCTCACAAACTGTGTTTTTCTTTAGGTATTTTCATAGTGACTCATACTATGCTATTCTAATAGGGAGCAGAAGCGTGTTGCAATGTGGAGTCTATTTCTGTCCATGAGGCATTTGTGTTTCACAACTTCACACACAAAAAGAGCCATGCAGAATCATTAGTTTGATAACAGGACAAGCATTTCATGTTATTGACCCATCGTAAATTACATTTTAAAATTAAAGTAATTGTGAAGAAATATTTCACCTCATGGAGTTGCTTAAAGATGTCAATTAAACAAGTTTTTGAGAGAAAAAATGAGAAAAGAGTGAAGTAAATGAATGGCATCACACCAAGTGAGAACATAGCTGCCTCTCACTTTAACACACTTCCACTTATTTTGTGGAAACATGCTGCTAATGTGAAGAGATAATTGCTTCGCTAATGGTGACAAGGTGATGAGATTTGCCTGCTTCAGATAACGACAGTTGTATTGTTTTTACTGCATGTGACGAACAATACAGTTAATGAGCTCTTGAAAAGTGGGAGGATGTGCTTTTGTGGGCATCCTGTTTCTTTTTGGATCAACTTAGCCGATACCTGTAAGAGCTGTTTTTTGTGTTCGTGTGTTCGGTGCAGCCGGCCAGCTCGCAGGCAACTCTTCGGTCGAGATGTACAAACAGGTCCTCCTTTCTGGGTGCCGCTGCATTGAACTGGACTGTTGGAAGGGTCGCACCACAGAAGAAGAGCCTGTTATCACCCATGGCTTCACCATGACAACTGAAATCTCCTTCAAGGTAACACAAGGAGAGATGGTGATGGTGATATAGGGGAGGGCTTGGTTGGGGGTTGGGAAGCAAAGTGAACGTTTTCACAGAAGGGTATTCTGCTCAACAGATCATTCACCCACTGCTACTAACCCAACTGTTAGGGTTAATTTAACAATGCTGTGTTATTAAATTTAAATTTAGAATTAAATAACAACAGAACACAGTGTGTTGTTAAATTTGGTTTATCCGTTACTAAATCAGGTTTAAAAATATCTAAAGAGAAGAACACTGAAAAGCTTGTGAATTCAAAAAAATGCATAAATTCACATATTCTAGATGCAGGATTTCTCCACATTTTATCTTTAAAAAATTCTCAAAGAGTTCTTTCAGGCCAGCTGAATATGCTGTTAGCCATGTAAACGTACTCAGTTTTACGACAAAATGCAGAAGCTTTAACAGAAAAAAAGAATATTGTACACACTGGGGAGCGATCGTGGATCGTGGCGATCGTGGATCAAGAGTTGGGTGGTCGTCTTGTAATCGGAAGGTTGCTGTCTCGGTCGTTGGACAAGACACTTCACCCATTGCCTACTGGTGGTGGTCAGAGGGCCCGGTGGCGCCTGTGTCCGGCAGCCTCGCCTCTGTCAGTGTGCCCCAGGGCAGCTGTGGCTCCAATGCAGCTTGCCATCACCAGTGTGTGAATGGGTGGATGACTGGATGTGTAAAGCGCTTTGGGGTCCTTAGGGACTAGTAAAGCGCTATACAAGTACAGGCCATTTACCATTTCTCTGTGTTATTTCATCTTCCAATAAACGGATCCATTGTCATAAACTCAGAATTAATCTAATCTGGTTTGTGAAAGCCACCACGTTGTCCCGCCATCATAAAGACAGTGGCCAAAATAGACAGACCGGCCACATACTGTACGTGGCACGCCAAAGGCAGAGAAGAAGAGAACCCACAGGCATTCACATGCCGTGGCTTGATTCAAAATATGAACATCATACCTATAATTTATCATCTGAAAAGGGGTCCCTATAACCAAACAAGTGAAAGGACAACAGACCAGTGTTCTGAGAAACCGTCCTACTTTGGCAAGTTATCCTACCCATATGATTATTTGACGGTGACTTCTGACCAACTCTAACCCTAACCATAACCATTAGAAAAATTTACAATAGCTGAAGGACGGTTTCCGAGCTAGGATGGATTCCCAGAACACCAACGTCTGGAAAAAAGTCACCTTCTCCCTCCTCACTTCACGCCTCATCTCCTGAGCAGAAGTCAGAGCTCTAACACACAAAAATGTTCATATATATGGGCCATGGGTCCCATTCACAGAGAGTTGGGGAATGGCTGCAATCACAGCATTGTAAGATGATGAAAGATGGACCCTTAGCCCCCCTCCTCGCTTCACAGATGGTATTGCCCTTTTCACGTAAATGGCCTCCTTGACTCCCCACTCAAACCAGCGTTCCTGTCCAGGATGTGTACATCCTCATCACTGAAAGAGTGTCCACTGGCCTGTAGATGTAAATAGATAGCACACTGATTCTGTGATACTGGATGTGTCTGTCCACTTTTTCCCCACAATTTCCTCCCACACAGAGATGGGGGATTCATCCAGCCTGCATTTTCTAATAAAAATTTCAATAACTTATCCCTCAGGGATGCAATACAGTATATTGATGTGTCAATATTTTGTACGTACTTAAGGAGGATTTCAGTCTTTATTGATCTGGTGACACATGTGGTCACTGGTGTCAAATAAACTGAATTATTTTAATAAAAAGAACCCATCTGAGGATTTGGAGGCGTGCAACCATGTGTCTACAGCTCTTAATCTAGGAGCTAACTGTGGTTCTTTCTTGTTCTGCTACTCTTTTGCAGACCTTAAAAATGGTCGACTGACAAAAAATGGATAAATACTTGCAAAATAAAAATGCAGACACACTTCTAAGTGTGATCATGGTCAAAACTAACAAACAATGTTCCCTGGGAAATGCTGTACTAAGGGGAGTGAAGAGAAGAGTTTACAAACTGTTTGATTTAATTCATTTAATTGATTTCCCTTTTCTTTGATTGACATCAGGGCAATAGTAAACCTCACCACAACTATATATATTTAAAAAACACATTTCAACAGACAAGTATAGACTGAAGAAGAGATAGAAAAAGCAAAAAGTGGGGCGTGCAAGGAGCAGATGGCAAATCGTAAGAAACAGGGATGCGCTGAATAACCCTAGAAAGAGAAGCACCGAGGGGCAATTAACTGACGACGAGATGCTTTCATAGGAGGAGAAGGGCATGAAAATTTAAGGGCAGAGTAGTGTCAAGACAAAAGAAGAAAGAAATGGGTGAACTGATTGATGGAGGAAATTTAGATCTAATGAAAGTAACAGAAGAAGCAGAACAAGCCTAATGCAATTAGTCTGAGAGTGAAATGCAAAAAGAGAAGAGTTGTAAAAGATGGAAGACAGCTACAGATTGAAGGGGTTGAGTTACAGACAAAGATTTTTATTGGAGGAAATGAAGGCTTTTACTGAACTGCCACTATTGTTAATGATGGTGTAATTGACTCAGACAATGAGTGGCTTAGAAATCTAATATCGGATGTTGAACTGTCTTCAGCAGAGTTGGGGAATGATTCAACAATATCGCTCAGCTCACATTTATTTAAATACCTGCAATCGATGACCTACTGTATGGGATTTTTGTTCACATTGTTGTATTCAGGTTCATAGACAAAACAATGTCACTGTAGTTAATGACTTCAAAAGGTTTCGATATTTCTTTTAAGGGCATTTTAGTAATTCTTGGAAACCAGTAGCAAACTCCTGTGTTTTCATTATGCATGACATTAATTAGATAATGATCCAACACTGAGCCTATGTTGTAATTTACAGGTATATTTTGTATTCTTTGTGTTTGGGTATTTAGGAGGTAATTGAAGCTATAGCAGAGTGTGCCTTCAAGACCTCGCCTTTCCCCATCATCCTGTCCTTTGAGAATCACGTGGACTCGTAAGTTAACAGGACATTTTTTACCTCTAGTTGTGCCAGAATTATCTTTACATATGCGCTGCCTATGTTGATTCAACATGTGACATGTTGCACTTTCTGTTCTTTGACTCGTGCTCAAAGAACACAATGGCAGCCTGATGTTTTGCTATCTCAGTCATTTGGCTATGTGGTCAACGTGAGTCGTCAGTGGCAAGTTTCTTAATGAACCGCTTGATGTTTGGGTATTAGTCTTGCACTGGTGTTATGGGTGCTGGAAGCAGTCAAAATAGAAATCTAAAGATACGTGTAAGCAGTTTCTCAGGTATACCCAGATACATCATTGTAACAAAATGTTATATACTGTGTCCTAGGGCTGTTTGATATAACAATATATATCGGATGACGATATAAAAACATCTATCGTTTCATTTTACGCTATCGTTTGTTTCGTGGTGTCGCAAAATAAACT